>NW_026138110.1:3172500-3724225 GCF_025592945.1 Manacus candei
CTGCAATGAGGACGGGCCGAGGGAGGCTGAAGGTGAGCAGCTCTCTGCTATGGCCTTTTGGGGGCCTTCTGGGCAGAACAGTGTGGCATGATAAAATAAGTAGGAAAGAAGGTGCTCACCTTCAGCAGCAAAGGTAAGACTGTGATCCTCAGGTGCTGGGAGCTGCTGGGGAACAGACCATCTTGCTTGCTGTGTGCCCAGTGAAACAACCCTCCTTGGTCTTTGGCTGTTACTGTAATAAAGAAAGATGATAATATTTGCTTATAGAAAATAGGCTGGTTTTGTTGGGTTTTGGTTTCTTTTTTAAATCACCCTATGATTTTGCCTCAAAGTTCCTGTCAGTGAACTCTGAAGAAATCTGGGAAGTGATGTAGGAGAGCAAGTTCACCTGAGCACTGAGACCTTGTGCCCATCCAACACTATCTCATCCTCTCTCCTCATTTAATGCTACCTGATTTTTATTAAAATTGATATCATTCCCTTTGGCAATCCTTGAGATCCTCCTGACATGTAAAACCTATTTATTGGCACAGTGTATAAATAAGTGCAGCAGTAACTGTGGGGGAAAATGGAATTTTAACATTTATGTGATAAAAAAGAGGCAAAGCAGTAAATCTCACCTAGGGTTCCCAATGTCAGGAAAACTGGATGTTTTTTTTTTTTCTTGATCAGTTTCTCTGGCCTTAGGAAACTTGCTTCACCTTTCTATATCAATTTTCCAAATGGTAAAGATAAGTTAATAATCTATATCAAATTGTAGTTTGTTGTCTTGATAGATATATAGAGGAAGTCGTGTTAAAGTTGTATAGTTTTAAATTAGTTGGAAAGTGCTAGAAGTCAGAGGAAAAAGTGTCAGTATAGCATCAGTCTGCTTTCTCCCTCTGAGTCTGTATTCTTGCTCCCAAACAGTATGCAAAGAACATTTGAATGCTTTATTTGCAACAAGTTGCAAAATGCCAAAATTGCTAGCCCACACAGTTCTTCCTACAAATTTTAATTCTGATATCATTGAGAACATCAGTGCTTACTGAATTCTATATCATGTTTTCTGTTTTTTTGTCCTCAGCGTGACCTGTGACTCATTTGTTGCCTGTTTTTCAAACCCTGCTCTGAATACTAACTTCTTCTAGCTTTTTTTCCATGGCACTTACTACTGCAGGAACTGTGCTGGGAACCAGTGTTTGAGTTTCGTGGCAATTTGGAAACTTGAAAACTGTTTCTGTTCCAAGTCAGCATTTTCTATAGAACAAATTTCAGAATTAATATTTTGGAAGAACTAGAGGAGATGTGAGTCTCTGTATGTGTACACACGCCTCTGTGTGTGCAAATATAAACCACTTCACTAAAAACATTTAGCTTTGATGATTCTGATTGCAGTTTATGTTGCAAAGTTGAAATATTTTTACTTTTCAGAGGTCAAGCTACTGTAAAAGTCTAAGTGTTTAGACTTTTGGTATGAAATATTGGTAATATTACTTGGCAATTAATCTGTGTGTATTTGGTATTTAAAGGCAGACAAACAGAAAGATTTACCTGTATTATGCTGTAATAATGGGACCCTATCTTGCCCATTGAGTCTGGGAACCTACCATGCGTGTAACCAGAGGGCTTGAAGAATTTAACAGCTGATAGGGGAGGTAACTCAGTTTATTTGGTTTCTGCTGGAAGGCTCAGAGGAGTTAATGGTACTGCAGTGTGTGTGCATTCCACTGAAGTTTTCTGGTGGAAACTTTTTGAGCAGCTTGACTAATTATATGCATAGTCCATCCTCCCCCAGTGATTCCTTCTACTGAAGCCAAATGTGTTGGCAGTTCAGTCTCAGATGTTGAAGATAATGGGTTTGGGACAGTTTTCCAGGTTGGTTTGCTGTCTCCTCCTGCACCTGCTGTCTCTGGAGCACCATCACGTATGTGCTTGATGCACATTACTGAATAGTAGAGGGGCTGTATGAACAGTGGAATCAGCAAGGGGCTTAGTCTTTGCTCCAGTGACTCTGCAAAGCAGCTGGGAAGCTGCCTTAATGAGAGAAGGGCAGATTTATATTGGCTCCAAGGGAGCTTGGGCTGCCTGTCCTTGCGTGACTGGAAGGAAGGAGGGTGGGAGCAGGAGGAGTGCTCTGTGACTGCATGTTTACCTTTACTTGGCCCAGACTTAGGTGGCAGTAGTGAAAAGCAGATAATGTAGAATGGCTTAGAAATCCTATTTCTCTCTCATCCCTCTCCAGCTTCTGGAGCAGGGAATTCAGTGCTCTGGGAACTCTTCTGCTAATATCGCTGTTTCATCTAGAAGCCTGTGTGTGTGTCTCTTAAGGGTAACGGTGTCTGTAAGAAGGACTCTTGAGATATGAATGGCTTCAGTTTCTGGAAAACCTTGTGTACTTTGTTTGGGTTTTCTTCAGGCTTCTTTTGTTTTTTCCCTCTTAATATTAAGACTTCTAACTACCTTTCATCCTCACACTTACTGCTGTTGTTCCTCTTTTTACTGAGAAAACAAGGAGAGGGAACATTTGTACTTGAAGGTATACAGGCTTTACTCATATCTGCTTTTTCTTGTGCCAGTATTACTTCTGTCCCTTGACCCTTGCCACAAATCAGCAAATGTTATTCTTTCCTAAATCTAGAAGATTCTTCCAAATAAGAAGACCTCCGTTCAAAACCAGCAGCATTTTGGCACATAATCCTTAGCAGGCAGTCTCTGCCTGTGAGAGTGGAACTCGCATTAAAAGTAAAGTTTGCAACATTAAAATGGAGCGTTCTGTGAGTTTCAGCAGCACAAAAGGTTCTCGTGGATCCTGTGACATGTTTGATTCGTTTTGGCAAGGCACGTTCAAATAGGTGCTGCATCTAGTTGTAGGGAAGGACAAGCAAAGTGTTTGAAAGGCAAGCCTAATGAAGACCTGCATATTTCATGATATATCATGTGCTGCTCAGGTGCAGAGGCAAAAATTCAATACCTTACAAACGCGTCTGCCCAAACTGGAGCAGAGGTTGCTATTTTGCATCCCGCCAAAGTGTGTTTGATCTTGGAAGTTATAGAATATTTGTTTTATGACTATGAGAGTGCCAAGAAATTCTTTGAAGCAAAGTCTGTAACCTCCGAGGCTGAGATGGAATAGGATGAAACAGGAAAGTTACTGGAAGATGACATTGTTCAAAAAAATATACAAAGCCCCCTAAACTCAAACCAAACAACCTTCCCCTCCAACTCTTTTCAAGCCTGCTTCTTTTAATTATATTACCTGTCATGACTCTAATTCCTTAAATTAATTATGGTGACTGATAGGGAGTCTGAAATGCCTTTTCCAATGTACATATGATTTGATGGATTGTGATTAATTGAAATATAGAGGTCTGAAGTTTGATAGCCTGTGAGGTACAGTTTGTGATACAGCCTCAGTTTCCATTTTTTTATTGAACTGTCTTTCTGAATGTCATTAGAGTATTAGACCCAGAGGGAGACCATATAAATGACAGATCACTATTGAATGAAATTCCAAGTTTTCCTTTTTTTTTTCCAGACTGAGGTAGCATGTTGCACTACTACCTTGCCTGTTTTTACAGGCAGAAAAAAAGCAGTGACACAAACCTTCAGTTTAAAATGAAATCTGTACTTGCATAGCAAGGTTTGCTGTACTATCCCCGTTTGTGCGCTTGCCTGGGTAGCACAGTATGTAAGTATAGCTGAAATTATTAAATATGAACACATACGTCAGTCCCTGTGAGGGGTTTCTGGTTTGGTCCCTTGCTTTTGGCTGCTGAGTTCATCCCCCTCCAGTCAGTTTTGTGACACCATGCTGGAAATGTTCTGTAGAAGGAGCTGAAAATAACTTCAAATGTCAGACTTGCCTAAATGATTTCCCCTCTTCTGGCGTTTAGATCTGAGCCAAAGTCTTTCTTTCACCTCTTCCCTCCCAGTAAAGTAGGTTCTGGGCAGCTCTGTGAGAGACCTTGGTAACATAACTTGATCAACCCTACTTCCAAATACTCTACAGTGAGGGTGTGGGATTTTTGGAGCTGGTGGTTTTTTTGTTTGTTTGTTTGTTTTCTTCTTTAATTACCTTAAAATAGTCTGCAGTGGGAGCAGTATTTGTATTTGCGTTTTGTACGGGGCCTGGAAAAACCATTCCCAAATCTTGAAACTAACTTTGATAAACATAGAAATAAGATATTTAGGATCTGCAACTAAAGTGTTGAAACTGATTTTGCTGCTGCTTTTAAGCCATTCTGGGGCCTGTTGTTTGTGCTGTTGCGATTACTGTAGACATTACAGATCTCTCTTGTGTATGAAAATCTAATGGTATGAAATTATGATGTTTTTGTGAAGAGATCAGTAGAAGCAGTACACACATTAGAGAAGCAGCTTTAATAAGATGTTTTACCTATCTTTTATTCCTTTTCTGTACCACTGCAGTCAGCTAGTCAGGTTTAATGTGAATACTGGACATGACTGTGGTTCTTTTTAAAGATCAGAGGTGATGAAAGAGGTTGTCTGAAAGAATCTCGATGGGCAGAGCTATTAACAGAATACAGCAGAAGGCAGCTGCTGTGTTGTGCAAGTCACCACACCACACAGGAGTGGCTGTAGAGCACAGGTGGTGGAGAGGCTTCTCTCAAAAGCTGCCAGTGATTACTGAACACGTACATGAAGTTCATATTCTGGGCAGAACTCAACAACTGTGCTCACCCACCCCCACTGCCACTCTGGTGATACAGATGACAAATGTAGAGTTCATAATGCTTCAGTTTGTGTCTCAAGTAATGGCCACTGACAATAAGCAGTTCTGCAGTACACGAAGAGTTTTCAGTTAACTTTGGGCAAAGGGGGCCAACAAAAAGTATTGTGGCATTCTGAAGAGTAATGACAGCACACAAAGAAAGTAAGGTGCTCCCAAGAGATTAAATGCTTTCAAGCTGAAAGGCCAATATTTCAGGCTTGTGAAGTTTACTGAACGTCTAATAAAAGGCAAGAATGTATTCTGGAACATAAATTCCCTCAAGTTTTAGACCTAGAGAAAGCAAAAGAAATATGCCAGGATTTGACAGAAGATCCCTGATACAAAAGGGCTGACACCTGTGAAAGGCACATAAAACTCAGTTACAGTGTGCAGAAATGCCCATGGAAATGTGCCACCCTGATATTGCAAGAAGATGCCTGATATTCGGAGAAAAATAAAAAGTAAACAGTAGTGGATCTTATTATGTTGCAAAAATTTGTAGAACACGTGTGACCTGGAGAAGAGGGTTGACAATTAAGTTATTAGCCCCGAGGAATTCCTCGTGGGAACACCATCACAGGAGGATAGGAACAGAGCATTGCACAGATAGCAAAAAAACCATTTATTAATTTTAACTTGAGGATGCTGGCAATTATTTTAATTCTGAAATAATTTGGTCAGGATTAAAAAAACAAAACAAAGTGGTCAACTGGAACACAACAAGGTAAAAATTTGTTCTCGGGAAGAGAGTTTGGGAAGTAATGGAGAATAGCAGTCTATCTTTAAACATAAAAAACCTCTCAGTCATTTTTTTTTTGAGGAATTTTTCTCTGCTGTCTGAACAAGAAATGTAGGCTACTAAGTGAAAGTATGAAATAGGTTGTCATGCAATTACCCTGTGTTCATCATTGCCTATTTGAGAACATTTTCAGTGGAAAAGTACCCATGATTGGTTTTAAACCTACCAAATCCTCAGATTCTATGGTTAGGGGCACATTAGGACAGATTTGGGAAGATGATCTTCAAATCCTCTGTTGATGAAAGAATTGCCAAATAAAATGAACTTGACCTAATTCAACTTTGCCACAGCTTGTGATTCAGGGAAAGATTTTAAAAGGTAGAAATTAAAACTAACAGTATCTTATTGATCTGAAAGCAAGTAGAAAAAATTACATTTCAGTCAATTTTAGAACTGGTTTCTTCAAAATGCTTTTTGGTCTCAGCAAATAGATGCAAATTGGGATCATTTGGTGAACAGACCCCCAAATAACTAAGTTAAATGAATTACTTCGTGCCAGTTACCATGAGATGTAAATGCCTTTTCTAGAACTGCAAGACTCTGTCAGGTGCCTTAGGCTGTATGGGACAGGTTGGAGGTTTGTTGAATATTTGCTGGGTTTAGTAAACAGGAGCAAAAGGATTTAGAATTGTAGGTATTGCTGTATTGGTCTGGGAAAGGAACACGCACGGAAATACAGCCTTAAAAGACATGTAAGTATGAACCAAGGGACATATGAAGTGTCCCTGGAAACAAGAGTCTAAAATAAGCATTTATAACCCAGGCATTGAATGAAGCACCACAGTAGCCATCTCAGTGGAATAATGAGCTCAGTATTTCTTGTATCTGGGCTGTAGTTTCAATGCCTCTGCAGGCACTGCAGATCTTTTTAGATCTTCCTAATTCACCATGCAAAAGAGGAATTTCCTGTCTAATCCTATCCCTATTTAAATTTTTACATAGCATCATTAGTAGGGGTAGCTGTAAGGTGTTTGTCTCATTAGTGTGTTGCTGAAAGAACTTAACCTCAAGAATTGCAGTTTTACTCTACATTAAAATGTTATGCAAATTCCCCATCTCACTCAGGGAATCAGAGTGGAACACAGATGCTGTTTTATTATTCTCAGCTCACTTTTGACTTGTTTTACTAGGCTTTGGGCTCAACAGGCCCAAATGTAATTAAAAGCTTCCTTTGTGCTATTTGGAAAATCCTTCATTAGCAGCGTTAGCTTGCTTCGAAATTAATGCTGTGCATGCCAAATAAAAATCACTCTTTAAAGCTATGAGAGAGTGAGAAATCTTCTGTTTTGTGGCATTATTTTAGGCTTAACAAAGATTATGTTTGTATCTATCTCATCTACTAGAGAGTGGACTATTAGAAACCTGTTGTTCAAGGTTAGTCTGGCGTCTTCACTGACTTGGTTAGGAGGAAAATCAAAGCCATGCTTGAAGCAGTCAGAAGGCTGGGTGAGGATTTAGAAAAGGGGAGGAAAATGTATATGTCAATATTTTCATAGCCCAAACCAAGACAACAGTAGTGACTTTAGCTGGTTTGCTTTTAGGTTTGAGGCTGTCTTGACCCCTAGACTAAAAGTATGGCTCCAAAATATTAACTTGTACAAATTAAATGAGGAGTACATGAGTCTTCTGTTGTTTTCAGTCAGTTTGGCTTCTTGAGCAATCAAAATCCTTCCTTTGTAACCTGTTCCCACTCCCCACCACCAAGCTATAGACATGCAACTGTACTTTGTCATAGTTAATAAATCAGTATTCACATGCTGACTTGGTTATTTATCTTCCTTCCTTTTGTAACTATATTGGCTTTAGAGACATCTGTGTGTTTACATGGAGTATCCAGGAAAGGAAAACGAGATCAAGACAAGATACCAGTTTGGAAACTCCATGAAAAACCTGCTTGGCTTCTTGGCTTTTAATATACTGCTTCCTCTTCTTGTAACAGATCCTGGAACACAGCTGAAAAAAAGAACTTTAGAAGACATATTTTATAAGACTTTATTCTTCGGATCAGTGGGACTGATGTGGTCTGCAGGATTTCTGAAATCTTTCTGGGGAGTTTTGCTATGGGCTTGGGTTCTACCAACTCCTGGAAAAACTGAGACATTGACCAAAGATTCTGTGAGTGGCTTGGCTTACAGAACATAAACACATTGAAATAATACATTGAAAAATAGTAAGAATATTTCATTTGAGATCAGTGAAAGATATAAAACTTTAAAACCAGATTTATATCTATTTGGATACATCTAACTAAAGTATGGTGAACTTTACTCAGTAGTTTGCCTTCGTGTGCCAGTGAAAATATGAAAAGATTATTTTCCAGTGAAGTTCAACCAGATTTATGGCAAGGATAGGCTCTGGTAGCAGAGCATAGTATAAGAACTAAAGAAAAATTGGATTAGTGGTTTGTTCAACCGTCTTAAATAGGAACACATTAAATGATTAGTATAAACTAAAAGCCAGAGTGGAGATGGTGGCAAAACCCCCTAATAAATAATTCTATAATGTAAAGCCCTCCTATGAGCTCATGTCTCTAATGACATTCACATCTGCTTGTGAAGATAGGTTCTTCCAAACAGTGGGAAGATATTCTGCCAAAAGATTTCCAAATATTTTGGAAACTGTGAAATAAACAACCCTTCCATCCCATAAAGTTTCTATTAGGTACTCTTCATCTTTACATTAATAAATTATAAGATTTGAATCTACAATGAAAGCTAATAAGCCTTGGTAAGGTCAGCATGACTTTTTCTCTTGAATGAGTTTATGGTCAAGTAACAGGCACTGTAATAATGTTTTGACAACATAGCACATTGAAATAATGCTTGAAAGAGTCCATTAAATGAAAAGCTATTTGGGTACTTGACAAACTTTTCATCACTGTTTATTGAGGATTATTTATTAGAGTATTCAGAAATTTCTAATAAAATAGTGAGAGAACAACGCTATGAGAAATTAAATTTTCTGTTAGAAGCACAAGATTGATATTATTGGAAAACAGTGACTGTTTTTTTTAGGTACTTATTTTTGGGTTTTGAATTAACTGGAGTAAACTCAGGCTTAGGTATGAGAGCCCACTCAGTGCAAATGTCTGTCTGAGGTACAGTGGCAATCATAGTAGAAAAGAAAGAGATTAGCCTGGGTAAAAGGAAAAAGGTAAAGGATGTATTATTATGCTATTGAAATCACAGGTGAGATCCTCTCCACTTAAATATTAATTTCTCCTCAAATATAGGGTCTCAATGCAGAGTTCTAATCCTGGAGTCTGTCAGGCTGAGTCTGAACTCTTGGCTCCTGCAGTTGCCCTGGCATATCATATCAGTCTGCCATGGTAATATCTCCAACAACTGCAGCTGCATCTTTGCATCCCAGTCTGTTGGAGTGCATAGATATTAGTAGACTGGAATTTAGCTGGTTTTGAAAACTTTAAGATGCAAACTCTAATTGTATGTGTTTTCATGATATTGCCAGCTAATGGTTATGAATCATACTTCCCTTGAGGCAGAAATCATTATTTGACTTCAATGCATCAAACAAAGAAGGTTTTGTTTTATTCCTTTTGAACTGTCCTTGGTTTGATGCTTCATTGGGTTAAAATTCAATGTTGTCATCCATTTAAGTAATAATGATGCACTTTAATTTATTGTCATCCTAAACTCAAAGGCTTGTGAATGTCTGAAGAGAAATAAATAACTAAAATCAAATTTAGGACAGAAAAAAAATAGGATATTGATATATCCTATTGGTCTATGAATTAAAATAAGACCTATTTTTTATTTTTGGCAGGAGATTAAGGGAAATAATTTATCATTGTTTAGAGTCTTAGATACTGTAACTAGAAAATTGATGAATATTTACCTGTTTTTCTCCTGCAGAGACCATTTGCATCCTAGTCAGAGCTTTTGTCTCTGATTTTAGCAGAGAGGTTCTTCAGTTTGCCATATTTTGTTTTGAGAATTGTCATAGAATCATAGAACACCAGGTGGGAAGGGACCTTTCCCGGCAAAAACACAGTCCAGACAAGATGGCCCAGCACCCTGTCCAGCTGCATCTCAGAAGTGTCACATGTTGGGGAATCCACCACTTCCCTGTGGGAAATATTCTGATGGCTGATTATTCTCATTGTGAAAATATTTTCTTTTGTGTCCAGTCAGAATCTCCTTAGGAGCAACTTGTGTCTATTACCCCTCATTTTTTCCATGTGACTCCCTGCAAAAAGGGAATCACCATCTTCCTTTTACCTCTTCCTTCCTACATCTTCTTTGCAGCTGCCCTTTAAACGCTGAAACACGGTGAGAAGATTCCCTTAAGCCTTCTTTTCTCAAGGCTCAACAATCCCAGTTCTCTCAGCCTTTCCTCACATGGCAGACTTCCCAGTCCTTTGATCATTGTGGCCCTTCCCTGGACCCTCTCCAGCCTGTCCATGTCTTTTTAGCATAGTGGGGACCAAAACTGATTGTAGTATTCCAGGTGTAGCCTGAGAAGCACTGAGTGGGATAATGACTTTTGTATTTCTGCCGGAGATGCAGCTCACTGTCCACTGGGACCCCCAGGTCTTTTTCCACAGTGCTGCTCCCCAGCTGGGTAGATCCCAGTTTATAAGGTTTAAATATCAAAAGAATGTTTTGTAAACTGTTTGGTTGTTACCTAGTGCTTCCACCCAGTAAGCACCTGTTTGAAAGACGGGGGGAAAAAAATTGCAGAATTCAATAGTGAGATTTGATGGTTTTGCTGAGCTCTGCTGGAATACTTGTACATTGATTTGGCAAATAATCTCCTGCGTTTTAATGCAGGATCTAAAGGAATTTCTTTTTTTGCAAAACATACTGCAAAAGTACCAAACCTCTCCTATTTACTATGAACCCTTTATGAACTAACGCAATTTCTGTGGTTCCCCCACAGTTTGCTTCTGTTTACTTGTTTGTTTTTTTTAATTTATCTTCAGTCTTTGTGTGCTCCAGAGGTGTCATTCGGCATCTACTGAGCTGAAACTTCTGAATATGTGAAGGGCTGGCACCGTGCTGCACTTCAACACAGGTGGGTTTTTTTGTCACCCTAAGTACAATTTGATGTTGGAATTTTATTTTTATTTATTGTCAAATCCTAAAAATGTTACCGTACGGTGCCCACACCTTTAAATAATAAAACTCCTATATTTGTTTGCAGATACTCTAATCTGTTGTTAATAAACTTGAAAGAATACAGTCTTGTCTAATAAACACATCAAACTAATCGGTACCAAAGCAGTTCAGAAGAGTGTTTGTTGTTTGGTGTTTAGATTTCAGTCAAAATTAATCAACAATGGATGGGGCCTGCTGTATTTATTAGCAACACAAATCCCTGTGATTCAGTGCCAGGTCCCTTTGAGTCGTTCCAGTGTATGCTGGCAGGGGAACAGAACTGATAAATACTTACATCCTTGTGACTGGGAAAGAAAGAGGGGAGGGGGATAGAGCCGAGAAAACAGACCTCACAGTTGGCATGAATTCCTTGAGAGCCATTTTGAATCTCTTTCTATACAGCTCTCTTGTAAATGGGAAGTCATTGATTCAGGAACAGTAGAGGCTTTTTCTCTTTGTGAAACCTTCAGCTTTGCAGATGGCTGGCTGCATAAGCCTGCGTGGTTTTGTTCTCGCTTCCCCTCCCAGGATGCTCTCTTTCCCTAGTTTTAATTTTCATTCTCCTTTGCTTTTTATTGAATTTCTTAAGGAGATGCAGTTATTGACAGTAGAAATGCTGTCGCAGACATGCTCCTTCTTGGGAACGTCTGTAATGGTCTAAATCCTCACTTGGCAGAGAGATTAAAGCGAAGGTGTTTGAAGTCTTCATGTTTAGTTTTAAGTTCCATTTGTGAATTCAAGGCAAACTAGGGGCTCATTTTGTGGAGAGTAGATATGAATGACTTGCATCAGAAGTGTTTCTGTCAAATTAAATGAAAATCTTTACTGATTCTCTTTGCATCAGTTACTTGTGGAACTGGAGATACAGAGGTTCTGCTCATGGTGATTTTCTGCCTTACAAAAATGGGAAAGGCTATTTTCCCTGCAGATACTGACTCTCGCTTTGCTTCTGGAGCCCTAAACTCTGAGTCTAGGAAGTAAAAACACTCCAATTCTGAACAGAAGCATGTTGAATTCCTTGTAAGAATTACTCAGTGACAAACTGTGCTAGGAAACAAGTCACAGCATGTTGTTCATGCAGTGCTGGAATTTCAATAATGTTATCTCCAGGACTAGTAGTTGCACTTGATACTGATACATAAACCAGTCAGGTCACAGTATCTGCTAAAAATTCTTGCTCTTGACATGACACGTGCAGTTTTACAGCTTTGAACCCAATTTTCTTTTTTTCTAATGGCCAAATGACTCATGGAAGTTGAGGCTGCTTTCTGAGGAGAGATGCTTACAGCAGAAGGGACTTGTGAATTTGAACACAGAGAATTCAGCTGTTAACTATGGGAGAAACGATACAGGGGGAAAAATTATTGTGGCAGTATTGCTATATGACAGCCTAATGACAGACTTTGCTGCTGTCTGCTCTTGGGTCTAGTTCCTTACATCATTGTTATCATTTGTCTTGTGAAGGGAAGGCGGGAGTGGTTCTCGCTGGTAGATAGAAGCAGTCTGTGGACAGTGATTGCAGAAATATCCTCCAGCTTCTCTGTGGGACTCTGTGACTTCTCTCTGCCAATGACTGCTCTGAATCAGGGGCTGCCCTTTTGCTGTGGGTTTTGTTTCCTGAGAGAAAACCTGTACAGATAAGGGAAAAAATGAGTTCTTGTCACTTGAGAGCTTCACCTAGCAGTGGTGGTGCTTATATTTTCTGTCTTACGGAGTATAAAGAGAGAATATGTGCAGTTTACCCCAGTGATTACCACAAATCCCACTTTTATGTCTTATTATTTCTAGGAAAATTCAGAAAACATAGGCTTCCTTCAGCAATAGTGAGGCTGCCTGTGAGGGAGTTGAGTGGGTGGAATTACTCACAAAGATAGTTCAGCACCTTGCCTTGGGTATAATTCCGCATCTTCTAATTTAAGAATATTTGTTTTACTGTTCCTCTTCCTCTTTTATTGATGTTCTAATTGGTGTTCTCTTAGGTATGGGCTTAAAGTAATGTTTTGTGAACAAGTAGTTCAGGAGAGGATGATATGATTCAGAATACGAGCTATGTAGGAGTTACAATTCTCACAGATTTATTTTTCAAAACTATTTAGAAAATGATCTAGGAGAATTATCTTTATAATACCCTTTCTAGAAATCATCAGTGTCTCCTCAGGCTGAAATATCTGTTCCAAGCTGTTCCAAATTTTCAAGGCTATGAAATTTATGTCGATTATCTGAGCATAACTGAATGATCAAAGTCCTGATTTTGAGGTGAAAATTTTAGTTCAGTTTTAGCTAATATATAAAAAATATTTGTATAAAAGTTTCCTACCACCATGCCTTTGAGTAAACTCATTTGCCAAAGCAATTGTGGAAAGTGACTGTGTAGAGATCATTTTGCCTTTGTTCCAAAGTTCCCTGACTGGGCAGTAGCAAGGTTGCCAGAATATTCAGCAAACAGTTTTCCTCAGTAGATCCTACTATTGCTGACAGATGGCTTTGCAACTTAGAAATACAGTTTGCATGCTCTTTTTCACTTGTTTTCTCTGTTAGGATCGTTTGCATTCTTACAGAAAATTTCATTTCAGTGAAATGGAGGCAGTTGTAAAGCTGTTTCCACTGAAGTGTTTGGCAGACACAGAGGAAGGCTGAAGTGCCTTTTTATCATTTGGAGGCAAAATTTTGCTATAGTAATTTCAGAATATTTTTGAAATGTGGATTCTGTACTTTGTGGTGTTTAAGCAGTATGAAAAAGAAAACTCATAATGTGTTTTTTGTTAAGCTTGTGTCTCTATAATTTCTTTTTATGGATTTTTTTTTCTTCCTAATCAGAATGGAGCTAAACTTCAAGCTCTTCAAAAAAGTGGATTTTTTTTTTTTTACCTGACATC
Source organism: Manacus candei (assembly GCF_025592945.1). NCBI lineage: Eukaryota > Metazoa > Chordata > Aves > Passeriformes > Pipridae > Manacus > Manacus candei. Next base: position 3,186,007 of record NW_026138110.1, read on the forward strand.
CATTGTTCTGCGCACTCGCTGTACCCTCCTGATGAGTAGATGTAGTTAAAAATTTGGCAGATGTTTTGAGGAGATGCAGCTGACCTCTGTGCAAGGATTCAGTATTTGGCAGCTTAATATTTTTGACTGTGATGTTGATGAAGTTGTGTGTGGAGCAAGCAGCTGAATACCTCCATCAGCACTGTGAGAAGGACTGCAGCTAACAGGAGTCTAATGTTGAAGACTGGCTGGTCCTTAATCCTTCTAGGAACACTGCTTATGAGTTTGCTATTTGCACCAATTAAAGTGGTGATTTTGTTATGTAGAAGCATCCAAAGGTGACTCTAGTCCATCACTTGCCTTAATTTTGTACCAGTTATCAAAAACTTAACTTTTGGTCTCTATTAAGTCAGCTTTTGTCACATGCCAGAAGAAGGTGTGGGAAAAAGTAGGAGTGTCATATTCTCAAATCACTTCCCTTTTTCTATCCCTCAGGCTCTGTCATTTTCCTTCAGTGTGTATTTGGTTAATGGAACACGACACTTACTTACCTTCTCTCAAGTATTTCCTTTGGAAAAAACAAAACAAAGAAGCTCCAGCATGGAAGTTGCCAATGGCACACCTGTTGGGAACGTGTCTTGGCCAAAAGCCTGACCTTACTGGTTAGTTTTAAGTGCAGATCTCCCCACCCCCTCTGTTGTACTGGAAATGAACCTGAAGAGGAAAAATGTAATTTGGCTGTTAACACCTTCTGGAAGGGTCAATCCTGTGATGCACTGAGGTAGAGTGTTGGTTTAATGATTAAGAAAGGAAGAACACAGAGTAACTACATGAATAGAGGAAGAAAATATCTTCAGGGAGGCCACCCACACCCCACCCCAGTCTTGGTGACATTCTTTTCAAATGCCATTCAGAGAAGCCCCTTTCACTAAACATAGCCTGCATAAACCCCCTCATTAAACAATGTCAGGAGGTGTGGTACGACATTCTTTGTTTTATTTTAATAATATTGTTTTTATTTTCTTTTCAGCAAGGTTTTTTTTAATTGGTATTTGTAAAAGGAAGTGTTGGATATTCCAACTATATACCAGTTGCTGAAATAGCCCTTTTGCATTTATGGAACTGTAGTTTACAAAAATACCAGTTTCAAGCATTAAATTCACCTATTTTCTTCCTATATTACAGGTCATTCCTTCTCTGCTGGAAAGGGAGGGGAAGCAGGGCAGGAAGGAAATTAAGCCGTGGAACAGGCAGACAGAGGGGGTTGAGCAGCCCAGGTTTTGGATGTCCTGCTACCCCACGGAATCTGCAGCTCTGTCATGTATCCAGGCTTCTTATCAGCTTGAGCCTGGGATCCTGGTAGATCCAGCTGCAAGGAAAATAACTTGCTGACAAAAAAGGATAGTTTTAGATGCCCAGGATAAAGATATGGAATTAGGCCAAAAGGAGAGAGTAACGGAGACTTAGTATCACCATTAAGGATTCATGTGGTATCTGGGTATCCACTGAATGTTGGCAAACTTGAAAAAAGCCAAATGATCATAGGAGAATAAAAGGATTTTAGAATCAGGCACCTTCAAGACATGTAGGTTCAAGTCCTGCTCAGAACTGGGCAGAAGATACAGAAACAAGCTTTTCTCACTGTCATGGATAGCCAGACTACCTGCTTGTATTTAGGTTGCGATTTGGGAAATGCAGTTGGCCTAGACTCTATGGCATGATAGCTGAGAAGGAGAATATATGCATTTAGCCCTGCAACTGCTAGAGTTTGCATGAGAAATCAGATTGTCTGGGGAAGAGAAGAGTTCAGAATCTTGGTGAAAGAAAAAAGCCTGTGATTGTGCCAGGACCAACCAGTAGTATGTGAAACAAGAAAGCTCTTTACGCTATATCAGATCTTCCACTGAGGAAAATAACACAGCTACAAAACCAAAGCTTGATGGGAGAACATTATTGTGTAGGAGGGAAGAGGAGTATCTGTAGCAAGGGAATGATGCAAAGTGTGTTGGACTGAGCTACTCTGACAAAATTAGTCTTTGCAATTAGACTTTGTTGTGTGCACCTTCAGACTGTTCAACTGAAAGGAGTCATGAAAGCAGTGTATGAGTCAAGGGTGGAACTAATGTGTATTTCCATACACAAATGGAGAAGAATTTTTTTTTCTTACCAGTAGGAGGAATGGAATACAAGCATGGAGGTAAAAATGCATCTGACTCATGCCAAAGAAGTCATACATCAGTTGGATAGATTCTGTCACGTTTCCTTTGTGAGTGTTCGGTGCAATAATGTAGGACCTGCCCACAACCTTTTCCATGTCCAAAAAGTGATTCTGCATGACACATATTGGAACAGTACAAGGACTTTAAAATAAGGCTGTTTTGATGCCTTTTGGTCATGAAGGTGTAACTGTTTCTACAACAATTGTCTTGCAAAATGGAAGTCAAGGTTTTGCTGTTGCTGTAAAGGCTCTAATACCTAAGTATCTATTTTTCTCTCTTTAAACCATGCAAGTTCCTAAACATGCAGGCATCTAAACCACTTTAGTGAGGTTACATAAATCATGATTGTCAATGACAGTAATTATTGGGTTTGGAAGGCGATGACTTCAAAATAAACCCTTATTTTTCCCAAACATCAGAACTTGAAATATGTGCAACTTTCCATGCCAATAGCAAGTATTCTGATTCATTTTCCTTCATGCAGTCTTTGCTTTTTGTGTGTCACATGCAGGGTCAGTAGAAATAAGTAAGTTGGAATTTTCCACTCACCATGTGTTACTAGAATGTGTATTTGAACTTTTAATAGAGCAGAAATATGTATCTATATAATAAGACATCCCAGCTGCACTTCTTAATCCAGGTACAAGCCTTTCCATTCGTGGTGTTCTGCATTATATCTTTCCATGTGTTCCTACCTCTGCTCCAGACAAAAGAAAATGATTGCCCCCTGCAGTTATTAAAAGGATGAAAGTTATGGAGTTCTAGAATATCATCAGGGTTTACTGGTGTTGTATTTTGCACTCAGAGATGTATTGCAACTCAGAGGCTACCACAGCACCTGTACACTCTACTAATAGATTACCACTGACGACTACTCCTGCAGCAAATGTATGGTTCCTCATTACTGTCATGTAGGTCCATTTACCAGCTGAGACCTGCTGGCTTCAGTTAAATGTGATGTTACTCATGTCACAGTTTCAGTACCCAGAGATTATACTGGTTTTGGGAGGTGGGGGTGGTTTTTTCCTGTGGGTGATAAGCAGTACGGGAATCATGAGCTCAGGGAACAGCTGGAACTTGTGATGTGACAGTCAACTGGATGAGGCTGCTGAGGAGGGAATGTAACTAAACAAAACTGATAGATTTAACTGAGTAAGGAAATGTTTAACTTCCAGATGTTTAAACTGTAATCCCTCTGATGAAAAGTCTTATCCTTCCGTGTTTGGAACGGATGGGAAAGCAACGTGCTGTACCTGTCTGGCTTCTAGTGTGCCACTGCAACATGCCAAGGAGCAGCAGCACTTGTGCTGTTGTTTCTGTCTGAAAGAGAACTAACAATTTTTTCTTATAAGTGAGTGTGTGCCTGGAGGATGCCAGAGCTATGTCTTCTGGGTTTTAAATTAAAAAGTGTCAATAGTAGGTATCTCTGAGGTAAAACTGAAAATGTCTCTAATGAATCCACAAATCCTTGAGCCCATTTCATCATTAAAATGTGTCTCTGCAAGCTAGTTAAGGCCCTGTAGCAGTGAACAGCCAGGCAGAAATCTCTCCTGTGTCCAGGGAGGAATTCCCCCATCATGGAAAATCCCTACATGTGGTAAAGGGCTGCTTCTGCCAAATTTAAGAGACCTGTGCAAAAAGTGTTGGCATGGGAAACATCCCATGGGCTGGTTAGTGTGGATGATGTTCTTTCATACAGCAGGAGCTGGGCAGTGGTGTGGCAGGCTGTTGCTCGTCACAGCACTAAACCAGAACTGGAGGCAGATGTGGTTATAGGTGCTTCTGCCACACCTGGAATTCTTGTCATAGGCATGACCTTCCTTCTTGCTGCTTCCCATGAGGATCTCTCCTCCTCCCACCAGCCTGTGCCTCCCGGTGGTCCTGGCCATGGTCTCCTGTCCCAGAAGAAAGGGGAGGCTGCCTGTTGATCTGGTGCTACACGCTGGTTCCTTTTACTGTTTTCTTGAGTCTCCAGGTAACTCCCGTAATCTTTACAACTTGTCTTTTGTTTACCTGGTGACAGGTGAGCGTTGTCATGGCTTCCTTGTTCCATCCTCCAAGGATTTCACCCACCTCTATTCTTCAAAATGGCCTGAGGTGCTTTGTTCCTTTGTAGCAGAGCCATTCCCTCTACTGCCTGAGCAGCTGTTGTTCCTTTGCCAAGTGGAGCATGTAACCCCGCGGGGGAATGGTTGTGGTTTCCAACCTGCCATTCTTCTGGATTTTGTCTGGCTTTGCAGAGGACATAATGGAATGGCCCAAAAATCCAGGTGGGGATTTCCTCCTGTTCCCTCTTCAGTGGCCTCACCAGCAGCAAGATCACTGTGACTTTAGGCAATCTCAGAGGCTTCATAGGGTTTAGTTCTATTTTCAGCCTGCATTTGCTGTTCTTCACAAGGCCTGTTTTGAATGTTTGATTTTTCTTATTTTGAAAAATTTCCAGTAATATATTGCTGCACTTGCACTATACATATGCAATATCTGTATTTGGCTTCTGCTACTTCTTTGCCAATAATGGGCAGAACTGCCACATATAATTTTTCTGCTCTTCGGGATTTTGAAGGATCTGAATGAAAAATACGTTGTGCACATCAGCAAATGTAGTGCAGAGACTTTCTGTGGGACTTCAGCTCATGTTAGCTGTGAAGAGAAATATGAAAATCTTCTAGGCTCAGTACTTCTTTGATATTTAAAGGCTCACACTTCCTCACACCTCAAAACTCTCCTTTCTCCAAGAAAACCAAGTACCAAAGGAAGGTGACATACAGACTGCTATCTTAGCAGGTAAATTTATCTACCCCCAATCTGAGTGAATATATAGTTTGAATAATTTCTTATTAAGATCACACTAATTCATAGGGAATTGCTGAAAAGGAACAAGGGTCTAGTTGTTTCTTGACCGCATACATAGAAAACTAGATACTATAACTGAAAGATATTGAAAAGGTTCCAGTAAGATTGAAATCATAATTTTTTCATAACAACAGTAACAACAGTAAATGATGAGATTTAACAGAACTCAAGGTTTTTTGGATCTCAAATGAAACCTCAAAGCACCTGTTCTCCAGAACATGTTTTCTTGCTACACCACCTGCGCTTCATGTAGTTTTGGAAATTTCCTCCACTTTATCATTTTAGGAATTATGTAGAATTTCCTTAGACTAGAAGCATACCAGATCTTGGTCAGCGTGTACACATAGTTATTTCTTACCACTGTAGTTTGGCATTTTATTTGGGTATGAGTGCAGCTTTGTGTCAGGATATGGAATATTCAGTGCGCCATAAACCCCAGAACTGTGATCCTTGTGGGACTGGGCTCCAGCCAATCAAACATCCTATCAATCAGGAGGACCCCTGTGTGGTGTGGCATTAACTTCTACAATTCAGGCTGCTGTGGGACTCTGCTATACTCAATCCATCAGTCAAGTCTGCCTGCACAGTTCCTCTGCAGGGGATACATCAACCTTTATAATGCTGGTCATTGACAAGCTGAGTTGTGGTCAATCAATCAGTCTCCTATCATGCTGCACAATGGCTGCAGGATAACACAAGCTAGACTGCCCCATCCAGAAAAAACCAACCTAACACCCTCCCCCCTCAAAAAATAAATAAAACAACCTTAAAAAAAATACATCTATTCTTTATTCATTGCCCCAAATGACATCCCACACAGTTTTCTGTCAATTATTTTGCTCTTTTTTTTCCTCTTTTCTTTTCTTCTTTCCTAAATGCAATTGTGATGTGTGTTTTTAATCATGGTTTATCTATTCTCGCCCCCCCCACCCCCTGTTTTGCATTTATATGTGTGTGATTACCTAATCATTTGGCACAAAGAACTGTCTCTGATCAGGCCCAGGCCTAGAATAACACAACTATGGCAGATCAGAATGGGAGAAGGTGAATTGGCACACCAAGTGTGTTTACATCATCCCTAGCTCTAGCTTGATTTATCAGTAGATTTGGCCCTGTTTACTGTTTCTTTATAGTAAATGATGAAGTATATCATATAAACCAGGAATGATTTACAGGATGATAATTGTTTGGGGTGAATGCAGCTAAATTAAAGAGAGAGAGCATGATAATATGCATAGCTCTGATATTTTTGGGGCATTCACATAGTCACTAATTTCTGCATACCCGACCCCACTAGTTTTGGTGGAAATTAGTAGATTTTTTTTTTTAATATAGACATAAATACTGTATGCTTGTGTACGTATAAAAAACCTAAATATATAAAACCTCTTTTTGCTGTGGTGTCTTGCTTCTCCGTCATTTCTATCAACAACTTTCGAGGGGTTTTCTTGGCAACACTTTTGTATCTGAGAAATACTGTAATAATACAGTAAAGCAATCTCAGTCCTTAACAGTTCTGAAGTATTTTGGAAGATTCTAGGAAGAAAAGAGTCTCCTGACTCCCCCAGGCCTTGGTAATCATGTAATAGTCTGATAGTATATGGAGTTATAACTTCTCTTTTCTATTGAGAGGTCTACCAGTTTGCCAGTATTATGCTCAAGTATATGTTTTGAATTAGCTTTAGAAATATTAGTAACATGAAATTCAGTGCAATGGAACCTGTTCCTCTGCAGTTGGACAAGTGCTAGGAAGGGGGGTTGGCACGAGGGACCTGTTCAGTCGTGCAGTGGTGACACTGGGGTTACAGGGAGAGCCGTAGGAGTAGTGTATCTTCATGGGTCAAGCGTGCTACCTTCTAGGACATGGCCCAAAGCACCACTAGTAGCTGTGTTTTTGTAACTTTTAGGATCAGTGCTGCTGTAGAGCAGTGGAGCCAACATACTGTTAGCCGACTGCAGCTGGGAATTGCCTGCGGATTTGGTGGAACCCTTGAATGGCTTCAGAAAGACCAAGCCTTGCCACGTACCCCTCACCCCATGGTAGTGAGAGCTAGGCAGCTATTTGGAAGCAGAGTTGCTCTTGGGCACTGGTCCTTTATTGTCCAGATCAGGTCTAGACCAAGCTGGGACACGTTCCTGGCCTGGATTGAAAGTTTTCCTTTCTGCTGCTGTCTCAGCCGTTGTATGCCCAGCAAACTTGGCCAGATTTCTCCTTGGATATAGCAGTGCTCTGCTCTGCTATGCCCAACCCTGAGTTCTGTTAGTGAAAAGGTAGTAGACAAGAACTGGACAAGGAGTCAGACTGCGAGAAGACATTCAGCAGGACCGAAAATTTTTGCTCGAGCAAGCACATACACAAGAGACTCACCAAAAACTCTGCAAGGGCTGCTTGCACAGATGAACAAGAGGAGATTGCACAACTCAGCAATAATTTTCCACCTTCTCCTGGTGCAGCACTCGGGCACAATGTTGCCTTGTTAATTAAACATAATTCCACTCAGTACTGAACACATATTTATTTCTCAGTATTAGTTTTTAAGCAATTCCAGGAAACAAGCCCTCTTGCTTGTTCCTCCCCTCCATCCTCCCACCTCCCCCCTCCAGCCCCTGGAAAGATGCCTTTTAATTCTGACCCTTCACACATCTCCATGCTAATCCATGAACAACTGCACTGAGTGGGGAAAAGCATGACAGCTCTGCTTGGGGCCTGGGGAGGCGAGTCTTGCAGAAACCCTTTTGTTGTCCCCCAGGTAGGATGTTTAGCTCTCCATCCAGGCAGCCCGAATTCCTTTCTCACCACACCCAAGGTCATTTTAATGAAAATTCCTAAACCTATGCCAGGGGGATAGAATTGCTCCTAATCCTTCAGCAACACGTCATTTGATCCCCGGGCCCACTGGGGTTATTATTGTGTGTCTGCAGAGTGCAGCAAAGCAGACAGGAGTAGAAAAATGGCAACCACTGCAGGAGATCTGCTTCCCTTTCCCAACCTTTCTTTCAGATCCCCTTTTTCTTCTTTTTTTCTTCCAGAGCACATTCACCGCCTGCCAGCTTTCAAGGGATAATGCCATGTTTTAAGTCACCCTATGCCATTCCCTAGAAGCTGCACACGTTTTTAATGAAATTAATGAGGAAGTTTAATTTTAAAGGCAGATTGTTTCCTCTGGTTTGCATTTTGAAAGGAACTGCATGTCTGTGTGGTCCATGCCTTACAGTACTATACTGATGGTTCACATCTGTGTTCAAGCAATGCTCTAGCATCATGAAAAACAACACAAAAACAAAATTAAAGCAAAATTGCATTTTTGGCAGGATACAGAGGAGGGGAAAAGAGCTAGTGAATCCAGTACAACTTCAGTTTTTTTCTGGACTTTTTTCCATGCTGACACAGGGTCCTGTATTTTATAGAGAAAGCTTTTGAGGGGTGAGGTAAAGTTTCATTCTTCTCCTCTAGTTGCCTCCTCGTGGCCTATCTGAGCACTGATGCCCTTTCCCTATCATGCTGAGACCTGGAAATCCACTGTGTCCTCGCCTTAGTATGCCCCAGGCCCCACACAAATCTGCCTGTCTTTTTCCATTAGCACTACTTACTTCCCCAGCACAGAGATTTCAGAGCTTTCCACCCCTGCCAACATGGAGGCTTATAAATTAGCAAATTTCCTCCCCATCATTTAAGTATGTGTAGGGCTGGGCTGACAAGCTATTTCCTACTCTCTCATCTCCTCCCCAAATATGAAAATTTCTGTCCAGTTCTTGTCTACTACCTTTTCACTAACAGAACTCAGGGTTGGGCATAGCAGAGGACATCCTGTCTTCTCTGCTCTACAAGGATGAAAGACAATCAGAACTTCTGAAATATCTGCCATTCCCACTGAGTGAGGAAAAGCAGTCTGGGATCTTTATAGTGCCAATCTCTCAACAATCATTACTGCTTAAAGTTTTTACTTGAGGTATGCAGGTTGGTGTACTTATTTTCATTTGCAGGAAGGGTGATTTGGAACAGAGAGAGGTTAATCTCTTACATTAGCCAAGTCATATTAGCACTGGCCAAAATGTTCAATAGGATTTGTTTGCTCACTGTCACTATGCATAGCTAAAAGCATTGGTAAGCACTGCTTCTGCCTGCCTATTATGGATTATCTTGGGTGGCCTGTCCAACCCATTGATAAGGCCCAGTGGTGACGCTGCTGTGGAATTGCCAGGGAAGGGGTCCTTAGCTGAGCTGTGAGTCTTTAATGTCTAGAAATGTGCCCAGCCTAGGTTTTCCTAAGCTGACAAATGTGTTGACCATGGCCAGGGAGAACAGCAGAGGGGTCTAGCTGAGCTGTTTGGTAACTCACAATTTTCTCATCATGAGGAGACCCAGTTCCTCTAGTGCCAGTTCACTGGCCCCAGAGGGACTTTTTTCCCTTGCCTCTAGTGCAACCAGGCAATAGTTTTGGTGGTTATTATTTTTTTGTTTGTTTTTTAGATCCCCATATTTAGATGCATTACTCTCATATCAGATACATCTGTGTTGAGTTCTTGCCAATTTCTCTCAGGAGGAATGGAAGAGGATGTCCACTACATATTTAGTGTAAGGGTGTTGTATGAATGCCAGTGAGGGGGAGTATGTAGTGATAGTGTTGTGCAAAAGATATAGTCATAAGAAATTTGTCAGGATTTTAGTAGTTTCATCAACCTGAGAATGTCCTGAATCTGGAAAGGCTGTCTGCTAAACATGAAGGGGAGGTTCTGGCTGGAGACCTGTGCATCTTCCCCTCTGGTCCTGCCTCTGTGAAGTCAACAATAGAAATCTTCCCATTCAGGATTTAGAAACTGGACAGAGCACTAAAAGGGTCTAAACAGAACAACCAAGATCTTGTAAGAGGATGTGGAAAAGGTGACACAGATCTGGGCATCTTTTCCACCTTTAGTTCTGAGTTTTGCACATATGAAGGCTTTCATGCACGGAAATAAAGGTTGTATTTGTAAAAATGAATTTTTTTTTTTTTAAATTTTAACCCTTTTGTTCACCTTTGTTGTATTTCATCATACAGTCAATGCAGTCTCTGACTGACATTTCTTCCCTTGGAACATGGGTAGCAGGTTTAAAAACAGAGAGAGGAGCTTTATTAGTGCAGCTTGAACAGAGGAGTAAAAAAAAAAAAAAAAAAGAAAAGAAGTCTTGAGCTGGACCTTCAGTTGCTGCAGAGGTCTGTTGTCCCTGGAATACCTTTTCAGTGTGTGCTAAACGGTCACTCAAAGTCAGCATGAAAAAATGATTTCCGAAGCTGTTGAACAAATAAGGAGACTCATTCTGAGCAGGGACTAAATTGGTTTGGAACATATGCTTGTGCTGAGCAGCCAAAGTACATAATCAGGTTTAGCAAAACAAAGCCTGATACCAAACTTGCCAGGAAAAATTGTTTTGTCATTTTGAAATCTGCTTGGTTTTTAAGCAGACCTTCCCAGAAGAGAAAACAATGTGTTTCATGCCCCACTTCGTCTGCCATTGCTATATTTTTCCCCTGAAGATTTGTAAGGAAGGGGAAAAATATATAATCCCTTTGTTAAGATACTTAAATTAAAAGCTTGCTTATGTTGAACTGCCCTTTCAGTCGGGATTAAGATTTGTTACCCAAGTCTATATACCCTGTAAAACAACGACTAATCCAGACATTAATCACAGGAAATATTCTGAACCTTTTAAAAATAAACCATGACATTCTATGAAGAATACATAATTGAGAATATCCTGGACAGGTTGAAAATTAGCCCAGTTGATTGGTTACATAATGATCAGCTGGGTAAGCCAAGGGGAAAGAAAAGAGCACATGGGGCGAACAATGCAGCAGCTTTGTGCTATTGTCTGCCTTTTCCTGTCCTTTTTGTACCGAGTTCAGCTCGGTACAAACATTGTCATTCCAAAACAAATTACATTAACAGGAGGTGTCTGCACCCCCATCAGCCTCTCTCCCCTGCTCTCCTGTTTTTTCTGACCACGGTTCATATTTTTCCCCCTCTACTCCCTTTGCCATTTCCAGTCAGTGTTTCCCAGCCTTGATCTGTTGCCCAGAGCAACTTCTGCAGCAGTTGGGTTGTGACTGATCCCTTTCTTGAGGCAATATCTGTCAATGTCCCCCCTCCCTGCCAAAGGCCAGTTACTCATGTCAAGGTCAAACTGTGGACAGTCATTCTGTGTCTGCCCAAGTTAATCCAAACCAAACATACCATGTATAAGTAGTTTATCTCCCAAAATAAATAGATGATAATTAGCATAAGCCGCCGCACCCACTTCTTTTCCATTCCTCTCTGAAAAAATCCTTCCACCTGAGTAAATTAGGATGCTTTGTCTGACCTATTCTTATTATGTTGAAAAGCAAGCAAGCTCTGGCTCCAAGTGGGATGGCATTTCCTACCTGGCTTTCCCAGAGCAAGCCACTCTTAGCAACACAGGAAGAGATGTATACAAACATGCTTGTAAAGGAGATGAGATTATGACTGGAAATCCTCAAAAACTTAAAATTTACAGCAGATCTACCCATAGCTCTGGGTCAATTTTTGTCTGTTGTGTTGATGTTGTTTAAGTGGGCATTACTCCACAGGCACAAATGTGTCCCATCACTGCTTTTCCAGAGACAGCAAGCTAAAGCAGACTTAGCTGTGCAAGGAGACAGGTATTTGGAGTTACAGTATGGGGATGAGTCAGAGGCATGTTAAAATTCTGTATTTTGTCTGTGAGACTTTCACTGTTGACCTGCCCCACAGTGGCTTGTTTGGCAGGCTGAACCTTTGCACTGTGGCACCAGGGGACTCTGTAAAGTCTCTCCCCTGGTGCCCTAGAAAATGTAGGAACCAATCCTGAGGGGGAGAGAGATAAGGGTGAACACCGATGCTGCCAGGAGGGTGAGTGAAGATGTTCGATGTAGAACAAAGGGCGTGGACAGCCAAAGGTAAAGGAAACGGTGGGTCTGAACTGCTCTCCCTACCCAAAGTGTGAAGGGGTGATTGATGGTCAGTTCTTTACGTCTGTAGAATCAATTACTGGTATTAGAAAAAAAAAAAAAAAAGAACTGCAAAAAATCCCAGCTTTACTCTTAGGGAAGGAATCTGCCTGACTTGGGTTGCTGAAGCTCAACTGGCAATGGATGGGGCAGGTGGGATTTTGCTGCACTGACAAAGAAGTAGTTTTCAAATTTCCTATACTTCTTTATCTTGTTTTTAAATATCCTATGATAAGGAAAGATAGGAAATAATCCTAGCGTTTGTGTTTGATGTTATAGAGATAACATATATGTAACAATTATTATTTACTAAATGACTAATAACATGAGGAGATTCTGTTCACTACGCAGGGTTTCCTCTCTTATTTAGGTTTGTGTAGCATCTTTGCCCCTCTCAGGACATGTAATTTGTTCTGAAAGAGTGAGAAGTGAGCTGAGCACCCACACCTTGGCTATAGTTATCATTGAAGGTGTAACTTCTATTTAGATAGTTCCCTTTTTAACCTAGGTTTGTGCCTCTTATCACTCAATGTCTACAAATAAAACATGAATAACTTAAAAAAAGAAAGAAGTACTCTAGACTAAGCAGGATCTGTAGGTTTCAGGCAAGAGTTAGAGGATGCAGTCAGTATTTTAGGGTGGAATAAGAAAATTAAAGGGTTACACCCAGGACACATGGACTCTGCCATGGGCTTCCTGTCCAGGGGTTTCCAGACGGAGAAGTGAGGCACAAGATAACCATTAAACTCTTGTGCTTAATATCATAACTTTCAATTTAATGACACAGTTTGCAAGTAGAGGAAGACAGGTATGTTTTGGGTGTGTTTCTAGCTAACAGCAAAAGTGGCCCAAAATGCGGTTTTGAGAGCAGCATTTGTATGGTCTGGGAAGTTACATTGGATATATTGGCCATAGCAGCCCAGGAGCGCATCAGAGGTGGCGTGAAACCTCTTGGGGGGTTTGGTGTTGCTTTGTGTAATTTCCATCAAGGTCTTCACATCCTTCCTTGGCTTCTGAGGCTCAACCCAGGTGTGCTCAAATGCTCCTGAAACTTGGCAAAGCCTTCTACAAGGCTGGCTGGGGGAAGGGAGGGAAGGAGTCAATGGGGGGGGTTCACCTGGTTTCAAGTTTCAGGGCAAAACTTTTACACGAGTAACAGTTTCCAGCTTCAAGAGCCCTGTGACAACATCATAACCAGGAATACAAAATCTTGCGTTTGTATACAGGACAGGCACTGTCAGGCAGAAGAATGGGATTTTCAGGCAGAACTGAGGAACAGGATGATGTGCTTGTCACTGTACAGGATGTGCTTACTGGAAGCCTGTGGGAAACATCGCGTTACTCACACAGGCTTGGCCACCTTTTTCTCCCGCGGTAGGGGAGGAAAGCGGCGGAGTGGCAGTTGTTTCCCCCCCGTTTCTGCGGGAAGGGATTCCTCTGGCACGCCGCTGGCAGCCAGGCCGAGGGCACAGCTGGCTCCAGCTGTGCCGGCAGCCTGAGAACCGCCTGGCTCCCCCGAGGTGCTCTCAGAGCCGCTCCCGAGCGCTGCCGCGCTGCTCGCGGGACAGCTGCCAAATCCAGCGGGGGTGGCACGGGGTTAACCTGGTAAAGAATTACACTGATCGTCGGGTGCCGCTAAAATGTGCCCTCGGTTGAAAAGTCATGCATTAATTAAGTTGATGGCCTGTTTAGCTTGTAACCTCAGCAGCAGAGTCTCAACCTCTCTGTGGTCAAATAGATTTACCTAATGTAATGAAAGGCCATACCCTTTCCATTTCCTTCTTTCAAAGCCTTCTCACCACAAACTCTTCTGGTAAGGCCGCTTATCAGTGATAGCACATTTTTCATTACTGGTGGAGTATGTGTTAAAATGAAATTTTGAAATACTTTTTCAAGTGTCACATGGAGCATACTGCATCTCGACTGGTCAGCAATCAATTCATCAATCAGTTACCTTTGAGGTTTTTTACATTTGATTTTTTTCCCCTTGAATCGAATTTATTTTAGACAACACTCCTTATTCCAGGCAAGCTTATAGAAGAAAGGCAGAGAATTTTGTCCCAGGCTGAAAAAATATTTTAATTGGTTCATTAAAAAAGAAGAAAAGAAAATTATAGATCTTGTGATTAGTTTTGTTCTGCAATTCTTCCTGAATTTAAAAAGCTCCCTGTATATCTTAATATACACATATACATATGTAGACATATAAACCAGTTCTGTCCTTGTAATATAGTTATGTGTGCTAACATCATGAGATACTGTGATAGAGAGGTCTTTATTTCATATTGTCCATGTGCATTAGTAAATAAAGTATGAATTTAGCTCATACACGTGTTCAAAATGATGCTGCACAACTCTGATTATGTAGGTGATAATTCTGCTTCACATTAATAGGAATGTTTTTATTTTGCATTTGATTTCATACTAGTGTGTACTGATGTCTTTCCAATTACTCTCATTAAATTTTCCAACAGAGTTGTTGAGTAATCTGAGGGGGTTTGTTTGTTTTGCTCTTTTTTGGCATTTAAGGTTTTTTTTGCTTGGATTTTTGTTTGTTGTGTTTTTCAGGGCTAAAATCGACAAAGATTTTTATTTCAGCTATGACTCTTACTGTTCACTTCCTTGGAGCTGATTTAACAGAATAACAGGAGTGTCCATCTATTGAAGACATTGCTGCTTCAAAAAGGATTTAAAAGAATAATTGCCATAGTAGTTCAGATCTCAGGTCTTTATAGCCCAGTATGCTGTTTCAAACAGTTGCCAGTAGTGATATCTTGGAAAGACTATGACCAGGACAAAGATGCAGTGATACATCCTGGGATGGATTTGTATCTTTTTGTTTTGTGATTCTGACTGAGTTTTAGATTCTTTTGTAAAATGTCCATACTGGCTTAATCTTAATAATTCTTCTTGACAGCTTTTCTAAGGTTAGATAGATCTCCTGCGAGTCTTAACACAAGCTAAGTTTGTCTCAGCTCTCTAAGACCTTGGGCTTTAAGTTCTCTGAAGTTCAGAGGAGTCTTTCCTAATTCTTAATCTTTCAGACATTTGAATTTTGATTAAGTTTTTTTTTGTGAAGGAGATCAGTGCATTAAACTGACACCAGAACTGGTGTTCGGTGGAAGGATTTAAAGCAGACAGTGGAGAAGACAGACAGCCACAGGATGTACCAGCTGGAATGTCTCACTGTCTATACAACATCCAGACTCCCTGACACATGAGAATTGCATAGATCACTGCTACCTCATAGGGAGGAAAGGATAAAGCAAAGTGTGACAAAGCTCCCTTATATGTTGATGTCATCTGGCCATTCACACTTCATGAAGAGTCAAATTGGGCCTGAAGCCTTTGAATTACTCTAATCCAGTGACACCTTCGGCTTTCAGTAAAAGAGAGAAGTCACAGAAGCAATGATCTAGCCAAAGAGATATCTTATGTTTTGGTTATGAAGATATCCACATCGGGGTGAAAACGAGATATTTTTAAAAACCACTTTTTGTTAGTTCTGAGGGAAGAATAAGACTTTCCTAAGTAGTTAGGGAGTCCTCTGGTTAGGGCACTGTACTGAGGGAGAATCTGACTTCAAAGTGATTCCTTTTGGAACAGAGAATGTGGAGATGACATGCTGTATTTACCATCTCAGGAGCAGGCACTGAATACTGTGCTGAGAGTTTCCTAGATTGCCTCTCTTTCCTGCCGAAACACTCCATGCTGTGGAAGTAACTACATGCTGGGCATCTAATTTATTCCATCCTAATTAAAGTTCTTTGTTGAAATAAGTTCCAGAAAGTTTTGGCAAATTTCTGATAGAAAAACCACATCACTGGAAACCCATCTTTTACCTCTTTTTAGAACAAACCTGGGATGGCCTAGCCACGCCGCTGTGCTTGGATTGGCCTCCTTGTAGCCATTTTGATTCTCAGATTTGTTTTACATTGATAATGGGCTGGTGTTTCTAATGTTTAACATGTACAATTACTGCTCTGTTAAAAAATGAAACGTGCCTTGGAATCTGAAACCAGAGACTGGAGACAGGAGAGAAAACAGCTGAGAGCAGCAGGGAAGGGGAAGCCAGCAGCAGGACAGGCTCTGGTGCTCCGTGGTGCTGAGATGCAGGGTGCTCCTTGCCTGTCATCATTCCCTGGGAGCTGAATAGCAGCAAAAGCAATCTCTTGTTTTCTAAGTTGCTACAGTTATCTTTGTCCTTTGTAAGAGGAGACAGAGAAAAAGAATGGAAAATAATCCAGAATGTATTTCCGATTGCTTTCGGACCATCCCCGCTCTGAAAAGGTCTGGAGCAGAGTCTCCTATTGTTGCAGTTTCTCTTTGTTGTAGAGCAGGACTTGCAGTGGGAGGGTGACTTTCAACAAGATGCCAGGGAACTTGTTTGTGTGTACTCTCTGAACTCTGAATCAGGGTTCTCCCAGTTGACCACTGCTAGAAGGAGAGGACTGTACCAAGGGAGCTTCAGGTTGAACATTATGAAGAATTTCTACATGAAAAGTGTTTTTAAGTATTGAAATGGGCTGCCCATGGCGGTGGTAGAGTCACCATCCCTGGAATGTTCAAGAAGTGACTGGACATGGCACTTAGTGCTATGATTTAGTTGACAAGACAGTGGTCAGTCAAGGGTTGGACTTGATGAACTCGGAGATCTTTTCCAGTGTAAACGATGCTGTGTTTCTGTGGATCCACACATCAGTACAAATAGGGGGTACAACAAAGCAAAAAGATGCTGGGAGGTTCAATGGAGCGTTCTTAAGCTCTTAGAGCTCCTAAATGCTGTGTTGTTAAGCAGGGGATGAGAAAGCAAGTAGAAAGGGCAGCTGTAGAAATACAAGCAAGGAAATGTATTTTCTTCCAGAGGGGAAAAGGAAACACTGGTTCATATGATGATTCTGTGACTTTGGCTGTCTCGCTAAAGCGATGTACGTAAACCAAATATTTTTCTTTTTTTACCTTTTTAAATAATATATCCAGGAAATGTTTGAGGGAACAACAGAGGCTGCCCTCTATTTTGCTTGTGGCATTCACCATTAGCTGCAAAATTCTGTGCCTTGTTTAATCCCATGCGATGGGGCCGTTTCTGTGACCTGGTTAATGGGGAAGACGTGCTGTGTGAAGTGCTTACAGCGTCTGTGTTTGTGAGGGATATTCAGATATGCTGCATATAGGAGATTGCTCCTGGTAGTTTGTAGACAGGTGCTCTCTCTATATTAGCAAGTAGTTAGCACAGTGGTGGACCTGGAAAGGGAAGAACTTCCTACTGAGAACCTGACACCTGTGCTGTGCTGTATTTTACTTGGATTCAAGGACTGAACACCTGTTAATGGTAGGAGTGCACTAAGTATGTTTCTGGAGTGCATTTTACTATGTGCATTGTACTATATATGTTTGATATACAGGAGAAAGCTGATTTGGATGCAATCAGAGAACCCAGATTGAAATGGGGTAGATCCCTCCTCTCTCACAGAAGTTTCAAGTTTAAAGGAAAATAACAATAACAGCAAAAGCCTAGATGAAAGATTCGCTGTATTGCAAATACTGTTCTTGTATCACTGAAATGCTGAACTCAGCCCTGCAGGCATTGCAAAGAAGGATTATGTCCTATTTATTAAAGTATTTAGTTCAAACCAGATTTGATGGTTTTTAAACTGGGCTGTGCTAAGGGCTGAACACTGTGTTCTTCTGCTGGCCTCTAATGTGGTGTGAAAGCATTAAGTAACACAGGCTGAAATGCTGAAAGTGCCTGTGAAGTGTGTAACTCTCCAAAGCAACATTCCAGCCCCTGAGAATCCAGTCTCAGTGCAACTGTGGAAGCAGCAGCCAGGGATGGATGATTTCTATCTTAGGTCTTAAAGTGAATAAAATGCATTTATACTCAAGGAATCAGTTATAGAGGGGAGGATATTCTGGAATCTGTAAGTGCAGCAATGGGTGTTGCATTCCCGCTCTTTGTGAAAATGCCATTGTAATTATTCAGCAATAGCCCGTACCTGGGCAATGGAAGATAAACAGAATTGTTGACAGTATAAGACAGTTGCTTATGTAAGTTTTATCATCCCAGGGCCGAACGGTAGCAGATGTTCCCAGTCCTGCAAGCTGGTTTCCCACTGGATGAGAAATCAGTGATGTGGAGTCTGGGTATGTTCTTAGTTTACTTAAGACTGCATTAACCAGTTGTGTGACAGAGATGGTCAAAGAGCATGCAAGATGTTCTCCCTCATCCTTTTTTTTTTTTTCCTAGACTGCTAGAACAGCAATGCCAATGGTCTGACTTTATTTCAAGAATTAATTCCAGTCAGAGGTACTAAAGCAGAGAACAAATTGTCTTGTTTACTTGTGCCACCTCCCACAAGTAAAACAGAAAATTAAAACTAAAAATATGAGTGTTTCTTGAAGGATTCAGCAGTGCTTGCCAACTAAGTAAAAGAAGATATAAAACAACATACAGTGGCATCTCTTGACTCTCCCTATAATGATACCCAAATTGAGGAAGTAAGCTCGAACATAGAAGATGCAAGATAGAGCATGCAATGCTGGGGGTACAGTGCCTAAAGAGATGATGAATTGTAATTCATCTGGTTTTAATGGTGCAGTCACTCCTTTTTTTAATCAGTTCATCTCCTCTGAGTAATGACACAGACCAGTTATTTTTCTAATGTAGGCAATAACTAATCATCAAAACCAATTTCTGTACCTGCTTTTGCTCTCTTTCCAAACATAGGAGGTTACAAACCATAATTCACATTGATAAGCAGATCTAGAAGGAGCACGACGTTTATTTAATTGCAGAAGTTGTAAATATACATCTAACTTTGCTGATTTTTTGTTTGTTTAACATGTCAGAAAATAAATTTGGGAATTTCACCCTGAAACACTTTGCATAAAAAGACCCTAATCTAAAGGCAGAAGTTCAGTTTACTGCAGCGTAGGAAATTATGTCTCTAATTTCTTTTGTTGCATCTGCTGCAAGTCTTACATTTCTGTGTTTTTTTTCTTTATATTTTTTTTTCTCTGTGACTGAGAAAAGAAAGGTTTTACTAATATTTTCCAGCAGCACTGTTCATTCAGGGATTTTTTTTAGAGTGGAACTTCAACAACATCACCTTGAGAAGTCCAATTGTCTTTTTTTAGAACCAGAGTTTCACTCCGGTTTTCATGCCAGCGGGGGTTATGTGCTTCTTCCAAAGTCCAATTGCATTTAGTACTGGAAGCTCTGAGGGTAACCTGGGGAATCTTGTGTGTGGTAGCTGGATCCTTGAAAGCTACAAGCTGTTGCCTGATTTAGTGTTGTGACTTTTAACCTTTCTGAGCTGTGTAGCACATGGGTTGTTTATCCTTCTGCTGGGAATACTGCATGGAGCAGAGTTGGTAACGTGCTGCCAACTTCTGATGGACCCAAAGAAACCACCTGAACTGTCTGGTATGTCAAAGTAACTTACAGGGCTGACTCCTAAGTGAAAGCACCTATTTACACAAACAAAAAATGTATTCAAAGTTTTTTCAATTAAAAAAAAAGAATACTCTGGGGAAAAAACACTTTTGATATTAAAATACAAACAAAAAAACATATGAAAAATGTCATGGCAGAGTCATCTTTTTGGAAAGTTGGTGATGCAGAACAGCTGTGTTTCTCAACATCAGAAAGGAGACCAGTTGGTTGTGTGATGGCTTGTCATGTACTGGAACATGGTGTCACACTGCATATGGCAAAAAGCAAGTCCATACCCTCAATCTCAGCTCTTATTTTCCTTAGTTGTTATAACTGTTGCTCATTTATTTTCACTTTTGCTCTTGGTGTTTGGCTGTCTCTTCACTTTCTGAAGTGCTAAACCCCAACCAGAAGCACTGATGAGAGTGACAGAGTATGTCAGCTCAACTCACACTCATCCTTTTATAGGGACTAGCAGCTGCAGAGGTAGCTGAGAAATAGGCACATCATTAGAGAGAGAGAAAATGCCCATTTCTGCAGAAAACTCAATTTCTGTAATTAACTCTTGAAAGAGCTGGAGCCCAACACTGTGCCTAGATTTATATAGTTCAATTGTAGTATTTATATTATAGCTGAAGAATTAAAATGATTAGTTCTGTAGCTTCCCCGAAGTTGGGTAATATTATTTTCACCTGTTATGTGTGTGAAGGGGATCAGTTTTGGCACTCCTTCTGCAGTGTTTCAGGATTTAGAGGGTCTTATTTAATGTCTTCTCATTCGGATTTTTCGATGGGGAATTTGCCTATTGATTTTTTTTCTACAATTTGAAACTACTTAAGCAGATTTTCTGGTATGCTGAGGAGTGTTTGTATCTGGCCCGTGGTATGGAGAAGAGAGACGTTCAAGTGTCTTCTCTTTCCAAAGGTGATACTGATGAAAACATTGGCTTTGATTTGAGCAGAGTCTAACCTGGTCATAGGTAAAATTTGCCCTTCACTTTTCTTAGTGGAAAACTAAGGTTCACAAAAAAATTCTTTTTCTTTTGGTACTGCTCCTATGAGTACCAGTATCAGATGATAAAACCAAAGCAAGTGCCAAATTTGAACTCCTGATCATCTGTAGTGAAGCTCATAACCAATGGTCCCCCAGCTCAGGGAAAGACCTGTGTGTTGAATTAACAGCAGCTTTCTTGTATTATGTGTTTCCTACTCGAGGGTGGTGTATCCAATTATCATCTGTTACCAAAAGCCAGGAAAGCAGCGGGGTAGCGTGGCGAGAAGGCTGTATCCACAAACCATATTGATCCCTGAACAAATTTGTCTGGAGTCCTCAAACACACATCCACACATGTGTGTGCACACATACATAAATTCCTGCAGCTTTGCCACTGCTGCAATTTACTGGTCTGGTCTGTGCCCCCCCAAAGCCTCATGCCTTTGGCCAGTAGTTTTTCTGAGACTGTCAGCACAGGTGTTCCAGAAAACACCTGCAATACATAAGTGGGGATTGGAAACTGATGGATTGTTCTTTTATTACCAAAAGTTTTAAAAAACAGAAGCATCATGCAGTGGGGTGGCTCAGAGTCAAAGGGAGCTAAATAAAGCTGAAAATTGAGTGTATACATTGCAGCTTGGTTATTTTGAAGGTTGAGGTTTCTCCTTCACCCCTTCATAAGGAAAAAGGCTGTCTTTATGTAAGGACTCTCTTTTATCATTCTCTGGGAGCTTTATGTTTTAGTGTTGCATGTGTTTTGTGGGGAAAAAATTCAATACCTCTATTAACAAGTTTATTGCTGTTAAACTTTAGTAACCTTGAAAAATGCTGAAGTTCTCTGAATAAGGTACAGCTTTTTAATATGGGGGACATAATGAAAGGTGCTTGTTTGCTGACAGGTAATGGCCAGAAGTGGCCCAAATTTGGAGTGATTCCATTCTGAATATCAATGTTATTGTCCCCAAACTTTTGTTAAAATAGGTGGGATGTTTTCCGCCAGGGAAATTAAATGAAGAATGGACAGAATAGCATTCGTAAGTCATGGGAATGATGGTGTCTAATAAAAAGCAGACAAAAATGAGACTTACCTAAGGAACTGTCCTCCTGTTTGTTCTTCTCTTGCATTTTCCCTACTGGTCTCAGCAGGCAGGTTTTTCATGAGATGAGGTATTGGATTCAAATTTGAGGGATTTTAGTTCAAAGCTGCATTGATTTTGGGGTAATCCTAGTGCTTGCAGTGGTGTGACTGTGTAATTTAATTGCAGGACAGTTCTGATTAAGAAGCTTTTGCAGGTGTATCACTGATATTCATTGTGTAAGGGAGAGCCAGCAGAGTCTTCTGGCTTTCTCAGCTTCTGTAGTGAAACTGCAGTACTTGGCCTCCAAATTTCTTGATATGAAATTATTTTAAACTCTCCTTGCTACCTGAACACCTGGGTAGGAGGTAGCAGGAGAATGCCTTTCTTCCCTGCTGTGGCTTCTCTACAGATACAGAGAAGTGTGTTTATCACTAAAAAAGAAAAACGTTATCTTAATGTAAACCTGAAATGCAAACACAAATCAGTAGGAGTAGGAACTAAACTTTTAGGAATTTCTGTCCTTTATATTTTCAAAGTAACATCCTGGCCATTACCAATTCATGAAATCAAAACACTTCTGATTTTTCTTTTACCATGTCCACTAAAAAAATCTCATTGTAAATAAGGATTTGGATTTCTAATAATTCACTTTGCTTATGGCTATTCACATGTGTAACATGATCTGAAATGAAAGTTGTGCAGTGCAGATGTGAAACATGAGTGTAATACAACACAAATCAGAAATAATCTGAACCCTTTAGACCTCACCTCTCATCATTTCAGTAGATAGATAAGTTTATTTTTACTCTATACTTGTTGTGGAGAATATAAGGTCAGAATTATTTTTGTTCATTTATCCAAGACAACTTTTAGGATAAGAGCTGTATGCCCTTGTTGTGAATGTGATTACTCCATCAGCTGGTCCTCTGTGGTTACAGCCTGCTGCTTCTCACATCTGAACCTGTTCCTTCTTTAGCTGGGATCTGGAGACCTTGTGGTGGTGGGGGTGAGAGCCCAAGGTTTGAACTCTGCCTACAGAGTTCATTGTCTGTGCATTTAAATGGATTATAATGTCTTTAGCTGGGAGCATAGCAGGGTGTGAGTGTTCAAGACCAGCTGTACTCTCCAGTTCTCTACTGTAGTATGTGGTTATGAATCAGTATTTTTTTCCTTTTGTTTTTTTCCCAAAGCTCTTCTGCTGATTGAAATGGATTTTAATTGTTCTTTGATCAACATTTTCATTATTATCTAGGAAAACACGTTGGGTCTGTTTTGTTTTTTTCATGCCTAAGTACATACTGAGTTAACTGTGAACCGGGATATCAGTGATGAGCAGCCTTTCTGAGTGCTGGCTACGGTGATCAGTGTTTTGGGATCTGGGATGACATATCTGTGACAGGAGCTGAGCCTGCATGGAGACACTTTTTTTACCTTTTTTGTTTGTTTGAGCATCTTATTAATTCCAAACTGCTTATATGAAAGTTTGGTAGTCTCTAGGGCTATGAGGTCTAGGCTACAGGAACTAAAGGATTCTGTGAGGAGAATGCCACTGTTATTTGCATGTTGTTGCATTGCAGTTCATATCCTGTTGGGCCACATGCCAAACCCACAAACTCCCTCTGTCCCTGGTAACTGAGGGGATTACTTGCTTATAATGTTGTGAAATAGGTGCTGTACCATTGTGAGCATAGGTAAGAAAAGTCTTTAGATTTGATACTCTTTATGTAGAGTCTCTGAAACTTCCTTAAAACTCAACGAAGACTCTTATTCCTGATACGGAATCCAATTTTAAAACCTGGTAAAAAGTTTACCCTTTTTTGGGAGCTACATTTAATAGGTTATTTTATGTAGAAACCTCTTAATTTTTTTGTGGCATGTTGGTTTTAAGCTCAATAAATTTAAAGGGGCTATTATATAAATATTAATGCTGGTCTCTTCTTAAAGAGTTAATGCCCCAGGAAATGACAAAACTTTCACTTTTGTTCCATTTATGACTACCAGTAAGGAGAGTACATCCCAACCCACAGAGTGGGATGCTGGTAGCAGTGAACAGTCCAATAGATCTTTCCCACCTTTAACATTTTACCATTATTTAGCAGTACTCCAAACTGGGTTTTCTGAGTCTCAGAAAAGAGAGTCTAGTGACAACCTTGCTCTTATTAAAATGAAACATCACCAAATGTGTGGGGTCAAAATGCAGCATAGTTCGTTTATTCCGTCTGGCCATATCTTCTGCTGTTCTCCTTGAAGCATCCTTGATAGATGCAAAATAAAGACAGACCAGACATAAATGCTATTCTAAAGGTGGTGGCTTTTTTTTTCTCCTTTTTTTTTTGTTGTTTTAAATTAAGACCGAAGAGCAAAGTATATGGAAAGACTACAGTGAGCTTGCACAAGAGGGAATTCCAGCCCAGACTCGCTGTTCTATATTATGTGAATAACACACCTGGATCTTTGTATACTTGCAGCCTTTCCAATACTTTCTTCTGTAAAAACATGATAGAAAAGCAGATTTTTGTGTGGGTTTTTTTTTTTTTTTTGTCTTTATTATGTAAAGGCGTGCAGGCTGAATTCTGCTTGAAAAATTTGAGAATAGTGGCATCTATTATTTGACATTTTTTGAAAGTGAATGCTCTGAAATAGTGTTACTATCATGTTGCAGAATGTCATAATCTAAACAATGTGCAAAATTCTGACCTTCTTGACAGTGGTGTAAATCCAGGTGAAATCCCCTGGGACCAAGCTAAATACATGGATTTCCTCTACATTTCTACTGTTGTTTTAAAGTGCTGAATCTGCCCCAGTGACATAATTGAAAGAGCCACTGATCACACAAAAAAAATCCCCTGCTATTTGATAAGGTTCTACAAAGAAAGTTTATCCTCATGAATTCCATGTATTTTTAATGTAACTTCTCTTTTACTGAATTGATTAAGCTCTGTTGAAAATTCTTGAATGTGGAAGCAAATCAGCTGTGACCGTGGGAGGGATTGGCTGATAATTTAGTAAGGAAAAAAACCAACATGTCTGTAGACTTCTGAAAAAAATTTGCAGTAGCTGTAATTTTGAAAATAGGCTGGTTTTGAAGTTTGATAGTATATTCTAAATGAGGCTCTTCCTTTGCTTTAGGCTCTTTGTGCACTTTACCAGGGGTCAGGAAGTTTGCATAAAAGCAGGGCAGTAGGTAAAATCCCTCTGAAATCACGGGGAAGACTCTCAATTAAGCAGAGTCAGGATTACAAACCATGTCAAATGCAGTAGACAGACTAATGTTACCTGTGGAGAATTTGTCTATTAATCAGGTGTGGTTAGTTTTCCACACTGAAAAGAGAGTTGTATTTGATTTATTGTGCTGTCATTCCCTTTTTCTTAAAAACAGTGTGGTACCATAATCTGCTTTGATGTCACCAACCATTACAGTAGTGTTACTGTAATGTTCTGCTTCATTTCTTATCCTGCTGTAATATTTTATAAGGATTGTATGTAAAGGGCTCCCTCTTGGTAAGGCAAAAACTGATCTTCTTGTACATATTTCCAGGAAAACCTGGAAAAGTGAATGGAACTTCAAATGGCTGGTGCTGTACCAGTTCTGCACACATCTCTCTTGGTTTCTTTCTCCTGTGGTCATGATTGGAAGCTTTCTGTATCCACAGGCATAACAAATGAACAATTAGTCCTTAGTTTTTAAGATTACATCAGCTCTGAAGCATTGCTGCTTCGGAGAACCAGGTCAGTGTGGTCGATTCATGTTGATTATAGCAATTGCAAAGTGTATCCTGTCCCTGATGTTCCCTTGGCAGATGAGAGTCAGATCTTTTGATCACTGAATTAAGGGAATTATTTTATTCAGCGACCTATGATTGTCATATCTTTTGTATGCGTTCAGAGCCAGTCATTTTGCTTTTATTTCCGGAGAAAATTCCATCTGGTTGACTGGTAGGGACCTTCCAGCTTGGTCCATTTTCTGTGCATAGTCAAAAGAAGAATATCTAGGAATAAACTAAAAAATGATGTGTGTCTGTGGCTCCCTGACTAAGCATTTGCTGGAAAAATCAATATGTAAGCAACTTATATGTGAAAACATCTCACTTTACATGAAATAGAAACTAACAAAGTCAGATAAGAGAACAGATGACTTGTGTTTGTCTTCCCTCTGGACCAAACATACTAGGAAGAGAAGGAACTGTGGTGAAGGGTCACTGACTGAGCGAATTCTCAGGCCAGGGTGTCAAGTATTTCCCTTCCTGATGTACTTTATGGCCATTCAGTCTTATGCCACTAATGTTACTCAGTGCTTTGAACCAAGTGCTGTGCAAGTGGTCTTTCCCAAAACCCTCTCCTAATGCTAAAATAGAGGAGTCTCATCTCCTCTACCTGTGCTAGGACACTGCTCTGTGAGCTGACTCTTGGGTACAACATCTGGAAGTATGGCTTATTTACTGGAAAGCAATGTATGGTTTATAATGATGCCAATGGGTCAAGACATTACTGTACCATGTTATTTTTTTGCAGGCTGGGATAGAAGAACATGTCTGTGCTTTCCAGGACTACACCTTACATAATGAATCTGAATTAAAATAAAAGACGTTAAGCCTGTTTGGTATGGGAATCAGGGATTATCCAAGGTGGTATGAGGTGGAGAACAGGCACCTTCATCTGAGGAAGGCAGTTTAATGGATTCAGTTCATCTGTCTGAAAGAGCGGCTGCTAATACTCAGTTATGTAAACTTAGTGTAAAATGAACTTCAGCCACATTTGGATGAAAGGGGAAACAAAGATGAATTAGGAAATGGTAATAATCATCCAGTAGAGAGTCTCCCTCTACCCATACTGAGCACAAACCCAGTACAGTGCTGGAAGGTAATTTGAGGTGGTATTTTAAACAGTGATCAGTACAAGAATAAGGATAATTACATCGTCCAGACTTCTGTACATGTAAACAGTTCAAATCTGTGGATACTGGTTATAAGCCTCTAAATAGGGGAACTGAAATGTTTTGCAGTATCAAATACAATGCTGTTTTTCAGTGAGTGATAAGTCCACTTTATTTAAAATGCACCTTGTGTAGATGTGTGTAAGCAGATAGATGCCTGTTAGACATATGGCAGAACAAAGCAGCTGCAGCTCACTAATTCAGAATCTGCATTCTGAAATAGATGAACCTTTATATATTTTTTAAAATCTTTCTGCTAAAATCAGTCCTCTCAACTGTCTTTTCTTGAAATCATCCATGAAATTGTTTTTCCTCCTACTCCTATGAAAATCTGGGACAAATTATAGCCTCTCCAGCCCTTCTGCCTTTGGCAAAAATAGAAAAAGTTTTCAATATATTTTGATTTTACCAAAGACCGTTATCTCTCGTTGCCAATCTTTGGCTGATAAGTTTAGGCTTGCTGTGCTTTTCAGCTGCTTGCAAGAAGCCTTGAGCATGCTGTCTTTAATCTTCATAACTACCATACTTCTAATTGCCTAGTTCCTCTTCTCTCTGTGCTGCAGCTCAGGTATGACAGCCCCACACATAGGTTGAGTCCCGCTTTTGGGTTCTCTAACCAGTCCTTTCTTTACTTCTTTTGGAAACAAAAGGCCCCTTTTGGCATCTGGGAGAAGGACTTGCTCCAAGTCTCTCGCCATCAGGTGTATTGTATCCAGATATTACTGAATCTGTTCTTTTACTTCATTTTATACTGGTGGCAATATGTAGCAGCTACTACTGCGCATAAAGCAGGTTGTTGCTATTTTCAGTGTAAAAGATGGACTCACTGTATATGCAGGTGGCTTCATGGCAGTATGGGATATAATAAAAGTTTATGAAACACTGTGCGGAATACTGACTTTATTGGAAGAAGTCCCTTGTGCTTGGACCTTTCTCACACTGTTGAAGTGATTCAAGCATAGTTAAAAGCCTGTGTTAGTCTGGGCTGTCAATTCCAGACTGGAAAAGTTACGTATAGTGAAGGTAGTAGCTCTCCAAGACAGTTGTTTTGATCCTTCCTTGCCTTGTGTCTTGGTAATTTATGCACATGGCAAGCGGCATTTCCCACACACACTGCAGACCTTGGATCTGAGGACCTGATCAGAGAAGTCAAGACTATGGAAAGCCTTGGAAAGCATCAGACTGCAAAGAGGATAAATACACGAGCTGGTGTTGAACCTTTTTGCTTAGTGATGCGAAAACAGATGTATAAGAGACCATGAGCTTTTGCTTGAAAATAAGGATATGGGAGGGGGTCCATGGTCTTTTGCATGATCTAGTGTCTTACTGGGGTTCTGCAGAACAGGTAACAAGAGAATCCATATGGGATTCCTTCCCACCTTGGGCATCCAGACACATCAAGCAGCAATCTAGCGCTTGGTTACTTCTTCGCTCCGAGCCAGTTTTATTAAAATATGTGGGAGCTACTCAATTTCCTGTTCTCAGAGCCTATGGAAATCCATCTTTTTATTCCTCTTCCCATTTGTGTGCCGTGTGTGGAGGTGTACATCTGTGTTTTTGTGTGCTGGCCGTTGCCCGCGACGCTCAGTCATAAGGAATGCGTGACAGCCGTGACCGTGGGGCTGGGACACGGCTGTGCTGTGTGAAATGGGGCTGGGAGGGGAGGGGAGGGCGGGAGACCCACGGTACACATCGAATGTACAGTCATTCCCTCCTTTCCTTGTCTGAAAGGCTTCCAGATCTCATATATTCACAGGCAGACCCCAGCCAAAGCCCGCAGCTGTCATGCATTTTCAACAGATTCCACAGGGCCTAGATGAGGTTTGAAGACATTCCTTTGCTCTTACACATTAGCTAAAAGGAATTACCGTAACATCTGATATTGTGGAAGTGGGAAATTTGCCATCCTGACCTTGCCCAAAGCATTCCGGAACTGGGGGTCCGAGGATTTATTATCTCAGATGGCCTCCAAAGGTCATCAAGGGCCCGTCTAGCGGTGCTGCAGCCCAGCTCAGACAACCAATGTGCTATTCATTTGGAGGGAGCTGTGCTGGGTTTTTTACGTTTTTTTTTTTTGGTTTTTTTTTTTTTTGGTACGGCTGAAATAATGGGCAGACACATGTTGCTGCTGCTCTCTGGATCTTTGTCATAGGAAAAGCATGTTCCATTGGAGCCATTCCCAGCTGTCAGTAATGTGCTGAAACACCACAGCCAATCATCAGAGAAGAGGCCAAATAAACAGGATGTTCACAATGTGTATGATTGCACGAGTGTGTAACAAACTTTCTGCACATTTCACAGTCTCCTAATGAGATTGACATGCATTGCTTAATCTGCATCTGTCTGTTTGGGGAAGAAACACATAAACACCATGGAGACCATGTGCAAGAAAGCTCAGTTTCTTGGCTGTGTGGCTGTTGATATGATAGGACAAAATCTGGTACTGAATTGGAAGAGAGTAGTCCTTCAGAGCTATTCATTTAGCTGCTGGGAAGAGCCCTACAGTCAGCCAAGCGCAGTGTGGTGAGTGTTCGTGTAATCAGAGTGGTTATTATAGCAACAGATGACAAAAGTGCCTGGGGATGATGCACAGAGCTATTTTTTAAGGGAATATCTGAGGTGCCATTTGTTTTCTCTTTGTTTTGATTTCAGAATTTATTTTGATTGCTTTATGTGTTTTAAAAAATCTGAGCGCAAAGCAAACCAACAAAGGAAAGAATGTTTACAGAAATCTATAATTACATAATGGAAAAGCAAAAGCCATTGTGTCTTTAATTTGAAATCAGGACAGTATAATTAGAACAGCAAATATAAAAAGGAAGTCGATGTCCTCACCCTCCAAAGCATGCATTTTTCCAGCAGTCAATGTTCTCATCCCCAAAAACACGTGTTTTTTTGAGCACAGTGAATGTTAATGCACATTAACTATCTAACTGCACGATTGTCGAGGTGCAAGACACAGAGAATTTATCCCACAGTTGGACAATGCCAATTTCTTCCTTAATCCCTCTTCTCCCTTCTGCTAGGCTTTTTCACGGTTCATGGCTTATGATGTCCTAAAACCAATCTGTGTTTTGTTCTTGTGAGATTTTTATGGGTAACATCTGATGACTGTTATTTACCTGAAAAAACCACGTATCTTAAAAAAGATAAAGGCAAAGCACAGATGAAATGTAAATCCGATAATCTTCACAACTGGGAAAATGTGTCTGGAAAAGCTATAATCTGCCCTATCACAGTACTCAAATTGTTGCTAGCTTTTCAGTCTTATGGGACAATGTGTGAGGTACAGTTATTACAAGTACATCCACCATAACTTCACAGAGGCTGCTTTCTCATGTAAGCTCCAGAAGAAAATTAGGGCCTGAATGTCCTTGCAATGAGCTGCTGCAGAAGATATTTCAAAACCTGCCAGTGTTGGATGATGATAATAAAGAATTTATTTACTATAATGGGATAGACTACAATATAAGAGTAAAAATATGCAGAGTAGGTCCTGACTGACTATATTTAGTCAAGCTCTGAAGAACTGACCGCCTTGTGTTAAATCTGACTGAGGAAAGTGACCAAAAAATTAAAATGGAACCTTGCAAGATGTAGCATTCTAGACATGACTTTGCCTACCATTATCTTTCAATTTATGTTAGCATTTAGGACATGTAGAACCTTACTCCCATTTCTCTCAGAAAATCTACATAAAAATGGGGCAAGTGATAGTGTGAAGCACTAATAGACTATTTTCAGACCATGTATTTAACATTTTTAGAGTGCAGGAATACTGCTTCCCAAGGATACTTGTGAGGAAGGACCCCTTTACTAACAAGAAATGTCATAGGATATCAAACAAACGAAGGGAGGAAGGAGGAAGGAGTGAGTTATTGGCAGTTCCAACCCAAACCGCTGGGAAGTTGTGGGAAAAGGTGACTTCTGCATGGATTCTTAGGGTATGACTATTCTGGAAATGTAAGTGCTGAAGCAAAAATTCAGGCAATATGAGTCAACAGAGAGTATGAGAAAGAACAGCAAAAATTCCATGATGTATCTATCAGGATGCCAGAATTGCAAGTAAGCATAAAATCAGAAATAATTCCCAGTTCATGGGGTTGGAAGGGAACCTAGGAAGAGGTGGATTGCCAGCTCTGGATATGTTTGAAACAGATCTGACAGAGCTTATTTGAAGAAGGCACTTTGCCCCAGTGGCTGTCATTTCCCAGCATAATCTATAGCCTTTGTGGATTCCACATTAATAGAGTTTATGGGAATTCTTTGTTGTTGCTAAGTTGTTTGCAAAATGTGGGAAATGGAGGGAGATGGTAATATTCCAGGACAGGTTTTGTCTGATGGGACATCTAGAGCTTGGAGATGGAAACTGAACAGACTACATAGCAATTAACATGAATTCCAATCTGCTGGGCCGTGAACAATTCCCAGACCATTCTTTTTTTAATAAAATGCCTTGTTTTTCTACTTCTTAATTCTGTAACCTTGTCACATCTTTCATATTTGGTGCTATCTTAGCTCCCAAACACTAAGAATATAAAAAAAAATTCTCTTCCCATTTGCATCCTTTTCCATGGAAAAGACCATCACTGGTACTACAAATCTGTTCAGGTACCCTGGAAAGGGTAATATTTAGAAATTCTGGCTAAAAATACTCCTAAGCTGTATAACGAAAACTAATGTAGCATGCAGGGTTTTGTTTTCCTAACTTGATTAAATCGTAAGATGTTAAATGAATGGATGGTACAGGCATAAATAAATCAGAATAAGTCTACTACAGTGCTCTAAGTTTATATGCAGATTATAAAATTAAACCATTACAATGCTGCCACTCTGATTTATTTAACTTGACCTGAGACATTTATTAGCCAAGACTTTCTAGAACTCTTACAAAGTCACACTCATGAGAATTAAATATTTCCACTAAGTTAAGCTACTTCAATATTGACATTCTTCCCTAGAACCAAAGAAGAGCATGGCTAGGATTTCCATAGAAAAACAATTCTTTCAGTAGGTATTTTTCTTGTTTTGTTTATTGCCAGTACTGCAAACTAAATCAGACTGTATTTGCTCTCTTTAGCTTGTGAAACTATATTGGGCTGTACTTCCCAAGAGCTTAGTCAGCAATGCCAATGCATTATGGAATCAATGGGGAACAGGAAGAAGACAAGCAGGAAGGTGTAAGTGTCCAATATAAATGTATTTCTATTACTTTGTAATGGCTTGAGCAGATGTGATATTGTTTCTTCATTTAGGTGTATACAGTTATTAATATTTTAAGACATTTCCTGACCAGACTTGCTGCTGCTGTTGCCAGTCAGTAACCCTTTGTTTATTTCATGTGTCTCCAAAATGAGTAATGATCCTAATCCATGTAACAAACAGCTTTTTTCTCTTTCAAAATGAACTGTATTTTAGAAAGAACCTTCTTAGCCCTTCTGTTTGACTGTGTATTTGGATAGCTACCCATAATAAATTTTTGGAAGTGAATGCATTAATTTGCCTTAGTTTTAGACCTAAATAAAAATGATGAGAGTACGAGATTTGAAAATTCAAAGTTATTTATCTCCTGTTGCCCAGTTTATTGAAAAGTAGAGCAGAGACAAGTCTGGTGATTTGCTAGACAGATGAGAAGCAGAGAGGAATTCATATAGAGAAAAAATACAGCTTATCTCTGATTCCCATTGCCGGTGTGGTCCCTCTATACCTGTTCAGCATCTCTTCCTTACAAACTGGAAAGCTTTGGGAAAGGCTTTTATCTGTGCAGATGGGGGAGGAATGGCCTCCTCAGAAAACGTTGCCTGAGAGGATAACTTGGGCACATCTAATCAATTCTGTGCCGCTTCAGGAGCCTCAGGAAATGGTGGTGTATTGATGTCTCCCTGATTTAAGGCCTGTGATGCAGTGTTTGGCCTCCAGAGAGCTCAACAGAGGATTCTGAAGGGAAATGCAATGACAGGAAGTCACTCTGGGTGATCTAATGGGACGAATCATCAATAGATGAACTAATGGTACTCTCCAGGTTTGAGAAGAAGCTGTGAGTTTACCAGTGGAGTTATAACTAAACACTGTCATAATCATCATTACTACCAGCAATATTTGTGTAGGATGTTTTGTTTATTTTCATAGAACTAATGATTCTGTAGAGCCATTCCTTTATGCATCTCTTCTCAAATGCATCTACTAAGGTCCTGTAAAATAACAGAAATTCAGTGGGGGCTTAAGATAACAAAAATGACTTTTTTTTTTTACTTAAAAAATACATGTATACACAAGTAATCTCAGTTAATTGCAAGCAACATGGGAAAAGCGTGATTTTTAAGAGGGCATTAAATATCAGTAGGGGGAGAACCACACACGTGGCTTCAGGAGCTTGTTTTGTCAGAGAAGATGCTTGAGAAAAAGTTAATAGAGTGACTTGTGATTGACCGACAGACTGGTAGACAAAATGGAATGTTAGGAAATGGTAACACAAAACTTGACAAAGAGGGATAGAGTCAAGGAATAGTAACACAGAGCTTGGAAGTTTATGACAAGGAACTTAAATTTAAATTTTCAACTGATGGTTAGAAAGGGCTATGAAAGTGAAGACTGATATGGTCACACTGAGGAGTCAAAAAGACAAACTTTGGCTGTACTTTGCATACTGAGAGGAAAAAAACCCAAACAGTAGTAGACTGGACAAGAAATTTACAAAAAATACCAGAAATCAAAATACCAGAATCAAAATACCAGAAAAAGGGAGGAAAAGTTTTCATGGTCTCTGTTACACAGGCAAGGGTGAGAATAAGGAAGGCAAAAACCAATCTCTAGGTTGTTACACATCACCTATTTTCTGGATTGTATGTTTGTACAACGCACAGGTACAGAGTAAGATGCTATCAGTGAAGGAAAGTGGAGCGAACATAAGGAAAGAACAGACTACCTGTGCCACAGGTACAGGGAGAAACAAAAGAAAGTCCATTAATTAGACAGCTGTCTCCTTATTCCTGGCCTCTTTTGGTTTTAGAAATTACTGCTGAACACAAGTGACAATCGACTCTCTCGTACATGCATGTCTGTAGTTTGTGTGTGTGTGTGTATGAAGACTTGAGCAAGGCCAGTTTTGGAGAAATTTCAGTTAGTAGTGTTTAGGGAAGACTTCTCTTCAGGAAAACTTTAAATAAAGTAAAATTCACCCTGTTAATGCAGAGACTAGAAGAAAGAATCGAGATTAAAGAAACAAGAAAATGTTTTTAAAATATTTTTGCAATGCCTCAGAAGGTCATGTGGTGTAGCCTTGCAATTTGGAAATGTTTTGCTAGTATGAATTTTTATCTTTTAGTTGTCTCTTGTATCTAATTATTTACTCATTTGCTTAATAAAATGAGTTGAGAGTCTCAGACAAAAACTATTATTTAAAATGCAAATGATCTTCTGTTCTTATTTTGTTTAGGGAGTTAACGAACTCCATGAGTAGAAGGGCCAGACAAACCACTGTAAAATTTCTATTCCATTTCTTTGGAAAATCTTCCCCTTTGCCCTCTCTCTCCAAACCACAAGCACACATATATCTGCTATTTTGAGGAATGCCAACATTGTTCTCGGTTGTATTTTCCTTGCAATTTTAGTGATTATAAATTGAATTCTTCATCCTCTGCTCTGGTTCCTATTTTTTAACCTAAATCAAACTCATATGTCAATCTCTCATTGACTAATGCATGCCATAGAAACTTAAGCAAAAAGATTGTCAACCATATACTGGGAATGACATAATACTTGATAAAGTACCAAATATTTACCAAGTTAAAGCCAGGAAAGATGACTGTCAGTGGCAGCAATAGAACTGAGGAAGGCAGTAAACATCATCTAACTTAGCTCATTTTGACGAGAAAATAATTTTTCAATCTAAAAATAACAGTTCTTCAGTGCTGCAAATATACAAAGTACATTATTTGTTGACAATATGTTGTTAGTTAATGACAAACAGGACTAAAGCTGCCAGTAACCATAAGCTGCTATAGCTCCACCAAAATTCCTATAGCTCCTCTGATTTTCATCAATTAAACCTCTGTTCCCAAATCTCACAATGAGCCATGCACTGGCAGTGTGAGCCAACTGATTGTTTTAAATCCACGTGGATCTGCAGGGTCCACTTTTACACGTCCACTGCTTTAGCATTCCAAAAATAAGCAGAACCCTTCCCAGTGAATATGAAATGCATCTGCTGAACTCTTTCCTTACTTATATGCTCAGTCATGTTACCTCTCTCTTTTGTGTATCTCTACGGGCCCCTCACCTGGTGCTGCATCAGGTGTAAACAGCTTGCCTCCACTTCCCCAGCCTTGAGTGTAAGAACAGCTTGCCCTCCTTAGCTGTCCTCCCACAGCAAGCTTCCTGTTCCCAGTCCTCCCCATCTGCTCCTCCAATATTCCCAAATCCATCTGCTTCTCATATTATCAACATCTTTTTTTTTTTAATGCTGTCTCTGCTGAACAGAGCAGCCTGCCTGAGCTAGTTTGTAAGACTCTTGCCTTATATGTTATACTCAAGCCTTTTGAGGTTTCTGTTTCACTTGTGACTTAGCCTTTAGAATAATCCTTCTTTTGTAATTCCATTTTGTCCATCTCCTCTGAAATAGATAGGCCCATAAGACAGGAATGCTGCCGTACTGAAGGTCTAGAAAACATCTGTCACTTGGAAATGATAAACAAAAAGTTCTTATGGTGGTAGGAAGAAAAGGCTGGAAATACCCTCATAAACACACTGTGAGATGGTACAGAAATTATCTTAATTTTTTAATTCAAAGCTCCCATCTTCTGTCCTTATTTACTCATTGAAGACACAATCTTACGTGAAACTTGTCCTCTTCACTAGTGGAGGTGGTGTTTGGATATTCCTGTGCTACTGACCTGTTCTGCAGTATGTCCTGCAGGTCCCCTGGGAAGTGGTGTAGTCTGTGGTGAGAACTTGCACAGCCATTTTTCCAACTAAGAAATTCCCTTTAGAGAAGAGAACACAGGAACTTCCTTAAAAAGGGATCTTGTGAAAGAAAGGAGACCACAGCTTAATCAGAGACAATGAACCCCTATTTACAAGGCCTTTTTTTGTTTGTTTATTTTTTAAACTGATATTTGGCTTTTACGGATCTAGTGTCTGCCCAGTGTGAGTTAAGGGAAAGCTGAATCTAAGCATTACATAGATCCAGCTGTTGGACCTTGAAATACAGTTCTTCACTAAATTTAAAAATTGTTTAGTGTCCATATTTTCTCTTCATGAGAGTATTTACACACCATGATCCTTCTCCAGGATTCTCACTTAAAATGAACAAAATGAGGTCTTCAAATGTATCTCACCTCAACGTAAGAATTTTCTCAAACCCTCATTTTTTTAGCTTCCTTTGCCTTACGCATTTCAGTTTCCAAGTCTTTGTTTTAGAAAGTGAATGTCAAAACTGTGAACAAATATGCTTTAAGGTTTAATCAGCTCTAGTTAAAACACACTTCTTAGTACTCCTCTGTTTATGTATCTTAGGTTTCTTAATTTACACTTGCCAAAGATCAAGCTCCATTTAAATTATCTGCACACTTTGACACCTAAATCCCTTCCTGTTGCTGCTTTTTTAGGTACAGCCTCTCGCTGCATAGTGACCTGCACGTGTGTCTCTGTGTCAGCCCCACAATGCAGGTCAGTGGGGATTAGTATTTACAGGTCACTCATGAAAATGCTGAATTGCATTGGACCTAATACCAATTTGTCAGGGCCCCTGCTGGTGAACTTCCATTCAGTGATTATTCCTCATTTTAAGCTAGATCTTAACCCATTGATATGTATCTCACTGATATTGGATAGTGATAGTAAACAAATCAGAAGTGCATGTCTTATAGAGGCCTCACTTTATTGCATCTCTGCAGTTGCTTCCACAAGTGAAATGTATAATCTCGAAAGACTGAGTGGGATAGGATATGTTTGACAAGACCTACTTTCCATAAAATCATGCTGAGTGCAGTAATTATCTTCCTATCACTGAATTCTTTATCAACTCAATCCCTTTTTGGTGTTCCTCTGTTTTGCCTAAAATAGATGTCACTAACCAGCCTGCAATTACCTGGGTCATCCAGCTTGCCCTTTGTGAGTACTGGCAAATTATTAGCATTCTTCCAATCTTCTTGAATTTCATCATTATTAAAAGATTTATTTAAAATTGACTTCATCAGGCTGGCTATATATTCAGCAGCTCTTCTAGGAATCTGTGCCTGTTCTCTTGGCCAGTTGTTTTTAAAGTGTTTATAACTAGCTGATACCACCTAGCATCTTCCATGACCATGATCTTCATCCAGTATGGGTTTTTATGGGTCACAGTCTGCTATTTTTCCAGGAGTTATGCACTGCAATCTCTCTTCTCAATTGCTGTCTTAATTTTGACCCACCTAGTGATTTAATTACTTTCTTTCTTTAGGTATGATTTTGTGGCCTTTTCCCAAAATGATAAATGTCTTCCTAAATAGTTTGATTAATTTATTTTCTACTTTGTTTAATTTTTCTTTCCAATCAGTTTAGCTTAGTTTTTTTTTCTTTGGGAGGGGAGCTGATTTGAAACAATACTGTATATTTATCTGGAAAATCAAGTGTGACACTCTAACCATTTTTTTCCCCACCAACTTAAAGCTTGTTCAGACCATCAGAGTGGTAATAGTTCCTGTTGAGAAGAAAATACATCTAATTTTAAACAGTTTAAATTAGTGTTAATCTGGGGCTAGTGAAAGTGGGGATAATGGTCTAAGTGTGCAATAAGAGGATCAAGAAATTTTCAAAAACAGTCTTAAAATGGTAATATTGTAACATTTTCCATTACTTTCAAGAGACAGAAAACATTGTTTTCAAGAGTGTTTTGTGCAGTGGCCCACACTTCGTATCTGGATTATTTTAGTGGGATTGTTCTCAGAGATGAATGCCTATCCTGGCACTGAGTTTTTATAATAATAACTCTTGTTTGTAGTGCTACTGCACATCTGCATGTGGGTGACAGTAAATCCTTATGTCTTCACCTGCCTTCAGCATTAATATGAGATACAAACAAATGATTGTTTGTAATAAAAATGAATAACCCATTAGACAGCTTCCAGAGGATGTGCAGCTCTTTTGGGTTACGGGCTTTGGTTAATGAAATAAAATTGACAAAGGAAAGCCCAGGGAAGATTTATTGTTACATAAATCTTAGGTATATTTTGTACATCCTTGGAACAACAGATCTTTAGACATTAGCTTTAAATAGATTTACAGGAGTCAAAGGTCATAGTTCCTGAAAACAGAGGAAACTATGCATAGAGATTGTGTTTATTTTCAGTCTCTTAAAAAAATCAAATGAAACCATTCAGTGTATAAAGCAGAAACACTTTGTTATGAGTAGCAGAACCAAGGACTGCGGATATTTTCATCTCCCTGGTTACCATGTGTAACAAAAACAGATGTAGAAAAACTTGTGGCTTCTTTTTTTTTTCACCATTATTTGCTGTAACAGATTTTTTATATATATATATATATATATATATTGCAGTTTGTTTAAATAAATACAGTAATTCTCTGGGAACATCTGCCCACGGATCATGGACCAGAAAACCCCACAGCAGTTTGGAAGAGGAGGCAATATGCAGTGGCATTGGAGGAGGGAATCTGGTAATGGATCTGTACCGCCTTCCTGAATGAGTGACAGCTTTAATGACATGGTTTTACTGCAGGATAGATGAAGATAGATTTACAGGATAGATGAAAACCCAGCACTGAAACATTTTTCCACAGATTGAATGCCAAAAATTTAGTTTTAAGTAGCCCATTTTTAAATTACAAACAGTTTTAAATGAAGATTATTTTTCTGAATTGTTGAATACAAAATGTCATCATTATTTAAAGCTGAAGCAGAGAGTGATTCAGATCCTCTTTCTGACTAGACCGGGCATAGCCCTCGCCTTCCCTGGACAGGGTGCACAGCAGAGCCTGGGTCATCAGTACTTGCCTGGTAATTTCAGTATTTTTCCATACAGCACTATCCAGGATCATATTAATACTTTCCATCCGTTTTAATCTATACCTTGATGTCTACACCAAGTACTGGGCTTTTCTAGCTTTATTTTTTGATTTAACTAGTTCATGGTCCTGCATTTACTGTGGAGATAAATTTTAGTGCCTCTTGTGGACCTGCCCTTCATGGGGAATTATAAAGCTGTTCATAATGCTTATGAATCAAAATGAGCATTCCCTTCTTTTTCCTGCTATACAACAGTGTCTGGTCATGCCACTAATCAGCCATAAGATTGTTTATGGACTTCCATCTCAGTTTCCACAGAAGTCTTTGAACAGTCCAACTCTTTTGTCTGAGAAATGGAGTCGTGTGGCTTACAGTTTGATGTCAATTATTGTACCTGTGGTTCATCAGCTTGTAAAGTAATGGATTCCTCTCACCAAACCGTTGCTTTTGGGAGCATACTGGTGCATACCCTGAGGTAATAATGTGTTTATTTATTTGTGGTGCTCTTGTCAGAGTAAGGGCTTGGTGCTTATTTATGCTGTGAAGCTGAATCACACCGAATCCACAACAGCTCTGTTCTAAATACACTTGTGAGTGGAAGTTTCCAGGTCCTCTGAATGCACTGAGTATAATGGACATAAAAGAGGCTGAAATACCTGGAGATTGCAACAGGTGGTGAGGAAAACACAAATGGAAGGAGCACAAGCGGAAAGAGAAGGATGAATGATCAGAGAGTTCATAATTTATGTTCCAATAATGGTAGAAATACACCGATGTCTCTGGGTTTAGATGGGGGATCACAGAAAGTGCAGTGATTTGCAGAAAGATCTGCAAAACAAGCCTTACTGAAATTCTCATGCTTGGCAGTTTTGTTTCATGGACATGGATATAATGAATGGAACTCCTACTGAATAGAGTGCACTTACTACAACTTCAGGGACAGAGTTCACAGGATCTTTGTATGGCCTAGTTCTAGTCTCCCAAGTCATATGCTGATTTAGAAACTTCATTTCCCAGGTTTCCTGCGTATCCAACAGAAAGAATGAGGCTAACACCAGTAGCAAAAATGTCCTGTACTTTCAGACACTCATATCTTTCCATTGTTTTGCTAGTTTGCCAGTGTCTACTTTCAGCTTCATTTAGGGGAATTTTAATCGTATTTGCACAGTATATCAAACATATAATGTGCAGGTGATATTTAGAACCAAAATCCTTCAGTGCAACTAGGCTTTTGAAATTATGTATTCTGAAGCATCTTGTCCTGAATTTTCCTTTCTTTTTACTCTCGCTTTCTGAAGTCATTTATGACATCCCTGCCCTGAAAGCTGGCTGTAGGATCCTTTTGGACAGTAAGACAATTTCATACTTTTATCTGTCTGAGTCCTCTGAGTTTTTATGGTCTGGCAAAGTTCGTTTCTGGATCAGTCGCCAGCCAGCACTGCTGTCACGTAAGCAGGAGGTCTCACAGCAGCTAGAAATGCTGGCACTTGTGTTTTGTGGAGAAGAAAAACCTTTGCTTTTGTAACATACCCACCAGTTCCCTGCTGTCACCAATTCCTAGGAATGAGGTCTCTCAGTGCTCGAGTAAAGCGAGGACAGGAGGCAGACACTGGGCATGGTGGAGAGTGTTTAAAACACTGTACAAAGCCAGATTTAGCTGCTCTCTGTCAGTCTAAGCTGACCCTATAGGTATACCCAGGGCACATTTATAAAGAACAAAAGGTCAAAGAGTCAAAGACTTAGAATAATCAGCCAACTAAATGAATGGAAAAAAAATACTGGTTCCTTTTTCCCCTTCACTTGGGGATTGGATATTTGCCACCAAGCTTCAGACATAATTAAAGCAGGGGCCTTGTTCACAGCAGGTACAGCAGAATACCTTCTTTCATAGCTGCTCCACTACAATAATACTGTTTTTCTTGCATCAGAATGATTGTTTTATTCAAATACTTCTCTGGGGCATGGCTCTTCCTGCACTTTGTGGAGAAACCAGCCTTTCTCTTTCTTTCTTCCAGGCTATGCTTTTTCAGTGGGTAATGGAGAACCTCCCAGATCAGCAAGTAAGCTCTGGAAAGTCGTGGTTCCACAGACAGAGCTATTGGCAAAGTAAATGGGAATGATGTAAAGGACTGAGTCAATCAGGCTACTGTTTTGCTTTTGGAAGGCACTGAAAAGTCTGTGAGGTAGAGAGGGATGATATCTGCATGGGTGTGTCCAAACATGTCCTGAACAATGAAGATGAGAACAGTTGCTTCTCTGCAGACAGATGTAATCAGTTCCTGTATACAGTGTAGCTATTGGATGTCACATTTCCACTTGAATATCTCTTGCAGGAGACCTCCAAATATGATGAAGTTATGAAATAAGTAAAATGCATAGATGACTATCATAAAATAAGTCACTCTAAATGACTTTTTTTCCCTCTAGTGTGATTTATCTGTGCGTTATGTGGGAGAGATGTGCCATCTTGAAAGGGTCTTGAGGATTTTCTGCAAAGGTTTCAGAAAATTGTGCTTTGTCTTTATAATTGTGGTTCAGGTAGGAAAATCAGTCTGCGTGGATGGTGATGGAAAGATTACGTTTGTACTTCTATTTTATGCACAGACCTTGGGTCCCTTTCTTAAAAAAGCTACCTTAAAATGTTGCTCTTTCGTGAATATTTCTGCTAAATTTTGAGGAATTCCCCCTGAACTGGTTCAGTTGAGCACAGTGGACTAAAGTATATTTTACTGTTTATAAATCCAGCTGGTTTCCAAATGTTCTGGGGTCTAGTCTAGCCTTCTAATACAATTATGAAAAAAAGGTCAGGCTAAATGTCAGGTGTTGACAAAGTACTGATTGTTTCCACTTTGCAGGCTTCATAAATGTCAAGAGAAAAGAACTCTGCTGTCTTGCCTTATTAGAAAAGAATTTAGTGAATGTAATGCGTCTGAAGAGTATTAGTGTGGCAGCACAGCAAAGTCTCGCTCTCCTTCCATATCAGGTAGCTCGTGGAGGACTGGATGGACATGCGAGTTTCTCCATTCTGACTTTATGCCATATATCTAAAGTCACTCTCAGAGAAGTTGGGCATGTAACTCAAAATCTCTTTCATTTTCATTTTCCATTTCAGATTTTAACCTTTTTGCAGAAGTCACCCACTACTTCGTGTTATTTTAGTTTTCTAAAATGTGTTGTATGTTTTTCCTGTAATTTGCTTGAACGAGTATTCCTTGAAAGATCATCTCCAGAACTCCTTTCCAATTTGGTTAGTCGCCATCATCCTGCACTCAACCTTTTCTGTTTCTACTAGTTAATACCTGTAGTAACAAGATACCTCTTCCCACTAAGAATATCCTGCAATATTCTTGATCCTCCTCATCGGTCTTTAGATTGTGTCCACCAAGTAAATATTGACACCTGCTTCAGAACTCTTGATTGACCAACCTAACAGGTAGAAAGAAGGATTTTGAAGAAAGTGAAATACAGTAACTGTTCTGGAGAATTGCAATATGTGGTCACAGCATGTCCCTTTTTAACTGAATTAGAGCATTATTTAAACATTCAGAGCCTGAGAGAGGGGTAAGAGAGCATTTCTTTAGAGCTGTGGTCCAGAGCTCTGGATGAGCCCCAGGAAGCCACAGCAGCATCATTGCAACCCAATATTACCTTCTGAGTGTCCCGGAAACTCCAGTGGTTGAAAGGGCAATAAACCAAAGAAGCGTACAAAGGGTTGGAGGGATGTACTTTGGGCTCTATTCAGATCCTGAATGGAGTTATGTGAGACTTACTATGCCTACTGTAAAATAAATATAATTTGCAGGATTAGGTGAGGACCCTTTTAAGGTGAGAAGGTACTAAGTAGTGGCTCTGACCATCATGTTCTTTACTAGCCTGCTTGAAGGCATCTTGAAATTAAAATTAATGCTGAGAATAATTCTGTGAATATTTGTGCAATTCTAGTAGTATCATCACACACAAAGCAGGGTTGTTCCATTCAGGGCAGTGGAGACTTCCAGGTATCAGTGTTTTTAAAGAAACATAAAATAATACAATATTTATGTAAAAACGGTGTTTATGCACACGGTGGTTTACCTTAAAAACTATAAAAGACAATTTTAAACCCCATTTTTTAAAAGCCAAAATAGTACTGGGACAAAAGAGAATAGTTGTGCCATTATAATTAATTTAGAAACCCTCATCTGCCTTCTGATGTATTCTGCTCAAATTTGCCTGCTTAAATATTGGGCAGAGGAAGAGCAGGGAAAATGGTTTCTTCTGGCAGAAAGCTGCCTTTGCATTTTAAATACATATATTAAAGGTACTACAGATTGCTCTTTCTATATCTGTGATTCTGTGCCAATCCTCTGTGTGACAGCTTTGACCCTGTGCAGTATGGCACAACAAGGAATGGATAACATAGAGTGCTCTTGACTGCCTAGAACATGGGAATTTTTTTTCAGTGCCACTTGGGAGACTACAAAAGGCATTCACTTTAAAAGTAGACCAGGGCAATTACCACTACATTTATGTTAGAGGTTAACATTAGTGTTATTTCCTCTACTGCCTGGTTTTACAGAATGTTATGCCCTACTGCTTTTATTAGATTCAAGCAGTGGATGAAATAAGTGTTATTAACCTCTAACACTTGAAAAAATTAGTCTTAAGGAAAGTAGAGACAAAGCCAGGCAGTACTTTTTCCCTGCTTTTTGGCTGAGGTGCCGTAAAACTTTGCAAATTTAACAGTTATTTCATAATGTATTTGTGAAATAAAAATGATGGGAAGCAAAAGAATAAGACAAAAGTCAGTAAAATGCTTGCAGCTTTTCTTAAGTCATTGAAAATTTACATAAAATAGAACAATGGCAGGTTTTTGCTGAGTATGAGGTCACTTGAATTAAAGAAACACTAATGTGAGCCTCAATGTAA
The DNA here is from genome assembly GCF_025592945.1 of Manacus candei. Lineage (NCBI taxonomy): Eukaryota > Metazoa > Chordata > Aves > Passeriformes > Pipridae > Manacus > Manacus candei. The sequence continues at coordinate 3,229,396 of NW_026138110.1, forward strand.
AATATTCAGCAGCTATATTTCATCGGCATCATATTTGAGAGTTGAAAACATTTCAGACTCTTTACTTTGTGGTTGCACACGGGCCCTCAAACAACGGTAGTTTAAACAATTCCAAGACCCACGTGCTTGGTATAGTTAGGGAATGGCTTCAGCACCACCAGAAATCAGAGCTGAAGAGGTTCCCACGCAGTTCAGATTGAGCAGGAGTGCAAATCCTGTCATCCTCAGACAGAGAAGTCCCCAGAGGATGAAGAAATATGGCTGCAAGTACTGGGATTCCTAAAGTCACTTCCTAGGCTGCTCAGAAACCTCATATATTTCTGGCCATAGTTGCACAGCGTTCTCCCCTTGCTCCTCACCTGAATAGTTTAAATAATGCTGTTTCTTACCATATTGTTCTAAGGTTAATTTGATGAATAATGGAAATTAGGGTGCTTGAAGAACGACATATGTGGCTTTTAACAGTGCCTATAACCATGGACTTTTTTCAGCCCAGTTGTCTTGTGATTTAAAATACCATATAAAGTTATGAATACAATGGAAAATTGGCAATTTTTCCTGAATTTAATCTTATTTTAAGGTCTTCAAATTAAAGACCTTTTAACTACAGCTAAATCTAAATAAAATATTTGCTCGAGTTTTTTAAAAATTATTTTATTTCTGATTTGTGTTTTTTCATTTGGCAGGACAGCATTTGCTAACCTTAAAAAGAGTTAGGTGCCCTCCCATCTTCCCCTCAGTCAGGGCTGTTAATTTGAATATACTTTGATTTTAAACTTCTAGTTATATTCCACTTTATTCCATCTGAGTTAAATGCATACCTAAGTGCTTTTTGAAATATACCTTGTTTTATCAATATATTTTATTTCTTAGTAAGATTTTCTTGGTACCTGAGAAACAGTGGGGAGGAATGAAGAAGTTTTTGACAGGGAAAAAAGAAAGTGTTGTTGTAAGTGAAGAAGCATTGTCAGGAAGAAGTAGAAATAAGTGAACAGATGTACCAGAGAATTTTAATTTGTTAAACACACATATATGCACACCAACCAACTAACTTCTAATTACTGGTGGTTTTTTTTATTAAAAGCTGATATAATCTGCCTTACAGAAATATCTCAGTACTACTCAAAAATTTTGGAAATGGTACTGATGATCTCACTGGTCTTTCCTATCTCTAATTTCTGTGAGGTTATGTTTTATTCCATATTGGAACTCTTTGAAAGATTCTAATTGCTGGTGATAATGTTAGGTGTCATTGCTTGAAATTAAAAATCTGCTTTAGGTCCATGTGAAAAAAAAAAAGGAAAAAGAACAGAATGCTTTTAAAGGTGACATTAAAAGGTTCTGGAAGACTCTTGAAGTATAATTTCTGTAGGTGTGTGCCCTTGAAACCTGACTTCTGTAAACATGTATTAGTGCCCTTCTTTAATATTGTTGAAGCTCAGAAAGTAAATACTGCCATTTTCTAAACCTCTAAAATATTCACTGACCCAACTATTTACTTTCAGAATATCCAGGTTTTTACTCACTTTGTTAACTATCTCTTCAATAGCTTAATTGAGTATTTTAAGCCAATAAATTACCCTTCAACATTTCTGTCTGGACGCTGTCAGTATCCAAAACAAGCTTGTCATTAATGAACACTTTCTCAAGGAAAAGAAAGGAAGGCAGTGGATCTGAATCGTGGACGTTGTTTGGTTCCCTTATTCTAAACACATTAGTACACTGTATTTCCCCACTTATATAGGCTTTTGTATGGCGAGCATGTGACTGTTTAAATGTCCCAGCAGGGCACCCAGAGACTCCAAAAAGGAAAAAAAAAAAAAAAAGAAAAAGAAATGAAAGAAAAAAGAAAAAGAAATGAAAGAAAAAAGAAAAAGAAAATTGTTTGGAACAATTTGCATTAGTTCAAGGGCAATGTTAAGCATTTTACAGCTGGTTTATTGCTATTCTTGTGCTGTTTAAACTGTCTTTCATGTCAAAAGTCCTTTCCTGCTTACAAATCATCAGGAAGAATTGTGGCCACCACGCTGTTCTCCTAAGCTCCTCCAGGGGTTCTGGCCCTTTGATCACAGATATCGTTTGCAATCGAGTTAAAAATAGGGAGCTGCTGAGATAAGCAGAGGCTCTGACAGGAGACCAGCTTTTCTTTTTCTTCAGGACTTTGTTCACTCCCTCTGTGCTCTGGGAACACGTAATCTTGGCACAGAAGGAGCGCTGCTATGGCTTTGGGAGATGCGTTTGAAGGAGTCGGGGAGGTCATTAAAGAGCTCGGCCCCTCGTGAGCTCTGCGAGGTCCCGGGTTCAAAAGCTGACTTGTAAACTGGAGCCTCAGTACACAAAATTAACAAACTAAGCCTGCATCTGTCTTTGGAGCAGGCTCAGCTCAATGCCAAGGTTTTAGCACTTCTCTGCTCTCTTAAGTGAGGAGAAGATGCCATTTAACACTAAACTTCCTCAGTAATTCCATTGAAGTTGTCAAGGAACCCTGTGCTTTATTCAAGCTGATTAAAAGTTCCAGTTGACACTGGCGGGTGTTAGATAAATTTGAAGTAAGTGGCTCTGCTGTGGGGAAAAATCCCTGGAACGGTTCACATGCTTTTCTGCTGGAGGTGGAATAAGGAAAAGTTTTTTTAGGCAGGCTGTATGTGCAACCTGAAGAAGGAAGGACTGCACTGCAAGTGAGGTTCATATTCCCTCCCAAAAGTAAAACAATTTTATTATTCTGTTGTTGCCTTTATAAGTTTGTTTCCTCCTTTTGGAAACATCCAGGATTTGGATAAAAGAGGTCTTTAATTTAAACTGATTGTTTTTTGTGCCTAGAAAAGGTCCATATAATGTAAGACATAGTCCACACAGAGCCTCCACAGCTCACATACAGACTACCTTTATTAATATAATTTATTTGTTTGACTATTTTGCTTAGGAACGTAGGTCATGAACCAGAGGCCTGTTGGGCCAGATGCAAAACCAGAAAAAAAGAATAATGAAAAGTTTCTGCAGGCTTTTTGTAACCGGCAGTCAAAATAAAGGGAGAGGCAGAGCAGCTGTCACAGCACATCAGCAATCTTTGTTTTTAGCAGCCCTCATGGCAAAAGAGATGTTTCAGGAGGGATTTGAATGTAGATGCAGTAGTAGCTTTACAACCATTTTTTGCAGACACGCAGCTTATATTTCATTTCATAGAGAAGACGGAGACAGAAGATACATAGAAAAGCACAGTGTTACAGCTATGACATTTAAAGGATACTGGGGAGGAAAGATTAGAAGGGAGAAGCAGGCTCTATTAGCTGGATAGATTTATTTGGCGGAAAAAACCCTCACAAGATCTTAAGGGCTTTTGTGCCTGATTTTTTTTTTTTTTCCAAAATAGCAATTGGTATAATAGATGATGTTACTCTTCCCATAAACTGTTTCTTGTCTATGGAGAGGAATTACATGGCCTATCAAGTCAGCTACAGATGTGATTGTGCTGAATTTGGGGTTCACTTATGCATTGATTAGTAATGTTGTCTGATTAGAAGTAATCACTGCATGTTCATGTTCTCCAAAATAAATGGGGATGCTGGTAGTTAGATCTGTGGTTTTTGCTGTACACAGTCACATAGCAGCTGTGATCTGACTTAATTAGATAATTTCATAAGAACATGGTATTTTATAAATCCAGGAAATAGTGAAGGTGGAGAGAAAAGCAAATCAGGCTTGAATTTTATGTGCAGTTGTTCAGCTGTTGCGGAGCTGCCCCAGTGTACGTAAGATTAACAGGTCAGAACTTTTACTGCTGAGTTTTGCTTTTGGGAGTATTTTAGTCATACAAATACTACTGGTAGTAAAGAAAATCACTTTGTGGGGAGAAGTTGGAGGGTTTTGTGTTTTTTTTTCCTTCCTTTAAAAAAAAATGAAGAAATATCAGTGATAATATCTCAATAGTCACTGTGAAGGACAGTTCTTGAGCTCTGCCTTATTTTGTGCTCTATTGCCCCATAGACTGTTGAATTGACAGTAACTCTTTAAAAAGCCATTTTCTCAAGTACTTTTTGTCTTTTTAATTGGCTGACTACTATTGACCCCAAAGCACACCACAAGCCTCTGATCTCTTAAGTTCTCAGTATGCTGAAAATAAATGCAAGTCCATGGTAATAGCTTCTAAAAATTGTCAGAAGGAAGAAATTCCGTGTTCCCAAACAACATTTCCCAGTGAAATGAACAGAACATGCTCTGACATATGTGCAAAGGCCCCTTGTGAAACTCAGGTGGGAAATTAATCTGCAAGTCCTAAGAACAGAACTAATGCAACCACCATCACAAAGGTGAAAGAGAAACATGTCAAATGTATAATTAATACACAGATAACAGTATTTATTACTCTTTAATATTAAAAAATAATACAGCAAGTGCTCATAACAAGCCACCATAATTGTATGTTGTTGACAATGTCAGAGTGCTCATTAGACTGAGTTATCATATGGCTGATGCTAATTATACAGCTCATTTGCTAATTAAAATTGAGTCCTTCTGGAACTTCTAAAAATAGGACTATTACAATTCGTATTAGGAGGCCACTTAACGATGTTGTAGTCCTGGTTGCTTGTTTTTAAGACAAATGTAAGAAAAATTGCTGTGCTCTGGAGGCAAAATGTGGGAATGCATTAAACTTGTCTCCGTATCTTCCTTCTGCTGTCCAACATGGGAGAAAGTCTCCTCATTAGTCAGGAAGATTAGCATAGTCTTAGAAAAGAAGCTTTTGTGTGTGTGGGTGGGTGGGGGTGGGTGTCACATGACCTTGAATTTAAGAAATTTGTGAACCTAAATTAAATTCTGTGTCTGTGGAAGGCAGATTTAACTGTAGCCCTGTAATTACTTATTTGTAACCTTGACCTGCCACATACATGGGCTTTTGAAATAGGAAAAGTAACATGATCAGAGATGTTGGGTAGGTGTCTCTGACAGGAGGTCTAGGCTCTACACTCGAGCCTCAACTTTTAGTACAACAGTAGGAAAAGAAAAAAAAAAAGACGTTTTACTATTCGATAAAGCCAAATTTCCTCCTCTTCCACTTTACAAAGTGTTTCTTGAAGTTGACCTTGCCTACAGTTTATTGGTTAGAACCAGCATCTTCAGTGGAATGGCTTAACTCTAATGTGATTGAAAACCACCAATTCCCAATGTATAGCCTTTCGTGTCTGCATTTGATTCCTTGTTCACTGTTTTTTCTTACTCAGTTTCTAGTATATTGCAAAGTTATATGTAGTGACATCTGTGGCAGAAAGGACATTATCTCTTTGTATAAGAGATAGAATAAAAACAGTGTCCAGAACTGTTTTAAATTTCTTCCTGATGATCTGTGCCTCAGGGAGGGAAGATAGGGGAGGGATAGGAAAAAACCTTTGAAGAGAATGAAAAATCCATTTGCACAGATGTCTGGAAAATCAGTTTCCTCCCAAGCTGTCGTAAGACTTTTGAAGAAATCATTATATTACCTTTTAATCCCCTAGTGCCAGCAGTTGCCTGTGTGACCAGACGTTGCCAGCAATGGTCTGTGTGTCTGACAGTCTCCCCTCAGTGTCCACATGTTAATTAGATTTGTTCCTGTGGAGAAGCTCATTCATGTGTACACAGGCATATGCATTTCTTGCTTTTCAAAATTTGACAGATGTTATGAATTGCAGGTATTAATAGAACCTGTCAAACAGTATGGAACATGATTTACTTCCTTTTTGGCATCAAGTATATCCTGTTCCTATAGTGAGGAAGTACTACTGCAAAAATATTGGCATCTGCATTTCTTGCAATAGTCCATTCACCACGGAACCGGGATACTTTGCCTTCCTTTCTTCTTGTTGCAGAGCGGTATAAACTGAAGATTATTCCAGAATAATCCTGTTTTTTGCATGCATGTTTAGATGTTAGATTGCTGTCAGTTAAAGGATTGATAGGGTATTTCAGGCTCTGAATACTATTATCAATTATCTACAGCCAAAGCTACATCCTTTATTTATTCAAGTAATTGTACAGAAGTTGAGATGTTATTCACCTAAGTAACATTAAAAAAAATTGTTTTGTGTTGTGTCAATGATTGATTATTAAATCAGTATAGTTACTAATGTAAGGGTGATACTATGTAATTAATCTGATATCCCATTTAGACAATACTGTCTTCGTAGTCTTAATACTGAATACACAAATCCACACAGCTCTTTCAGTAACAAGGCTTTGCTTTAATTGCTAACAAAATCTGGAAAAGTTCTTGTTGAGGATGTGTCTTCATATAAAATGTTTTATTGGGCACCCTTGGGTAGGAAGTGGTGAGCCAGACTGATTGCTTAAGCCTCAGCCGCTGAAATCATAATCGGGTGTGTTGATGACCCTGGGATTAGGATAAGACAAAGAAAGTCCCTCTGTTTTTAAGGTCACATTGGTGCTAAGATTTGTTGGAGGAGACTATTTTCCCCTTGCAAAACATTCTCCACCTGCCCCCCTTTTTTGTTTTAATTTTGATGATCACTGTATAAGAGTGATGCAGATCCCGAGCTTTGTTTACCCTGCCACAGACAAAGATGATGTGCCTGGTGTCAACCAAGTAACCTCTGAAAGCCACTTTAAAGTGCACTGTCTCAAAGACGAGAGCAGACACCGGATAATTGGCTTTCTCCTGTTGGTAAGTAGAGCTGTGTTAAATGTGGGCCTGAGGGGAACCCCTGTTTTGGGCTGTAGTTTATTATTAGGTGAGGAAATTACTGGACACCTCCAGCTGCCATTAATCAGCCGTGGAGTCTGACTGGAGCCAAGCGAGAGGCCTGTGGGTGGATGCCGCTGAATGGCGGGGAAATACAACGAGACAGAGACAAATGTTTTCCAGCTTAGCAGCACTAAACTCTGCCCTTTCACAGTCCTTAACATGCATGTTCAAATTGATTTAGTCTGTTTACCCCCTCAGCCTAACCATCCATTTCCATTGAAGACTGACAGTTTTATGTGTCGCTACCATGTTATTATGTGTTGCTGTGCTGCCAGTAGCGATAGTGTTTCAGAAGGGCTCACTTCCAGACATAAAGGGAGCAGGGGGGTGGGGAGCCCGAGTCCCTTAATTCCTTTTTACAGGGTGCAAAACATGTTGAGCATGACACCAGTTCTCTCCCTTTCCCTCATTCTTTCCTTCCTTTCTTCCCCCCTGCACCCCCCCTCCTTTATTTACTTATTCATTTATTTATTGATTTGAGTCAACACAAGCCGTGGAAAATCCTTAAATGAACTTGCATGCTTGAGAAAGACATCTGTCAGGTGATGTAAGTGCCTGGCTTATTCTTCTTTCCTGTTTAGTTTACAAACATGCCATTCCTTCAGGGCTCTGGTATGCTGACCAGGAGCCTGCCAGAGCTGGGTGCTGCTCAGGCAAGGAAGAGCACAGGTAGGAAACTCAGGAGCTCCAGCTGACTCCTGAACAAACTTTGGGTCCTTCACCACTGCTCTGCTGGGAGGTTGATGTTCTGAGGCTGCAACAAAAGCTGAAATCCTTTATTGTACACAGTCCCAAAACGGGCAAGCAGGGTAACAGAGGGGAGGAGTTGTTTTTCTGTTTTACAGTTTTTTGAGACAGAAAACATAAGCTCGTTATCTAAAAACCCAATTTCAGAGTCAGATTCCACTAACACTGCGTGTCCTGGCTCACGCCTTGCTCCGCAGTTTGAAGGCTGAGGGTCCACAATGATAAAGGTACAGAGGGAGAGCCAGGACATGGCTCTTTCCATATTTTGACAGTTGTTTTATATTGAAATAAATAAATAATAATAAAAAAAAGATGCTTCTTGTTGGCTTTAAGGCAGGACACAAGTACACACCAAAGAGAAAGAAGTGCTGTGGAGTGAATTTTGAGCATCTCAGTGATTACAAAGGCATGTAGTGACAGGACAAGGAGAAATGGCTTCTGAGTAAGTTTACATTAGAGTATTAGGAAGAAATGTATTAGATATTGGGAAGAAAGTCTTCCACTATGAAGGTGTTGAGACACTGGCACAGGTTACCCAGAGAACCTGTGCCTGTTCCATCCCTGGAAGCGTCAAGGCCGGGTTGGATGGGGCTCTGAGCAACCTGGTCTAGAGGAAGGTGCCCCTGCCCACAGCAGGGGGATTGGATTGAGATGGTATTTAAGGTCCCTTCCTGCCCAAAACATTCTGTGGTTAGGCTTGCCCTCTGGGCCTCACTTAGGTCTGTCTTCTGAATTCCTGAATTCAGAGTTCTAGTGCACTCAGGTGGGTTTTCTATCTTCTAGATAGAATCTATCTTGCTCTTTTTCCAACCTGTTTTCTTTCCAGATGATGCCTCTTTGCTTTATTTGGTGTGGTGGGGTTTTTTTTGTTTTTTGTTTTTTTTTTTTTTTTGGTATGTGAGCATATATAAAATGTGATAGTTCTGTGGAGTAATTGCATCAAAGGTAGCCTGCAATAATAGCAACATCCTCTGGCAGCAGGTTGCCAGTGGATCAAGAGTATTGTTTGGGCTTCCGTTTCATTGCCTGACTTTATCAGCCAAGGCAGTCATAATCCATAGTGCTACACATACAGAGCAGATTTCCCTTGTAGCCCTGTCTCTGCAGGAGAGAAAGGATGTCTTAAGATCTCCCCAGAGATCTTAAGCAGGTGATCTTGCCTGACATAGTTTTTCTTGTCTTTAATGGGGGATTCTGTACTGAGAGCCTATACTGGCATCCATGTAAGATTCAAATCAGGTAATATCATAGTGCTGTCTAAATGAATCTTGCAAACATTACAAAAAAAAATATGGGCTCAGCAAACGAAAGCATTGTTTGTACATTATTTAGCAGCAGCTGCCTGCTAAATTCATATTTAACCTCTTTTTTTAAAAAGTCTCATAACAGAGTTTGCATAATTTCATAGCATAATATATTAGATGGATAACCGTGTTAGAGGCCTCATTTTTCAATGTGACTAGGAATATTTTCCAACGTTTTACATTAAGAAAGCTAATGGTGCGACCAAGGTATCCTCAAGTTCCTGTTTCCAGAAATCAATTGATTTTTATATGAAAACAAAATCATTTTATCCACAGCAATCTCCTTTTTTTGGGGTTAGGGGAGAAATGAGGGCAGGTGCTGAAGACACAGGTGCTATAAAAAAGTTTCTGTTTTGGTGGATACAGACATTTTCCACACCACATTTTTGTGCTCTTTTAAAAAATGTCATTTTTACTCTGCTCACCACTTGCATTCATGCAGGACCTGTGGTTTAACGTGAGTTTTCCTGAATACTCTTGGCCTGCGGTCATATTCTATCCATGGATAACGGAGTTTTACAAACCTGTTTTACAAACCACTGTTTACAAAACCTGGCTGTGTGGCTCCAGAGAAGAACACTTAGGAAGATGGGGATGTGGCCTGTGAAAGTCTCTGTAAAGCCCCATAAACACTGATGGGTAAGATTAGGAAGAGCACAGAAGTCCAGGATTTTCTAGTTCCCCTCCCTGTAGTGGATCCTCCATCACTCTCCTCCTCCTTAATAGCTACTTTGGTGATAATTTCTTGTGTTTGAGGACAGCCATCAGCTCTTAGTCCTCCCCTAAGCTGGGCAGGCACAGTGACCAGTCCCATCCAGAGATCTTTTTTTGTGTTTCAGATTAACCAAGTGAAGTGAGAGCCTTTGTCCAGTCTTTGCTTCTACTGGAATATTGCAATGTAAAAGTAATTCTTCAAATGAATATGCATTGAAAATATATAGAATACTTTGTTCTCAAGGAACATATATAATACTAAGATTTATTGTTCATATAATTACCAAATATAATTAGTATTTCATCATTGAAATAAAAAAAAATAAAAGAAATTATATACTTTTGTTTTGAACTAATGTGTCTATCTGGACAATATATAAAATGATTCTACACTATTTAAAGATATAAGTTGGTCCTATAAACATAACTAAGAATTTATTTTAAAATGATTTCTATTCAAAAGGATACTATAATGCTTAATATCTTAGCTTTGGATTCTACAAAAATTTGCCCACATGCTGAGATTTAAGCACAGGAACTGAAGAAATGGTGCTATAGACCAGCTTCATCACATTTAATATGAAAGCTGCCTTTTCTGCAGCAGAAAAGCCAAGCAGAGCATCTCCAACCTTTTCCAGTGTAACAGAGAAATGGAATATATCAGAGCCAATAATTATCATTGTATTGCTAAATGCTCAGTGCCAAGAAATTTAAATCAGGGCCTTTCCTTAACTCTCCCTTACCTTTAGCTTCTTCCTGTAAACACACAGGTAACTGCATGTTATCATGTTAGAAATAAGTATTTCTTTATGCAATGTAAACTTAATTTTTGGTGGCTTACCTGCAAAATTGCCTCACCCAGTGAATTTTAAACAGCTGGCCTATACATCCTTTTCATTCAACTGTTTTTCCTTCTGGAGGTACTTAAATAATATCTTGAGGGTGTTTCCTCTTAATGAGGTAATAATACCCATATCCTGGGCTAAATAAACTTGAGGCCAAAGGCCTAGGTGTTTATTAGCAGAGGATGTGGTTATTAAGAAATTTAACAGGAAGCACCCTTGAGTTATTATTTTACTGACATTTCTAATGATTATGCATTTGAGAAATAATTGGCTGAAAAATAATAATTACACTTTTAAGAGGTCAGGTGAAGCAGAAGATAATTTATAAGTCTGCTCACGGCAAACAAAGCTTCTATCAGTCTGGTACCTTCCAAAATGGGTAGTGATACCAGAGGGAGGAGGATCTGCTGTTGCCTTGGGCACACCAGGTCAGGGTGCCACTGTCCTTAATGCAAGAGAGCCTGTGGAAACTCTGGGTTTCAATTCAAAGCTGGTTAGACTGTGCATCCTTTTAAGAGACTGTAGTTATTTGTCAATAACAGAGGTAGCAAAAACACATGAATTTGTGAAATTTGCATGTTGTTAGCTCTAATAAGTGACAATTGGCATCCTAATCCTCTTTAGCAAGGGAGTTTTGCCCCCAAAGGAACAATAATAATGAGCTTAGCTCTTAGAAAAACTGGTTCTCATCTCTGGATCTTAATTGGTTTTGCAGAGATGGACAGAGGAATGGAGACAAAGGGAACTTAACAGCATGCCAAGTTCCTGTCATAAGTAAACAGTAGTTTGGAGAAGACTCTGGACTCTCAGTCTGCTGTTCCAGTTGCGTTGCTTCCTCTGCCTCGTAATACCTCCGTCCTGCAAATATTTGTGCTGCATGAGTAGATTCAGAGTCCTTGGCTCCACTCACCAGGCATCTTCCACTGTGGATAGTGTTTCTTTTACAACACTTTGCATTCTGTATGATGCAAATGCTGGCAGAGTGCAAACGTTCTGATGAGAATGTGCAAACTGCTCACAAACTCGGAGCTCAGCACATGTGTAGGTATTTGTAAGGCTGGCGGCTGAGAGTCATCAGATTATGCTGTTTAGTTCCACTCATATGAAATCAACTGCTGTGTAAAATCCCACCAGCTTCCCTTAATTGCTACAGAACAGGAACTCTGTGGATTTAAACAAATGAAAGAAGGTGATTCGGGGAACTGACAAGTCTCTACTGTTCTTTGTTTAGGGCAGAAATTGTAGCAAAGTATTTTCAAGTTAACCAGCTTCTGTGAGCTGAATTTTTGCCAAGCTTGAGAGTCTCCATTAAAAATGCAGCAGTGGCTAATTGCTTTGCTGACAGCTTGTTTAAGTTGAATATAGGATGCTAAGTTCCTCATGTTAGAACAAAAACAAAAATACAATGGCTACTTATGTTTTGCCTGCAATTAACAGAATAAACATCTTAATAGGCAGAGAAGACACAAACAGATGTTCTAATTGCACATCTGTGTGAAACTGATATTTGCTAGTTCCACTGTAGCTTGACCTCTGTACCTCGGGAAGTTGAATTCCCTCCAGATTTAAATGATTTATTGATCTGGATGCAATGAATATTGCAGAAACAAGCTGTATTTCTAAGAAGTTAAATACATTCTCATTCTGTGAAGTACTAATTCATATTTGAAAGGAAATCACACTCTGCTTTAATCAGAGTGGCGATATATATATTGTTCATCATATCCTTGAATAAGTGGGAGGAAAGATGAAATATGCAGGGGATATGAGATTGGCCAACTGGATGAATGTGGAAACAAGGAAATTGGTTCCAATAGCTACATCTTTCTCTTCAGGCTTCTGAAAAGATTTTGTGAGGTGGACCAAAGCAAAGCCAGTGAAAAACACCCTTTTTTGTAAGCTAAAAAACCCCTCATTCCCTACTACAATGAAGATTAATTTTGTTTTGTAGTTCTCTATGCAGAAACTAGAAAAAAAACCCCTTCATAATACATATTAATCTTTTTCCATAAGTAGAGTTAAGATTTATATTGACAGGTTTTCATGACATTTCAGAAATAGCAAATAATGAGTAGCAAGTGACTTTAGGACCAGATGTAACATCAGAGACTGCAAAATAATATCCTTACCTCTACACTGTAAAACTGGGCACTGTACATTTGTATTAATTTTTATTTTATTTATTTGTGTTTTTTTAGAATATTTGCTTTCATTGGTTTGGGTAATTATATCTTTGACACAGCACCCACTGTTGTGTGCTGCTTTGAGTGTCTTTGCTGTTCCACTGAAGCCAATACTTAGTCAAACCTGGGAAGACTCCAGTCCCAAACCCAGTGCTGGTTCTTAGGCTTTTGTTATCTACCAAGCTGCCTCTTGTTCCTGCCAAAAACAGTTACACCGTGTTGAACTGAAGTACAGCAAATCTCTGTGGTTTTAAATGCACTAATTTTATATCCAGCTGTCTGGAATTAATGCAGAGGAATAAACAAACAACATCACAGTTTGATTTGTTCAACCTGTTTTGTGGGTTTTGTTGGTTTAAGTTTTATTTTTTTTTCTTTTTCCATAATTGTCAAACAAACCTAGAGTTTATTTTGCTAAAGGAAAGTGAGATTGAGGAAAGTACCAAATCCATTGCTATAGAGGAATGGATGGATCTTTCCAGCTAGGAACAAAATGTTTCTAATCAATATGGAAGCACCCGAAGCGCGTGTTCCTCCTCTGCAGCTCAGCTCTGGCCAGCTGTGGGATGCTATTCCTGTTTCCATGTGCCCATGGATGCAGTCTGGCAGCACGTTAGGAAAACTCGTAATGCATAAAAAGCAAGTGCCTTGAGAAAGCAAAATGAGAAGAAAGAGGAGAGGGAAAACAGCAAGGAAACAGGGAGGGGAGTAGAGAGATGAGTGAAAGGATGATTGTTCCTGGGCCTCCTGCAGCTGGTGCCATTGCTGTGTTTTTCTGGGAACTGGATGATGATGATGATGAGGGAAAGAAATTGTCTCTTCTTGTCATAGCATGGTGTTTTGGAGATTGCTCGAGGGGTGGGAAAATGGGATGAGTGATCATTTGAACTATACACAGAACTCGGTGCCTCATTGAGGTCTGGATCTTTAGCCAGCTCTGAAAGTTATAGTTCCTTTTCTGTGCTTTAATCACAACTAACTCCTAAGGAGATCCCTAATTACTATTAGAAAAGAAGAGATTATCATTAAAGTATTGTGTTGATGTATCAAAATACAAAGAAAACATACAAAATCAATAAGAGAACGCACACATCTATTTATGCACTTATAATGTCTATAATTCTGTGTCCAAAGGATGACTTCATAAATTACAGGATTAATACACAGTGGGAATTAGTGCAGTATTTTCTATTTATTGTTATTATTTTAATATAATTTCTGTACCTCTTTTTTATATCAATTTATATAACTTTTGTTTTCTTCTGTGGTGCTTTACAGGTTCTGAGTTATTTTGTGGCACATAGAAATGTTTGAATTAGGAGGCAAATTGTTCTTTCATATGTATGTGAGGAGTAACATCTGGCTTCTAAATTTCTACTTATCTTTTATTAAGGCTGGTGAGGGCATCATCTTCCAGGTGTTTTCACTTAACTATTTGGTGGACAGCAAACACATGTCATACACACTGTGTACTGTGTCTAAGTACAATCTGGAGCTATTGAAAGAGAGTATTTACTGAGGAAATTGTTTAAGAGTTCATATATATGATTTTAAGAGGACAATTTCCCTTTCCCTAGAGGTGATTTATATATAAATGTCAAATTTAAAATATATGACTCCCAAAAAGGCAGCCACAGAACACAAGACTGTGGTCATATAACACAACTCCAGTGTCAAAGAAAGGCCATATTTTAGGACTTTGGCACCATTGTCATGAAATATGGCTTAATATAAAACTAACTGAAAGTCAAATGTTATTTTGCAAGAGGAAGGGACAGTAACTTGCTGTTTATAAGTTCCTGTGGAAATGGGGCGATGTTACATGCAAGCCTTGTTGTAAAGCACTGCTAAGGCTAAAAAAATGAAAATTAAAAAACAAAATGAGATCATGCAGATATTCAGTTCTGAGGCAAATTCAGCTGTGAGCTGAAAGCCTTCATTTAACTTTGTTAGTGTTTGAATGGCTCTCAATGTGCAGAATCAAAGTCTGTCTGTCCCACAGCCTTAATGAGAAGGGGACATGCATGTGTCCCTCCTTTTCTGTCCATACAGGAAGCTCCCACAGCAGCAGAGCTGGCAAGGTTCCGCTTCATTTGTCCCCAACACACCAATGTGCTTGTGCCTCCTCAGATGCTGTGACTACTGGCTTCAAATAACTGTTTAGTCTGACATTTCTTTATGTTTGAGCTGGTCTCTGGGCAAATCATCATTATTATTGAAACATTGCGCATTAATTTGTGGACAAACTAGGCTTGTAAAACTTGTGATGTTTGGAGTTTAAAAATGAACTTGATTTTCGTAAGAGCAGGTCCAGAATTACTCAAACTGATTGTGCTTTTCAGTGTACAGCAGTTTCACAGGGCAACAATTTATTCTGAGCAATGAGAAGATCTTTTTGGCTGTAGCTGTAAAGGAAAACAAATAGTTGTTCTGAGTTTGTGGGACAAAAATTATGCCCACACTGAATTTCACCTCATGAGGCTATTGATAGTGTGAGGAGCTTGCTGTAAACCTAGTGCAAGTCTTATATTGTTCTGTATTCTTAGAGATAGTTTTGGCACTCTAGAAAGGACAAGGATATTTACTGAAACCTGTGCCAATGAAATGATGGAAATCAGATGCGGTGAGAATCAAACCTCCTCATTACTGTGGTCAACAAGAGTATCTAACTGGTCACTACTTGACAATTCTTAAGATCCTCAAAAAATAACAGTAAGATTGATCTTGTAGTGAAAGACACAAGACAACTTATAAGGACATTGAAAAAAAGACCTCTTCAACTTATGTAGTCTGGAAAAGGCACAAGAGATAATGTCAACTTTAATTACTGTTTTCTTCTGAGCACAGGGAATAGGCCAAAGGGCATGAATGGAAATTAAAGAAAAATGGAAAACAGATGGTAGGAAGCATGCTACAGGAACTGGGATCCAGGCAGCACTGTACATAATTTACCAAAGAGAAAAGGGGCCTTTTGAGTTATTTTCTCCCATTTTAAACAACGTCATCTTATGGTTTGTTTCACAACAACATTATTACCAAATCAAGTCCCCCTTGATAGCAACTGATGTATTGTTGCCAGGATTTAAAATTTTTCCTTCTCCAGTTTTTAGAAGACATCTTTGAAATATAGGTCAAGTAAAATTGGATGCTGAAAGATAGCTGCATAAATTAATAGCTTGACATCCCAAAGTGCTGGTCACCAAAGCCACCATATATTTCCACGGGGTACTGGTTGAATACTTGCCATTTGGAAAAGGTTGACATTGATTTAAATGCTTCAGCGTGGGATTAGGAGCCTAATTTTAATAAGTGTTTTAAAATAAATCATGTCAATATTTATGGTGATATATTGCCAAGTACTGTTGCTTTGTTTTAGGGGCTTTCATCTGGATAGGAAATCTTTTAGTCCAGGCAGAGTTTCTTTCCCTTTACAGCAGGCTTCCCAAAGTTAAGGAAGCTGATTAGGGAATGGTGCTGACGTGCAGCAGAGAGGTTTCAAAGTTTTAAATCAGAAAGACTTTAAGGCACACTAAGCCATAGACTGGAGAAACACAAACATCAAATGATAGCCCTTGCAATTAATCCTAAAATTCATGCCTGTTTCTGTACTTAATTTTTTTTCTCCTCCAATCCTACTCTGCATAATGGGAGCCAGGCCTATGCTTTTCATGGGAAACTTCTAATTTGTTGGGGTTTATGTAGGATGAAGCAGAATCGTGTTCAGATCACATATGGAACATCACGGCAGTTCTTGGAATGGGTTTCATCAGAAGTGTTGTTTAAAAAAAAAAGGCTGAATGGTTACTTGCAAACATGTTAACATAAGCTCAGTCATCTCTAGGCTTCCAACACCATGATGGGAGAAGGTAATGAGGTCATGGGTTGTTTTTTTAGGTTCTGAAGACTGACTTTGAGAACGGAGGAAAAGTAAATAAAGGATTATTTATTAAATGAAGAAAGGATTATCCATTACAGGATAAATCTTGCTTGCCTTACGTGTACAAATAGTTCTCATTGACTATGAACAAGTCAAATACTTACATAAGACATTTATAACTTTTTATGTAACCTTATAAAACTGTGTATATTCTTCTATGTCCTGGCCTTAAGCAGCATGCAGAACTTAGCCAGTCAGGTGTATAACAAAACAAAGCAGCCTCATTTTTACTACAGATCTCTCCAAAGATGGTTTTAAACAGGAAAACTGCTTATCTATTTAACCACAAGGCAAATTTATCCAGAAAAAACATCCAGACAACTAAGCAAGTTTCAATGGAGAGTCTCAATTGCTGTGAGAACAGAGTGGCTGGGAAAAGGAAAGGAGGAGGGTGCAAAGCATGAAAACATTCAGGAGGTATTTAAATGGAAAGTTTCTCCTCCTGCGCATTCCTCAGAGTCCCTCAGAACACTGGGCAGGGCTGGCCCCGGGACATTCCTTGCTGGATAACAGTAACCTTTATTATAAGGCTACAGATTAATTTCAGAGTAATTTTCTTCCCTCCCACCAGCTGTAGTTACTCAAGGCAGATTAACCAGAACATGATTGGTTTCAGCCCCTATCTGGTAGCATGAACTAAATACCACAATTACAGAGGTTGCCAACAGAGATAGTGTTAAATGCTAATTTAGTGACTCTCTTAGTTGGGATTATCCCAACTGTCACATCTCTGGGCTGAGTTTTTCCAAGGTACAAGTGCAATGTCACTGAAGAGTTGGGAGGACTGAGCTCTTCTGTCATCCCCTGCGGAGGTGCTGTGTGGATTCATAACTGCAGGCATGGCATACGGGTGTCCTCATATCCCATCCTGCCTCAGCCTCTCTGTCAGCTCTACACGACACATTTGCATTCAGTGACCCCTTGTGCCTCAAGTATGTGGCACTTGGGGACGTGGTTTAGTGGTGGACTTGGCAGTGCTAGGTTAACAGTTGGACTTGAGGATCTTAGAGGTCTTTTCCAACCTAAACGATACTCTCTCTGGTATTAAGTCACTTGGCAGCTTCTGCAGCCTTTAACTGATGTTATGCTGTGCATACAAGATATAAAAACTTTTCTCATCATCTTTCATCCTTATTGGTTCAGTTGGAAATCACCCCGCTTTATGTTTCCCATAGTTTATCTCAGGAATGCGTAGATAATGACCTTTCATTAAAAGAGAAGGAAACATTCAGCCTCCTATTTTAATTTTATTCAGAGGAACAGCTGAATCCAAAAGGAAGATTTGGATGTTTTCCCCTCTTTCTTTGAGAAGCTACAGAAATTGAGGAGACTAGACTTGAATCACCACTAGACAAGTGCATTCAGTGCTGCTCTGGAGTAATTCAGAGACATTTTTTCCCTGTGGTGAAATATTTTGAAATCCCTCATTTTTGTCTGAATGGCAAATGCCAAAACCTCAGTGTTTTTCATGAGGAGGAATTCTTGTCTTCTGGCCAGCTCAGTTAGCTTCCCAGCAAGAACTGGGAAGTTAAGGCTGTGGCAAAGGGAGGATTTCCACATTCATGTGGAAGTAGACAGCAGTTGCTTTCTGTTCTTTGACCTCCTGTAGTACTGAGGTATCAGACATTAGAATCACGACACTGTACAGAAAGTTATTGAATCAACTAATTCCTCAGGGTTTTGACCATTATCTCTGTCTAATTTTTCTCTTAAGATGGTTTAGTTAAGCTTAGACATTTATCATCCAACTAAAGATCATGTCAGGAAATTTTCTCATCATCTATCAAGTACTCCCTGCTAACTTGTTCAAAAGAGTAAAAAAAAAGAAAAAAAAAGGCCAAATGATCCATTCTCTCAATTCCATGCTGGAGTGGATTTCCTTTCTTGATCACAGTACACATTGCCATGGTCTCACCTGTCACCCATAATCTGAGTTCAGACTTCAGCTTGACCTAGCTTGTGCTGTACCTTTTGCTGATTCTGTTTTACA
This sequence comes from Manacus candei, assembly GCF_025592945.1. Lineage (NCBI taxonomy): Eukaryota > Metazoa > Chordata > Aves > Passeriformes > Pipridae > Manacus > Manacus candei. The sequence goes on from NW_026138110.1 coordinate 3,247,852, forward strand.
TTAACTCAAAGACAGGGCAGTTTTTTAAATCCAGCTAGAATATTTGACTGGGCTTTTCCTCATGTCTTGTCTGTGACAACTACAGTCCTCCCTTGTGCAGCTCCCCCAGAGTGTGGTTGCCATTATACTCCTAGGACATAGTTTTGAGTACATCCCCCTTCCTTCAACATCCTGCTTGTCCTCAATCTGAAGGTGCTTCCTTTCCCCTCTAGTCAGTCTTGTGATATCTCCATCCAGTCCATAACTCCAGGCCCTAATGCCGAGCTCATTTTATCCAACAAACTCATCTCAACTCTCCGACTGAGAGTGTAGGGACTGGATATTCAGCTTGGTACTTCAGGCCATGCAGATCTAGGTCTCAAGCAGTGTGGTTTATTTGACACAGTTTGAAGCCACAACTTTAGCAGCAATTCAGAACATGAAAAATACTTTCCACTGGATTCCCGTGTTTTCGACTTCATCACTTGAATTACAATGATTTCTTGTTGTGCCTGAGCAGAGTCCACAAACTCTGCAATTTACTGCTTCCTGCAACAGTCTGACACAGTCTCCTGTGGGAGAAAAATAAGTTAAACAGAGAACTTTTTCCTCTTAAAGAATTATATTGATCTTGCAGATGCTGAGTTGACTTACAGTGTTTTTCCTTAGAGCACTTGGCTGCAGATTCACTTAAGAGCAAATATAAGAGCCCTATCATCTCATTTCCCCTTAAGCCTAAGCATTATAATCTCTGTCAGTCACTGACATGCAGTTTTTCTTTTAAAGATGAGATATAATAGTATGAAACAGCTCTTCAGTGTTCTCTAAATTCTGTGTCATAATTTCCTAACTATTACTATTTCATTTCTCTCCAAAACCTCTGGTTTATATGCAGCCTGAACTTCAAGTGCAATATATAGAAAATATAAATATTTAAATTTGAGATATGGTTTACACTGTTCTTTCCTGGAGTGTTTTTCCTTGTTTCAGAAACCACATGAGTGTAGCTTAAGTAGCCTACTTGAGAGAGCAAATTCATCATGTGCCTACTTCAAGGCTCTCATGTTGTTTAAGAGCTCGCTAGGCTGTGGTAAATAATCCACAGACCTTCACAGGAGGCAATGCTGACTCACATTCCTTGTGGAAGAGCACAGGCTTGCATCTTTTGGTGTCCTCCTCCTTCTTTTACCCCTTTACATCTAGTTTTCTCTGAGACGGAAAGATGTTTATCTGACACAGACCTTTACAGTCTTATTTCAGCTTGACTGGGCTTCTCAGGGTCAGTTTTCCACGTTCTGCAGCTTGCTGCAATACGTTCTTCCTGCAGACTGGAATCTCAGTTTCCAAAATGAGGATGACTTTTGACATCCCATGTTCTTACACAGCGCGAATCTGTCACCTTTACATCAAGATGTACAAAGATGTATATGTATGTAAAGACGTGTAAAGGATATACAAAAGAGGGGTATGGTCACATGACCATCAGCTTTACTTCAGCCAGGGAGCAGGCAGTGATTTTTCTCTTGTGACAAAATCTAATGGGCATCATCTGATGTGCTGTGACGAGGCAGCACCGCATCAGTAGTGATCAGTATGATTCTGATTTAGTGTTTGAGAATTGACCTTCTGTGCTAGGTAGTGTAAACATGAACTAAAAGAGGCAATTTTGGTCCCAAAGGTGGAGGAATCTGATGTACCAACCTTTTATCTGTTGTTGAGTAGTTGATGTGTGCAGAATGTGTAGCTCAAAGCTAAAATACACTGACAGGACTCTTCCTTTATGGCTCACTGTGGCTCATCATCCAGGGTTACTCCTGTAGTCTCCCAATGGCTTGCTTTTGTTACCAAAGCTAAGGTGATTTTATGCTACTGTCAGTTTTGCCATAATTCACCAAAAACAAGTAACCTTTGCTTTTATTCTGCAGCACTGATGGGGCTGACAGACAATGGCCCTGACGTGCAATTTGTGTTTCCACAGTGAAAGAGACTATATTTAGAGTAAATGATTTTAACTCCCCTTAGTAAATAAAGGGGGAAAAAATTAATCTCTGACACTGCTTTTTACAGGTAATTGATTTTTAAAAATGACTTTGCTACCTCATTTATGGCTAGGAAGCAATAAAACCTCTCCCCCAATTCTGTTCAGAAATTCACCACAGAGATGCTGCAAGCAGAGAGAGCCAGGAAAAGAGTGAGTGTAAAATACTTTTAAAACCAGACATCACATCTCTCTGTAGTGGTGGATAACCGCAATCATTTTCCTTTCCTTCACAGAGCATGAGGGATATTGTACTCATGAGAATTACGCCTCAGCCCTTCAAATGCTACTTACCCTGTTATGCAGCCTAATCAGAGATGATCTTTGCTGGAAGGAGCGAGCTGCAGACAGCCACTGGGCATTGCTGTGGAATGCAGGGGCAAAGGGAAGTCCTGCTTCGTATTTGGCTTTAAAAATTGGATGGCCTACAGGGTGTAATGTGCCTGGCTTGGGCTGTGGCGACACGGAAGTTCATACAGCTGCCCCTTCTCTTGTGCTGGGGTGTTCAGATTGGGCACATGAGTTTTGCAGTTTTCTCTGTGTTGCCTTGTTCCAAGTTACTGGTATAACTGTAACCTTAGAACTGTCTACTTTATGGATGGGCAAATAATGTGATCATTAAAGATGCTGGGGCCAGAGGTTGGCTGATGTTTGTTTAATTGAATCCCATGGCAGAATCTGGAAAATCCTCAGCAGGAGAGGTTGCCATTCAGGGCACATAAGAGTACTGAAATAGGTCAAATAATTTTGAGTATGACATTCCTGAATCTGGTGGAGCTTTAGGGTTTGGTGCACAGTGACTTTAAACCACTTTTTCAATTTCATGATGCTAAACATGCTAAATCTATTCCTGTGCAATGAAACACAAACTCGAGGCCCTAACAGGTGAAATAGCTGCTACTGGATCTGGTATTTTTGAATTATAATAAGCTAGATTCTGTAGTGCTTTAGCATTTTCCTTCACATCCAACTTAAGGGGGGGAAAAAAAAGAAAAAAAAGGTAAAATATAAAGGATGACAATTTCCCCCTCATTTAAAACAATTCTGTTCCTGAATGAGATGGATGGCACAAGTCATTGATGAACATGAACCTAGAACTATGTGCCACTGCTGCTGAGTTTGCATTGCAAGCTGAAAAGGAAACAGATGTTCCTGGTTAGAGAGACGGGAATTTCCCAGTGTGCACATAGTGCCAGTGGGTGCCAGGAAGAGCAGAAGATCTTTAATGCACAGGAGGGATTTAATGACTTAATGAACCTGTTGTACTGAATCAGTGAGAGAGGTTATAGAAAAACATGCTGACTTCTGGCAAGAACTGCTTATTTACCGGACTTCACTTATTTTATGGGCTATGATGGCCATTACTTTCAGGTTATATATGAGGATAATTACCAGAACTTCAGTGAAGTAGCCATCTCTTTGTTTTCCGGGAAAATTTGTGTACATACAGAAAAAAATATTCATTTATATACATGATTTCCCTCAGAATACCCAAAAACCTGAAGATGTATTCTCCCTCCATGTTCTCCATCTTCAAATTTAGTTTCACAACATATTCTGTGGGTTATACCATCCAGAGGGTTAATAATTATAATTGTGAGAAAAAAAATATTCTTTTTCACTGAGACTGTAGGGAGACAGTCTGTTTATTGGCTAGAACAAAGACTTGGCACGCTTATATTATAATACTTTGCCATTATTCACTTTGTTAAAGAAGTGCAAACTATTTTTTTTTTTAGTTTTTCATGTGTCATATATGTTAAGAACTTTGCATTGAAAGGGAAGTAAGTGTACTGGAGACTCTCATAAAACCTGCAGATGCTAATGGAAATGGTGGGTGTGGAAAGGCAAAATTAAACAGCTTACAGGAGTGAAAATGCTGGCTTAGGTATTTAGACTATGATGTTATCCTGCAGTGTAAACTACTTACAGGACAGCAATATGTAACATTTACTATCCAGATCTGAGTATTGTGGGAAGCTATGGCCATTCTTACAGTTATCTACACGGTGAAGACTGAATATAAAACTCTGCAAAGTAGAGGCAAAAGAATTTTCATATGCCATAAAGGCCAGACCCAACTAATCTCCAACAATGTCTTAGCATTAGTAAAGCTGCATATAAAAATGGGTTTGCAATTTTGCACATCCTCCTCTTGTGTAAGGCACAATAGATTCCTCATGTCCGGTCGAGCTGCGACAATTTATGTGTATAGAATTAGAAGGGAATATTATTTTAAAAACATGAAAAGCATGGTTTTCAGAGAAAAGGAAGCAAAAGTTATGTATTACAAAAAACTCAGACATGCCTCAGTTTCAGTTTGAGAAACCTGGCCTATATTCCTTAAGCAGTTTGCAACCACAGGCCAACTTCCAAGGGGAACACCCAGCTCCCCATGGGGAAGGATTTATGATTTTATTCAGGATGTATGAAATGCGATGATTTTGGCTGGAGTTCAGGAAACAGAAGAGGGGGGCAGTGTCTACATGCATTTACACCCCTTTCAGTCTGCTTGTTGTCAATGAAGTTTTAATGACAATGAACAAAGGCAGAACGTGGGCTGCAGAATGGGAGCCGTGTGCTTTGTAAAAATGGCCAAAAAAAAAATAAAAAAGCAAGGAAACAAATTGCCAACCCTTCTGTGAGCAGAAGCTGCTGGTGCTGGCAGAGCTTTGAAAAACAAGGCTGCAGCTGAAAACAACAGCGGATTCCAAGAGCCTCCATTAGGGACCTTTCTTCCAGACCCTGAGTTCTCGTTCTCTCTGACCTACTGAAATGATCTGTTACAATACATTTGTGAACTCAACCTCTGGAAACAGATGAAGTCGGCTGTGTTTCCAAAATTCACGAACGTGCAGTCAAGTAGCTGTATTCCTGGAATATGCAGGAACTTTTCATCCCCTGAGCTGCTGCATGGATGGACATCTATGCATTTTGAGGGAAGCTGTTTGACATGGGATTTTTAAAACCTGAGAAAAGTTCATGGTACCCAGTCAGTTGAAGGAAATTCTTCCCACTGTTCCTTCTCGCTGATAGTTTAGTGTTGTTTAACACGCGGTAATTTTCGTTTAATGAAAGCAGTGTGCGTGGGGAGAATCACTGTCTAAAAGAAGCAGTTGCTGAGCCAGATCCCTGGCTTGCATCCATTGCCCTGCACCACGAGAGCACGAGGGAATTCCTGGGTACCGCTGAGCTGGGGAGCCTGGCCCCACCAGCACCCTCTCGCTGTGCCTTTCCCGGGAGAGCAGGCTGGGGCTGGGCAGAAGGGAGTCTTCAACCATTTGTGAACTCTGACAAGCCCCAACTGCTGAAACAGCCCTTGGGAGGACGTTGCAGCTGAAGACAGTTTTGAACAGTCTGAAGCAGCTCCGTGCAGCTGAGCGGGGTCCCGGCAGGCCCCTGCCTGGGATGGAAAGTCCGGAGACTCTTGCACGTTCTTGTTGCTGCACTCAGGTCTTGCTGCAGGAGGTGGAGACGGAGTATCTGCACTGAAATACACTATCAATAGCTTTGAAAGAGAGACACAGGCTCTGCCTGGTGGGAGTAAGACCCCTGCCTATCATCTAAACATATCTGCTATTTTGTAAGCAAGGCAATAGCTTAATAAAACACTGGAAGTAACAGGTATTGCCTGGGAGGTTGAAAGTGAGAAGTGAACTAGTGAGCTGGCTTCCACCTGGGATCTGCAAGAGCCTTGAGGTCATCAACAAAGATGTCTTGACTTGAAACCGTAAACTTTCTTTGGGATATGCTGTGCACTGGAATAATCAAGTATGGAATGATTTATTAGCAGTTTATGCAGATAGAAGAGTCACTCCAAAGGGAGACAAATTTGCCATTGAAATAGGTTTCTTTGTGATGGAAATAAAAATAAAATGCTTGGCTTGTTACATATCAAGACATAGATTGAAATCTTCTACATGGCCTTGGAGAGAGAGAGAGAGGGTTCATACCCACTACAGACGTATAAACTTAGCTATTGTTAACTTTTTCACAGAGTATCAAACACGTGCATTATGTATCTCCCCACTGGTCAACGAAAAGCTTTCATAGCCTCAAATTAATTAAAAAACAACAACAATGCATCATCATGCCCATATGAAACCAGAAAATCACCACCAGAAATGTTAGCCACAACAAATTAAAAATCTGAGAGTGTCGCCGTACTAAGCTGCTCATGTCTTTCTTCTTCCTCACGTACTGATCTTCCTAAATACACGGTAAAACACTAAAACATAATTACGGAGTAGATACTTGACTGGGAAACTTCCCCTCACCTGTAATATGCATCCAGCTGCTTTGTTAATATTGCAATTCAGATACAATTTAAAATCAGCAAGGAAAGTTATTCCAGAACCTGCACCAGAAGGTCACAAACTCCCCTTGAAAGCACTGATACTTCCTTTTGTTGGCTCTTATGTATCTGATTACAAATTACTAAATCCTCCTGCTATTTGAGAACTTTTAGATTCTAATCAGTACTTTGATGAATGTACAGCACAATAATGCAGATGAGTGATGTCACCCTTTAAACATACAGCAGCATGCATGGACGTAAAGCCAGAGAAACCATTCAAAAGCTCTGGGACCTCTGTGATCTGGGATCTCCCTTTGTAATCCATCCTGACTGTAAATTATTGCCTAACAACTTGACATTGTTAAAATCTAATTAAACATTGAAAAAAAAAATCACAAAAATACAAAATGTTCTGCTTAAATTGTAAAGAGTTGCCTTTATGTTGATATAATAGAATGAAAATCCGGGATAAGGAAATGTTGCAGATGTTGACTTGAATAAATAAGAAGGAAACATGAGTAAGTTGAACAATGTCAGCAGCATTAAAGATCTTTTCTTTAGCAATTAGGAATTAAGTAACTTCCTAACACTTTGTGCTACAGTATAAGACACTGTTTATTAAATTAAATAGAGATAAATATTACAGAGTTTTTGCATGTAATGAAATGTAAAGTAATGAAAGAAAAACAATGTAGCCAGGTGTCAACAGATGAGCAAAGAAACCTTAAAAGGTAGGATGTTTTCATAAAATATAATGAAACCAAATTGTTGAAGTAGAACTCATAATGTAAGTATAATGTGTCATTTTTCTACTGCAGCTGACATGGTCCTGACCTGTTCTTTTAGTCTGTTTAACACACTTATATTCAGTATTTTCATTGAGTGTGAAAACTCCATAGGATTAGTCTTAGTGAAACTTTGTTAAAAACTGCACTGAGGGGATGTGAGGATGGTGCTAAGAATTTATAAAGGGGAAGAAATGCAGAGATCTGTCTCTCTGATACCCGTTCAACAGCAGCTGGGAAGGGATATTGCCTGTTCAGTTCCACACAGTCTTTATAATTCTTTGCCCGTGTGGTTTTGCATTATGATATCACTATTCTTTTAATGTGGATTAAAAAGGAGTGACCTTGCCTTATTTTAAAACATGCACCATTAAAGTAGGATAATTGGGGAATTTCCTGTAAAAAGAACTTTCCTGTCACCTCACACTATGTCTGGGTAGTTGTGTGTGTCGTTCTTCTGAGACTGCCCAAGGAAAGGAAATGTAAACCAAAGTATATTTTCCTTAAGTTTTCCTATACTTTGCACCGATGTAGTGCAAAGAAACCTCTCTGCAGAGGGGCTGCAACCTGCAAGCAGCTGCCTTTTAATAATCTTCCTCCTTTCCTCTGCCAGGGATTTCTGACACAGGGGCACCTGAAGTACAGGAAAAGGACTTTTTGCAGAAGTTGTTTCTTTCTGTTCTTTCTCTCTCTTAGGTAATCCATGCTGCTGATCAGTTGTAAATGGGATTAAGCAATCTGCTGTGCTTGTATCGAACTGGTGGTTGAAGTAGTGTAAAAATACTAAACCACTTGTGAGTCTACCACCAGAAATGGACAGATATTTGATGATTCTAGCTGTCGTGATAGTTATTCATTCCTTGTATTTTGTTTTCAGCTCAAGAACTATAAACTGACCTCTGCACTCCGCTCTTGGAAATTAAATCTATATCCCTTTATTTTTCTATCCCCATCTTTCTGAGTGTGTATATATACATTTTTACAACTGCAGTTGTCTGTGCTGCTTTATCTGGGAAGCCCCCGGAAAAAATCTAATGCTTTTCTCCACTGAAATAGGTTTTTCTTCCAGTGTCACTTTGATTATGGTGGGGTGCTGTCTTTTCAACACTTAAGCATGTTGTGTCACTACATGGTTAACATTTAAAGCTTCTTTTAGCAGTGAAAGTCAGTCTTACTTAGATACTTGTTCCCTTGTTGATTTTAATATGGGAAGTCACCATCCTTTAACTGGACAAATTTATTTCAAATGAGCTTGAAATGAACATGGGTAGTAGCACTGTATCAGTTCATATCATTCCCCCTCCTTCCTCTTCTTCCATCATGTCTAATACATCTGATGCACTTTGAAAGATCCTGGGCATAAGATAAGCTATTAGAAGTCTCTAGTTGTTTTGAAAGAGATCAGGGAGTCTGAAACACTGGAAGGGGTCACCTTGAATCTGTGTTGAGTATGAGAAAGGCAGGCATGCCAGCCCAGATGGTCTTTCTTTATACTTTTTATGCTATAAAGAGGGGCATTACTGCTGCTTGGAATGAAGGGGTTTTATGATCAAGAGCAGAAGAAAAGGATTTAGAATTGTTAATATACTGCTTGAGTGCTTAGCCATTTATATTTACAGTAATTGCTTCTGGGAAAAAAAAAAAGTCTTTCTCCTGCCAACATGTAGGAAAAATAAAGGCTGATTGAATTAAGTCTGGGAACCAGTTTGATTAGAAACTGAAACAAATCTCCTAGGACTCTAGAAACCTAGTTCATTTGTGGCATTCCTTCCATACTCTAATGGGCTCTAATGCTTGATACCGAATGATAAGAAAAACTTGTTTCTGTAAACAGCTGTTGTGGGTTTGTTAGCTTGGAACCACACTTTGAGAGCTGAATGTAAACCATAAATAAGTGGAAATGCAGGCAAGTGAGATTCTTCCTCCCGATAGGATTGTAACCAATGGTTGTTGTTTCAAAAATGTTCACAGAGAGGTAATAGAATTGCACCTTTCACTTTTGGAAACAGTCATGCTGTGTAAAAGGTCTGCCATGTGTAGTGATGTGTACGCTCTGAGACTTATAGCAGGCACCTGGAGGTACCACAGATCAGCATTTTGGTATTTGCTGTTTACTGAACTACAGCCCAGTGCCATTATGCCGGGATGATGTTGATACTGCTTCAGAACTGGAAGAAATTAAAACATTTCTGTTCTGTGCTCAGGCCTTCAAATACCTGAAAAATCATGACCTTGCTTTCTAACTTTCCCATCACTCATTAAAACTTGTAAGGGGCATTTGGAGCTCTTCACCTTTAGAATTGTTTCGAGAGAAAACTTGAAAATGGGTTTCTTGAGGCACTTTGTGGGGCATAACTTGGGAACCCACAGCAACAAAATCCTTTGGTTGTGAAATGCAGCAGTGAGATTCATTACCCTGCTTTCCTGCTCCTAATCTTTCCAGTCATCACAGTTAAATTTGGTCTGAACTCCTTGGGCCATCCCTGACGTAACCCACAGGCCTGAGACTTGTGAGTCACAGTCCCAGAACAAACTTTGTGGTTTTACATATTTTTAAACAGAAAAATTATTTTTTTCCTTTATTGTTAGTTGGAGAGATCATATTTTTAAAGAGAAGTTGCGTAATACCAAATAAATTTCTCTGTTTTGCAGGTAGCTCTTTGAAAATGACAAATTAACAACTATTATAATTTCATTTAATGTATAATTATCTATTATTTACAGAATAAAGAGTAAATAGTGGAAACAAAGATCATGTCATAACCTGCAGTATGTGAAGTGCTAGAGAAGAGCACTTTTTTATGTGGCCACTTCTTTCATCACTCAGAAATGGTAGGAAAATATTTCTAAAATACAGCATGGACAGGCACTGGATTTCAAACTGAATTTCATGAAGCAGCACAACAACTCATTAACATTGACTTTTAAAAATATTTAAACACCTGTTTTTTGGTATCAGCTAATCATAGCAGAGCCTTGTTAAATGAAATTGTTATTGGATTATTTTTTTAACTTTTGGCATATTATATGTCAGGAATGAACAATGTAGAATTAGCCCACATTTTGGAAAACAGGTTTTCACCCACTTCGGTGTGTGATGGAGTGATATTTGATAATTTTGCAACAGTTGCAAAATGCAATTTTTTGGAGAAAAATATGCAAAGCGTTGAGTGCATAAGGTGTACAGTGGCAGTTTGCATTACACAAATTTTGTGCAAATAAAAATTAAAATACCCCATCTGGCGTAACCTGGAAGTGTAATGCATAGAAACTGTACGTGTTGTTCTGAAAAAACACTTTTATAACCTTGCTTGCTTAGAACAAATTCATCCCGTTCTACCAGGATGATACAATGAAGCCAGTCCTATCTTCTTCCTTAGCAACACAAAACTTTTACAAAAAAACAAAGAGGTAGTTGGAAGCATTTGAATTACAAATGTTTCCAAATCATTAAAAATACAAATATTAAATTTATTAATGATATTCAAGAAGTAGATGCAATAAAAAGTTGATGAATTAACAGATTCAGATGAAGGTTATGTGACATTTACCAGACATCTTGATGACCAGACCCTGTGGACCAGATGGGAGGGTTAAGGAGAAGATGGTGATACAAAGCTGATGTTTCAATACATTCTTGCACATTTTCTGTGGTTTCTGTTTTGTTTGGTTGTATTTGATGGGATCTGCTGGATGGCTCCACACTCACTTGGACACTGCGCCCAGTGCATTCCTGGGTGCACTTATGATTTCATGGCTGTTGGTTAAAACCTGTAGAATAATACCCCATCTCCTTGAAAGAGCCCAAATAATTTTTAAAAGGTTTTGTGGACATGATTTCAGTCTCAGCCTTAGGAAAAAGAAAGGATTCATTTAACACTGGAGATTGAGGGGTTAAAAAGGAGGCTGAGAAAAAGATGGACAAGAAGGCAGTGGAAAGGTAGGAAAGAGAAAGTGGCAGAAAGCATCAGGTTTAGATATATGAAAAAATGAGCATAAATGGAAAAAACAATGCAGTAAAGACATATTGTTTTTCTTTGCTTTAAATGCCTGTTAAGCAGAGCAGTCAACAGGCAGACAATTATACCACCAGGCACTTTAGATTACATTAGGGTGCAAGGCAAGCTTTGCTCTCCATGGTTCATGATATCCTTTGAACTCTCTGAAAGGATAAATGATATAATTTGTGATGTGACTCATACAGGAAAGCAGATAATCAGTGGTGTGCCATAATACAAGTGAGAAAAAGACAAAATAACAGTCAAAGAGTGCTTACATTGTGTTCCTTTTATCTTCTGATATTGTTTATCATCTTAGTATTATCATTATTATTTGCTAATGTTATCATATCACCTAATGACAAAAATTCAAGGCTTGGAGCCAGCAGGCCAGACAAAACATCCTAATGCTCATGGCAGTTTCTTCCTTTGTTGGTTATTAAACTGTTTCTGTGAATGAAAATAATGATAACAACAAGGAGAAATGTACACCACGCTGGGACCAATTTCCTGCCACACCATGAGTGGTGCCAATAAACTGCCTTCTGCAGCTGAAATGATGCTCCTGGTTGGAGGGAACCTGAATGAGGACTGACAAGTGTGGCAGGAGTGACCTGAATTGTGCTGTTAGCACTGAGAAGACAGATGCCTGATTTAGTTCTTCTGGCTGCACAGCTTCCTACTGAAAAATTGAGAGTGAAGAAAATAGGTCTGGCAGGGCTGGGAGGTGTTCCGAGAGAGGTTTCAGTACTGACTTTCTGTGGGGATATCGGTTTTGTAGCAAAGAGAAAAACTTCCTAGCTTACCATCTGTATCTGTGCTTTGCTTCCTGTGTTTTTATTTATTAAATTAAGCAAAAGGGCACCAGAGCAAACCCCAGATGAAAATGAAGTGCCCTGTTTTTTTCAAGAAATGCATAATAATTCAAAACCAGGCTATCATCCACAGTTTTATGGAGAGCCTTGAGCTATCCTATGTGTCATATTTTTCTAAAGCCCTCTTGTTAATAGTTCTGTAGGCAGACTTGAGTGCTCCAAGAATTAGCTAATGTTACACCAGTAAAAATGTCCCTTGGAAAAGACAGATATAAGGAACATTTCTACTGGGGATTGCATTTGGTCATGTTTTTTCCATTAGATCATGCTTCTGTGGAGTTCCTCGGCTCTTATTGGAAGATCCTGCTGGTTCTTGGACTGTGATGCAGAATGTCCCTTACGTTCATTAGTAGCTTATGTTGGAAGCAGAGGGCTTCTGAGCCCTTCAGCTGTAATTCAACAACATTAGTCTTAGGCAGGAAAGTGAAAATTTATTTACTGAAAGTAAAATATTTGTTTTGGCCAAAATGCAATTTTTGGCACTAGTACTGACGTCTTTTAGGTCAAATTTTGGTAGTAGGCTTGTAAGCCTGGGATTACAAACATAGGAGAATGTAATAAAAATTTGGTCCTGTCTCATTCCTCTTGGTGTAAATCCAGAGTATTTTACTGAAATCTATTGCCATCTGACTAAACTTTCTGTTTCTAGGGTCTGCCAGTGTACACAGCATTTGGTGTTACTAGCCCAGAGTATGTGGATTTTTAGATTTTCTCATTATTATAGAAAGCAAAAAAAAAAAAAAAAAAAATAGCCAATCCACTTTATAAGTAACCAGGTAACATAAACTCGTGTTACTGATGTGACAATTATCTGATTTAGTAATTATGATTAATGGTAGCAAAAATAATGCAAAAATGACCTCCTGAGGGAAGTGAGTATTACTGTCCCTTTTGTGCAGACAAACTGAATCCAAGAGGTTAAATAGGCTGTGTAGCACTTCCACATAAGATGGAAATGAAAGATGTGCAGACTAATGATGAATTGTGCTATTTGTGAACTTTTAGATTAAACTTCACTGTGCTTATACTTTACAACTTGTGGAAGTAATCAAACCAAGACTGAGTCCTTCACATCCCTACAATATAAAGCTCCTCTATGTGCCTCACAGATTAGTTTAGCAAACAACCTTCACTTCATTGCTCTAAAAAAAAAATTAAATCTCTCTTTGTATGTAATGGAATTTTTTTCCTTTGTTTTCTAGGATCTTCATGCTTCCAAGAGGACAGCTGTTCCCAAGAACCATACAGTTCCTGTAAATTTGTCCTTATATCTTGCCTTTGACAGCTCAGAGAAGATATTAATGGTAAGTTTGGAGTCCCTAACAGTTGTCTCTGTGTTTTCCAGGAGACTGTGTAGGCAATCAGTGCTGATATTTCACACAGTGGTCACCTACTGGAGAGGTGTGACTATCTGGGGATGCTGGGCCACGCAGAGCTCTTGTCACTCTGCAGAACTGGCGCTCTCATCCAGAGAATTAACACAAATTTTACTTGCTCCAAAGTTTCACTTCCCTTTTGAGTGTCTCAGAATTTCCAGCTTTGATTCCCTAAATTGAGACTTTGGAAATGAGAATCAGATACTTAGACTTAATAGAATAAAGTTGCTGTGGAGGCTCTGAGCACGCTGCACTGATAATGTCAAGCACCCCAGTGCAGACGCTTCGAGCTCAGTGGTAGGTGCCTGGATTTAGCAGCTGAGCCTAAGGGTTCTGCTTTACACTTTTAGATCCGGCCTGTGCTTTTCCATGTCAGAAATTATTTAAGCAGCTATTAGACCTGCAACAAAGTGCAGTGGAAAGATCAACAGAGCATGGAGAAGCTCTGTTTACAAGGTACCAGGGGCGACTTGCATAACAAACCTGTCAATGATTTGTAAAGTGTACAGGCACAGTACCGTGGAAAGTCTCACTCAAAACAATTGGTTACTCATTACTGTGTTGTTTCAGTGATCTTCTCATCTTACTGGATGTGCTGGACAGCAGGAAGGCCTGCCCGTCTCTTTAGTATCTGATGATCCTTGGACAACTTTGTTGCCCTCTCTGTAAATGAATGCCAGCTTTCCTACAGAAGTGTAGGACTGCCCAGTGATGTACAGTGCCTGTTTTATTTGAATGTTCTCTGGGAAACGGTTTAGAGAGCATCCATATCAAACAATTCCTGCGCTGCAGTATTTGTACCTCGAAGAGCTAGGTCAAGGGTTTTGGATCAAAGCCTAGCTGAGACTGCACACATCATGGGGCCCAGGGAGAGAAGCATTAAATTTCTTGCTTAAAATTGGCTGTTAAATGCAAATGCATCATCCTTTGTGTTATATAAAATCTGAGATGAGTGTTCTGTATTTTCTCGAGGCAGCAAACTGTTGAACAGATTCTCCCTCCATTTCAAGGTCTTTCCATCAGGCTCTTGATGAATGCATTAAACTATATATTCATTATAGGTGATGAAAAGTATATAACCTTTCCGGAAAGGAAGTGGGTCTGCTCCATAAATAAATCTAGTTTTGTAAATTAAAGATGTGCTAGAATGAAATACTTGAGTCCTACAGTGCTGAAACTCGAGCAAGGCAAATGTTGTAATGGCAGCTTTGGGAAGGAGAGTGCTCACAATGGAATGGATGAACCTTATGGAGTGCCCTGATGGTCTAAAAATTCAGGCTGTGCTGGATCAGGGGAAGAAGTTCCATAACCAAGGTCCCTTGCAGAGGAAGGTCTGCCAGAGTTTCTCCTTTGCTGTGTATTAAGGTCTGAGCACGACCTCAGATGGAAAGCACCTCACTACTCCACCAACAAAGAGGCCTTATGAATAGGAAAATTCTGATTATATTCTGAGAGGTCATCTCTTAATGATCTGTGTCCTTTTAGGAGCTCAGAGGGCAGGAACTCATAGAACACTCTCCCTAGTTTCTTGCTTCATTTAGTACTGGCTCCATTGCTTTTATGTATTGTTTGGAGCTCCTCATGACTGTGAAAATTGGCTCCAACATTGAAACCATTGTAGAAGTTCAAGAAAGAACTGATGAGTCAATGAGTTCCACATCTTCCTTTTGGCCAGAAACATGAAAAAGTATATGGTCTTTCTCACTGTGATTTTCAGGTCAACTACTGTCAGGTGACAACTAAGTACTTAACCAGATCCATACCCAGTAATGTCATGTGAGAAGCAGCAGCAAGAAGGTCAGGTATAGCCTTTGCCATATCTCATAAGTGATTTTCCTGACATGCCAGTACAACTTTGGCTTTCTGTGAGTTATACTTCATATGTTTCCTAACCACTGACTTCAAAAAAGCCCAAATCATTTACTTCCATTATCAAGATTTCAACACTTCAGTTTTGGTTATTTTTTGTTTTATTTTTTCCACCACCCTTCTTTCAAATGAACTATGAAGCTTTGCATGCTTTGGTTCTAAATGTAAGTGCACTGCACACGTTTATTTATCCAAGGCACAATTCTCTGACCTTTCTCTCAGTTGCAGCTTGCTTCTGGTATCATTGTCAGGTTTGTTGGCAGAGGGAATTAGCCACAACTGGTGTCCTCCACAGCACTTGCTATAGCAGTTGGATGCCAATGAAGAATGTTTTATAGCAATGGCAGCATTACAGCATCTCAGGGGTTTTGCTTAATGATTGGACACATTCCATGTTAGGATACAAATGTAATCTGTGTTTGTGGAAAAACAAACATCCCAGTTAAGACTAGAGCAAATCCTCCTCAGTACTGACTGTGACCAAGGTATGAGCCAGGTCAAGTGTGGAGAAATAAATATTGACCTCATATAACGGTTCATATGAAAGCTGTGCTGTGTTAAATCTGTAGCTGTTTTGCACTGGAGTACCAACTAATGACACAGCCAACTTAAATCTATTGAGTACTACCATATTTTTTTAAAGTTGACACTCTCCCTCCCCACTCCCAGTAATTCCATTTTGATCTCATGGAACTGATTCAGCTCTAAATGAAGCTCTCAGGAGCCTTGCAAAGCTACTGTAGACAAAGGGTCTACAGTCAGTCACTTACCAGACACAATGTACTTTTTTTATGGTCTAATGCAGCCTCAAAATAAGAGCCACATTTTTAAATTTTAGCATGACAAGTCATGTGCACCCACAAATCATGCTGTTGTCATCAAGGTCTTAAAAAAACATATTTCTTGGAGAAAAAGTAGATTAATGCAGTTAAACAAAGCACATTACAGGAGATGGAGAGAAAAATCCACAGAGGGGAAATTAGTGCCCTACTTATTAGTACCTTTTAAAATCTCTCTTCTGTACTTGAAATATTAAATAGCAGGCTGGAAAAAATGTAATCTTCCTGCAGGAATGTATTGCTTCCTTCAACATAAATATTAGTCTCTTAACATGCAAGTTTGTCACTGCTTGAATTGTACTCATATTGTGGTGCAAGCAAATGCTTCGTGCTATTGAAAGAGTTTTCCTTAATAAAATGCAGAAGCTAGAATGTTAAATCTTTTGAAGTTGCTGCTAAACATGTAATATTTAGCTTGAGAAGCAATAGTGAGGAAATGAACATGATAAGAACTCATTCAGTAACAGGCCTAAATTGATTATTTCCTTCCTTATGTAAACTTATCAGTCAGCCCTTTGGGCTCACTTCCGAATACCAGCTCAGCACAAGAGTCTTATCACAAGGAAATGGAATGTAAAAGCCCTGACAATTTTGATAAGGCACGTACTTTAGTTATGATCCTATCTCCCCCCTCCTCCCTTTTAAATAATTCATCTGCACTAAAAGGGGAGATGCCCTCCCTCTAACTTTTGTATAAATAAAAGTTGGTGCTGTTATAGCCAGAGTAAACCGTGGTTATTTATTGTGCTGGTTTCTCAAAATATTCTTAGGGAAGGAGACTAGAAGATGTATTGACAATTACAAGCAGCTTTGGAATGGAGTGGCATAGTGTTCTGAATAGATTATTTCCGAGTTTTTAGAGAGACTCATATGAATTTTGGACACAATCTAAAGATTCTCAGTAGAGTGGATACTGTTGGAAACTTAAGACTCTCTGGTTTTATCTGCCACTTGTTTATTTGCCACCTTTACCCATCTATGATGCCGTGGGTCTCACATCTCCTTGTGATGGCAGAACCCAGACTGCATAAAGATCCAACAACTCACAGTACAAAAGTCAGACATACAAACTGAAAAACCTACTACTCCAACACCAAACCACACACCCAAACATACATGAGGCAAAAGAATACTGACAACCAACTCTACCCACCAGCCACAACAGTTTTAGAAGCCAAAATACCAGCAAAGCAGCCCAAAATACAAATTTGACTTCATTCATTTGTCCTAGTAAAGTAATAATTTAAAAATGTGTGTAACAAGTTTTGTGGTTCATCGAATACCAGGACAGCAAGGCCTGATAAAAGGACTCAAATGACAGTACTGTTTTTGTTTGAGATGTGGTGACATGCTCCTCAAGCAAATGTTATAGGCAGCAAATCCACGACCCAGTAAAATACACTCCAGACCATCAAAGTAGTTCTACAGCTTGATGAAATCCACTCATTTCTAGCAAGAATGACCTAAAACTCTTCAGAGAAAAAAAAAAAGGTGTGGTGGAATTCAGAAAGAATGTTTTTTAAGCAAACAGTGACATACCAAAGCTGAGTGTAACTTTTCCACTGAAACCTAAAACTAAGCCAAACTTACCTGATTCATTTTTTCTGCGGAAACTCAAATTTTGAGTCTCTTTATGCAAATTAGGGAAAAGTCATGACTGAGGCTGGATTGACATATAATTTGGATTGGCTACTTATCTAAACCTCCTCTCAGGAATAATGATCATCAAAACAACATCTCATCACTGTAAATCAAGAGGAATTTTAATCCTGACAGCGCTGAATTGCACAGTAAAGATACCATTGATTTTAATAGGGTTAGGATTTCTCCAGGATTTTCGTGATGCTTTGCACGAGGAAGCCCTTAGACTTTTTCACAAGACATCCTAAATGCTTTCTGTTGGAGAAATGTTGCTATGGCAAGTCTATTTCATGAAACAGTGGCAAAAATAAGACCAGAAAAAGGTCATGGAGTTATGAACTTTCATAACTCTGGGCTTTCTTTAACAAACTGTACATAACAGGAACAAAATCTTGTTAATGATTTTGGAGAGAAAAACCCCAGAATTAGCAGGGCTAAGGGAAAAACTAAACATTTGCAATGTGAATGCTAGGTAGTAAAATAAAAGAGGGTGTAACTGCATTGCCTGTCATTTATTTCTTTGGGCCTACAGCAGCAAAGTCCTCAGGGAAAAGAATTACAGTAGGAGATATTATCTTATTTTACTTCTGTATTTCCTATCTTAAATTAATAGTGCCTTAGGATTTTCATTATAATTGATATAATTATTCATGAGACTATTTTGTTATACAAGCGAGTAAAGAGCACTTTGCTGCTCCGTGAAGCCTGGCTTGTTTTATGGTGTTTAAATTAGGGCTTAAAGATATAAGTGAGGGGGAAAAATGCTATTGCTGAAATTCTCGGTCCAACAACTGAACTGGTGTTCGGAGCAAAGAGCAGATGGAAGGGCTGGGTTTTTGCATCTGTTTCTGTAAATCCACAGGGAAAAAAAAGTTTTGTGACCTCAGAGACTCTACAGCAACTGGCTGTAGTGTGCATGGGGTTTGCTTTGTGATGCAAAGCTCAAGCACTGGAGAACTGCAGAGCTAGTAATCAGATGGTCTGTAAGAAGGCCAGGTTGAACAGGGCTTGGAACAACCTGGTTTAGTGGAGAGTGTCCCTGCCCATGGTTGGGGGTTGGAACGACCTGATATTTAAGGTTCCTTCCAATCCAACCCATTCTGTGATTAACAGCACAACCTCTGTTCATGATAGGCTTTATTGGCAGTGATAAAAATGGGGATGGCATTACACCAATCAGTCATTGATTGCTTGGAGATGGAGAACAGGGTAAATCTAGAGGGAGCTTTCAGAGATAATTTCCGGCAAAGCTCAGGTGGGTACTGCCACCTTTACTGAGTGGAGTGTTACACTGTGGGAAGAGGCGCATCAGGAAAATTTTGTGGTCTGCTTAAAGGTGGCAGAATTGCTTATTTATTTAGGTCAAATAGACTCGAGTACTTGGAGACCGTGGGGAGCTTACGTAGTGCACTGGCGTGGTGTGAAGGAGATACATTCTGGGGGAGAGGCACAGGTGGGATGAGAGCACAGTCTCTGAACAGATGTCTCATGACATTTCACGGTGATCAGGGAACAATCGTGTGGTCAGAGACTGTCTAATAAATGGATCTGCAGAGTCCCAATGAAAATTCCCCCAAAAACTTTTCATATATTCATATATTCTTATATTTTCATATATTGTGCTTATTAACCATTAGGTTTTGGAAACACATGGTGATCACTCACCACCCAGGCCAGTCTTCAGGCTTCTGTACTAGTTTGGAAGAGTTCAGGCTGAATCAAAGTTTCAGGTATTGTAAAAGATAAACCAGTACATTTTATTGTCTTGAAACTTACAGGAACTGTTCTAAGAAGTTCAGCTTATCTGTTTGGGATAAGTAGAAAGGCCTAAAGTCAGGCTATTTTTTTTGGCTAACAGTGATTATGTTTCCTTTTTTGCTAAACACCTAGATATTTATGAAAACAAAGCAGAATATATGTGCAAAGATTCCATCAGTTTTATAGCCAAAATTAATTGCAAAATAATTTTCTGTTAATCTCAATTCAGGTTTTGAAAGAGCATTTCTGTTACTTCTCTTTGCCCCGTTTTTACAAGCTACACTTCTATCCTGCTAATATTCAATTAGCAGGAATTAAATATAATTTAATTTTCTGCAATATCCTGAATTGTTACTGTAAAAGATGCAAGTCATGAATCAAAATGCATTTATTGCATACTGTAGCTCTAGTGCTAGTTATGTATTTATTAGATATTTGAAGCTCCATCTTACATTGTCCCCTGCATTTCCACCAAGCAAATAAGAGGTCAGGTGAGCAACATCTGTTCACTTTGCAGGCTATCACAAGTTTCAAGGGAGTGGTAACAGAGGGCTGTGCCAGCTGGTGTGATAAGCCATGAGGTGACATACAGGTAGTGCTCTGTGACAGACTTAAGCTCTGGGGAACAGTGCAAAGGTTGTGCAATTTGGGGCAGCGTGGAGCTGCTCCAGTGAGAAAGTCCCAGGAAAGGGCTGTGGCCTGTGTTACCTGTAATGGCAACACCACTCTGTGGAAGCAAATTATTATCACCTCCTGTGTCCACCTTCTCCGTGTTGTTTCGTGCCCAGTGACTGCGGAAGGGTCAGACCTGTCAGACCAAGTGCAGGTTGTCCTTCTGCTTGGCTGGGAGCCAGCTGTTTGCAGGCAGCCCGGGGGGATGCATGTGGTGTTTTTGCTTCTGTGGACATGGAATACAGGTGAGACAACTGAGATCTGAATCACTGCTGGTGTAAGTGGTAAAAATAACCTGATGCAAACCAGATTCTTGTCCATTTCAGGTGGCATAATGTGATCAGCCAAAAGATATGATCTACAGTAGTAATAAATTGACTTCTGACTTGATAAGTTTTTCAACTTGTTTTTTTTTCATGACCCCATGAGTGACATAACAAAGAACGTTGCACACCAGTCTGTGAAGTTGTTGTATTTTAAATGTATATTAAATTCTCCACTCTACATTAGTTGTACCATGGAACAGACTCATTTCCTCTTTTGGTGAGTTAATCTTGTAAATTAGCATTACAACAAAGCCTGAAGAAGCTCCCTCCCCTCCCCTTCCATTTCCTTTTCTTTTGTGGTAGATCAGTTATTCACAGGATGTTCTTTGTTTCTGGAATCAACTCTTTGTTTTGCCAAACTTACTTCCACCCCTGTGTCTAGTAGAGACCTGTTCCAAGAGGTGTTCCACTGCCTGAGAACGCGCACAGGCAACAGAAGGGCTTTTCTTACAAAACTGTCTTTGCAAGCTTTTTATCTGTTCTCCGCCCTAGAGAGGAAAGATTTTTGTTGAAAACAAGTGGACCTGTTGCATTCCCTTTGGGAAATTCTCCTTAGTGCCTTCAAAAACTGCTCCTAAAAATCTGCATTTGAGGAAATGGCCTGTACATCTAAATAGGTGAAGAGATCTCTCAGACATCTTCTTTCATGGGAATATATTTCTAAAGGAATATGGATTGTTCTGCTTTTAGTGGTTTCAAAATCTTGAGTCAAATCTGTGAAGTACATTTTACTCAATTACGTGTATAAGAGTTTCCATTCCTTCAGGTACTGGATTCCCTGCTAGTGATGGAAACTGCATCTTCCATTTCGTAACCAATAATCTTAATAACTGCAATCTACACTCTGTGCATTTATTTTGTGGAGTGTCATTGACTCTTGAGACTTGCATACCCAAAGGTGACTTTGTCCTGATGCAAATACATGGATATTCCCAGGGTCTGCATTGCCTTGTGTAAGTTTCAAGAGGAAAACATGGTAATAGGAAGACAAGAAATATTAGAAATGTTCATTATAAAGTTGGAAACAAGTCTCACCAAGCCTCGAATGCATTCTTTGTGGATGGAATGGAAGCAGAAAAAAATGTTTCAAAGGAACTGACTGCTCCTTTGTGTGATTCAGGCTCATAGAGAACTGTGTTCATTACAAAATCTTTTCCAGAAGACATGTTTTCATTGAAGGCGGTGACATGTGTGAGTCTAAGATAAAAATAATTCTTATTTTATAAAGAAGTGAGTAACCTCTGTGTCTCATCCTTATGTATCTGACCTGGTACCATGTAGATGGTTTCTGCATCATGTCTGTTCTACAGAAAATGAGTGTCCTTTTTAATTGTCTGAGGGCTTGCTGAGAAATTGGTCTGTTAGGGTTACTGCAAATAAAAGAAGATCTCAGTAGTCAATTATTTCTTTGTCTAAAAGAAGTCATTAAATTTGATGATAGAAGCTGTCAATGTATAAAAATATACAACTGAATAGAACGTGAGAACAAATGCTGACAAGTGTAGTATACAGCCAGTGCTCTTGACAAGACACAGGATTGAATCGAACAAATGGCTCATAAAGCTCATTTAGCAGGAGGACAGTAAAATCCTTCCTTTAAGATGATTTAGCTTTTTTATATGGAGATAGGGGTCTACCCCAGTGGATGGGGGTGCTTGCTTTTACCAGGCACTGCAGACAGCGCTGCAATATAACTTTAGTTTATTATGACACTAAAACTATTAAACTGTGACAGTCTTTTTTTTTTACTTGAAGTGAGGTTTGTCTGTAACCAAAAGGGGACAGCCATTCTTTTCCCATGCTGACTATTGTTTTTGATGGGCAGTCATCTCTGTGTCTTTTAAAAAAGCACGAACTCACTTTGTGCTGAATGCCTGAGAGGGAAAATATAGAGTTAACTGTAGAGGTTGATCAGTAACTCAAAACTACAGTAGCTCCACTCAACATACAAAAAAGTTAAAGCAGGTACTCCATTCTCTGTCTCATTGATTAGCATTATCCAGATGATAAATATTAGTAAGCACCAATTTCCGGAGGGACAAAAGCTGTGTGGGTGGGTGTAGGAAGAGCCCAGGTCAGGAGCCCTCCCATGAGGATGAGGATCTGACTGATGCCCCAAGCAGAGGGTAACTATGGTGGCTTTCCCCCAGGAGACAGTCACCTCTGTGGATAGGTGGGGGTGTTGAATATGTGGAAACCCCTTGGAGCCAAGTTTCCATTCGCCTGTGCGACCGTGTTGGACAGGGATGGGAGGCTGTCTCAGCAAAAAGCCACCATCCCTCTGTCTGATGTCCTGGTCTGCTTGTGTCCATCACTGGTCTGTCACCACTGCTCGTGGTAAAATACTGCTCCTGCCAGCACCACCCATGGTATGTGGCTCCTGTAGGATGCCTGGCAGGCCCACGGTCCTGGGTTCACTCTGTTGTTCCAATCTGGATGCTTGTTCTGGGGAGCACAGAAACTCTCGTTCCAACTTGCAAAAGTGTTTTTCAGAGTCATTCTGAGGTTGCAGAGTCCTCTGAATCACTGAGGTCACTTAGACATAACCTAAGTGTCTTCAAGAGTCCTTTGAAAATTGCTGGCAGTATTTTCTCTGACCGGGTCATTATCTGCTTACTGAGAAAGAGGATGTTTTGTAATACACTTTTTCTGTCAAGCTGAATGTTTGCAACATGTAAGTCCTCATTTGGACTGAAAGATCATCTTTAAGTTCATGAGTTGGGTTAGGGAAAAAAAATCCATCACTGACAAATCAACACTTTCAAAACTAGATTTATGATAGTGTTTGAATCTCATGTAAGCTTTAGATCAATTCTTTATTGATTTTATTCAACTATTTCTTCAGCTGAATGAAATTTGGACGAAATAAGATTTGCCTTTCAGTACCAATCCTTCTGTTGATTAAGAAGGGACATATTCACTCTGTCATTAGCATCCTCTGTTAGAGAAGCTCTCAAATACCTGCTTTGTTGAAAAGAAAAAAGAAAATAATATAGGCTGCCATCACAGGCAGTCCTAAATCAGGGTCGGGTGCTGTGGATCTGGTCCAGGATGACAGAAATCTGGTGCTGTGCAGAGTCTAACCCAAAGTAGGAGACTGTCAGTGTTGCTTGCCCCAGATGTGATGCTGACCAGTGGTACGACATAGTTGGTATTGCAGACTGTCTGTGAGTCTGTCCTCAGCAGAATAGCCACCTCATTCCCAAGGAAGCTTCAACTGTAATCTGAACTTTTCAGTATCTGTTCCATATGGACACCAACAGTGAGCTTTTAGCTGTCTTAGAGACTTTTCCTGGCTCTGTTTTTTCACCTTTTGCTCTATGACAAATCCCAGTAAATGCATATTAGCAGATTGTTTTTATTATCCGCAAATCCCACAAAATTTAGTATGTTTTTCACTGTATCTCTCTCATTCCAAGACAGAAAGAAAAGAAAATTCTCATGTATCCATGTTAGTTAGGTCCAAAACCACAGTTTATGTCATGCCTGTTGTTATTCAGGTTGACCAGTTTGGCATATTTTGACTTTAAACCCATATCTAACCTTAACTCCAGTATGATGGCTCTGTTAAGATCAGACCTTTAAAACTTTAAGCCTTGTGATCCCCCTATAGAGGAGTCCCATTATTCTGGGGCTCAAAGTAATTTCATGTCTTTGGTAGCTGTCTAACTGAGCATCACAAAAAAGGCTCAAAATTTTGTTAAATCATTGGTTGTATTTAATACCTAACAAAACAAAACAACAAAGTAAGAGCAGCAACCATCAGGTATGTTAGGAAAACATGGCACAGAATGTGAGCTCTGCTTCTTAAGTGGAAGAGACAGACAATTATTTACTACAATCTCAGAGCACATGGCACTAAGTCTCTTGGCCAGGAGACACAACTTTAGGGAAAGCGATGTTTATCACAGTGCCCTGTTAAGTGGATTCGAGTCCAACAGAAATAAACAAAACAGCCTCTGGAAAAGTTTCAGGGCTTTCAAACTGGTGAGTGCTCCCGTGTCGCAGACAGCTCGGGTCATTTATTAGGAGCCAAACAGTCAGTACAAATGGCAATAGGAACTTTTATGTTGACTTCTTCCTTCTATTTTTGTTTGTTGCTTTGTAAAGAAGGTGGATTTCATACAACTATGAAAAGCTACACTTAAAGACAGTCTCTAGCCTGCCCATTTGACAGACCCTACATCTTTCAAATACACTTCTTTTCTCTGCTCCTCATGAGGAACCTCCCATTTGCTGCTCTGCTTTTCTTATCTCACACAAATGAGACAATCCTCGTTTCCTGTAAGTGTCATAAACCACTGAAATCTTTACTAATCATTGTGGTATTTGCTGCCTGCCTTTCAGGATTGGTATAGCTGGTAGATGATCTAAAATGGACAGGTTGTGTGCTACAGATTCCAGGTCGTAATCATCTTGCAATCCTGCATTTTGCTTGCAAATGTTGCAAGATTTTTGTATTGGCTGTTTTCTGCAACTAGATGTCACCTTGTTGAATCATTTCTGAGATCATCATGTTACCAAATTTACCAGGCCCAGCAATATCAGGAAATCCCAGATGGGAATCCAGGACTTTTGTTTTCAGGTCAATGATAGTGGTGGAGGTTTTGTAAGACATCCCCTTATCTTCTCCTTTGGTCTACTAAAATCTCTAGATGTGGAATGTGTCTCTGCATTGCCTTACAGTTCTCTGATGCAGAAATAAGCATTTTGATGGGAGAAAGCTCATGAAATCCTTTTCTTGTTGGTGTCTCTTGAGACAGTTGCAGTTGTTCTCTCCAAATTTGACATGGGAAGATGAGCGCGAATAACTAGGAGAAGGTCACGGTAAAAAAGCAGTTCTGGCCCACTTGTTTCTCCCATACCCTGACATCCCTGATATACCTTATTCAAAGTAGTATAAATTACTGCTGACCCTGGAAAGAATCTACATTCAGGCAAAAAAAAAAAGTTAAGAACAGAAGTCAGTACCACTTGATATGAACAACTTTAGAATATGTTAGAAGACAGTGAAAAGAATGTGTTAAAAAACAGTGAAATTTTACTATCATGCCCTTTGTCATTAAAATGTAAACATTTTTATAGTTTTCTTTCTTAATAGTGGGATGTAATGGACTTTACACTAAGAGCACATTCAGAAGATTGGTATTAAATACCTTTCCTTGAAACTTTGGCTGATATGAATATCATTACTTTCAAAAAAGAAAAAAACCTCTGCATTTTCAGCATATCATGGCATATATGAGGCAAAAAGTAGTTCTCATTCTTAGCAATTTCTATTTTTCAATGGAAAATTTATTTGCACCTTCAATTTTTCAGTTTGGGGTAAAACTTTTGCTTCTGTCTCTTTTTGAAATCCAAGCAAAATATTTAATTCTTTTAATTATTCCATGAGAATTTTATTGTCTGAAATACTATTTTTTCCTTTTAACTAGTTGTTTCAGTGCATTTATTCAAGACAGGCCATAATTTTGATCAATGGTGCATTCAGACTATCAATTACAGGATCCTCTGGAGTCTGCAGATAGGAAATCCAATGGATTCAGTGTCTCATATGCGTCTAATCGGTAATGTGTAGTAACTTATCAGATAACAATTATCCCCAGCAGTTTTGCACAGTATTTCTGGGAATCATCCTTTGACACTTTATTTAGAACATCTGTCAGCATGGATGTTATTAATCTCATTGGACATCACTCAGCAGCCACTATTCCAGTGTTTGCAGAAGGCAAAGAGACCTCCTAGATCACCTGTAGCACAGCTTCTTGAAAGATACCTGCTTTTTCTTCTCTGGTTTGACTTTTGTTTTGGTGTTGTTGTCTTTGATGAAAGTGAAAACACATGTAACATTTCTGGCTGCTTGTCTTTGGTATTGTTCTTGACATATTTGGTGGTTCTGATGAAGTTGTTCCTGTGCTTAAAGAAGTAAAAGAATTCACCAGACAGGGAATGTATGCAATGGTTACCTTGGGGTGGAAAGGATCTCCAGAGAAGGAGTGTAATCTCCCTGGTCAAACTGGGTCCAGCTAGACCAGGTTGCCCAGGGCTGGTTCAGTCAAGGTTTGAGCATCTATTCCAACAGATGGGTTAATAACTAAGCTTTTAGTGGTTTTGATAGCAGAGCAAATCTGGCATGGGAGAGGTGAAAGGGGAGGATCGTGCTGGGGGCATCAGACCTTGCAAGAACTCTGATGTGTGTTATGGGGCCAGGAAGACAGAGTGAGGGGAGCATAAGGATGAGAAACTTCACAAATCTGGGGAACTGCCAGGTGCGCTCACTGAGTCCAGTGTGACCACTGCTTATTTGCACACCAGAGAGAAGCAAAATCTCCAAATTCCCCAAGTGACTAGAAATTCTACCAAAACAAATTTTTATTGAAGAGGTTGAGAAAATAATGACGCGTGATGTTTCATTCTGATTTTGATTTCTTTTGTGTTTCCCGCTGTATGATTAATTAAATGAAAATAATTTTGAACAGGAAAACTGAGGAGGAAATCCTTCTTCCTTTCCCTGTATTTGTAGGTAAATACTAACTTAATTTCAAACTGAAATATAACAGAACAGTAGTTCTTTCTGCAAAATGTGTTTCTGTTAGTGGTTCGTATTATCTGTTGATGAATATGTGAGCAATTGTACTTTAGACTCTCCTCTTGAAAGAGAACGGGATATGTTTACTAGTGTGATGTATATTAAATGATGCACTAAAATGTATCATGCATACTTTACAAACATATGCTTCATAAGGAGGGATCACCACTGCAAAATACCACCTTCTACTTCAGCCAAAGTTTCCCAGAGTTTTTCTAAATTGGAATCTTTTTTTGCGTAAAATTGCTGAAGATCACAAAAGTGTCTTTGCCTAAAATGGGATGCTACTGGGATGCAATGACTTCAATGACACTGAATTCTTGAATTGCACCTAAGAAGGCTGCTAAGAGTGGTTATCTAAGGTGGTGTGTGCTTATACATTTAAGCAACAAAACTTTGGAAGATTTCGTGAGGGCCGTGCTTCAGCAAAGTCCTTGGTCTTATGTTTGACTGTAGATAAGGGAACTCACTGCTTGTAATGCATGTACTAACACAATTTACTCTGTCCTAGAAACATGTTGAAAACAGCTTCTGAGTCACTTTAAATCCAGCAGTTTGTTGCAAACAGATTGCATTGTTGCAGCAGAGTGTTGCAAAAAAAAAATTGCAATGGACCCCCTGGTACATCTGAGCCTCTTTCTAACATTTCTTGTAGACTTTTCCCACTCATGGAAAATGTATGTATTAAAAAAAAACCAAAACAACCTTACAAAGCTTCTAATTGCAAACAAACTTACAAAACCATATCCACCTTAAGGGGAAATGAGAAACAAACCCAAATATCCAAGCCTGGGTCATAATGTTGTTTTTCTGTATTGCGCACTCATTATGGAGGTAGCTTTTACTTAACCTCTTAGTTCTCACATCACTCATGTTAATGGCCAAGTTTCTGATACCAGGGACATTTATCAACTGATCATCTGTGACTCCATGAGTCACTGTCTCCAGGCTTGACATAAACCACTCAGGCTCTCTGCTAGGGTCACCTGGACTTTGTCACTATTTAACAATTGAAAAGGAGCAGTATTTTCTTAAAGCACAGGCCAGACCCTCCAGTGATGTAAATGAGTACAAGAGAAGTAAAGTCAATAGAGCACTAAGCTCTATTTTCCTTAAGCTCCAAGGCAGTTGAGCAAATGCTGAAGCTCTGTTTTCACTCTGTACCTTCTTTTCCTTACTCATTTGTTCGTTTGCCCTCTTCAGTTAAATCAAACATACCTAGATACAGGCAGTACTTGAAAAGCAAATCCCATGGCTTATTCTTTCCTATGCCTGCATCTTTCCTGTGGAGAAAATTCTGTAGTAAGAGGGAGAAATGATGAGGCAATATCTCTTTCAGTTCTTGTACAGTTTAAGATCTGTATCAAACCTGGGACCTACAAACTGCAGACAACTAGTAAAGCTGTAGGGCCCAACTGCAACACAGGGGCCAAGGTGTACCTCTGAGCCAGAGCCATTGACAAAAGCATTTTGGAATTTAGTCCTGTCCTTGGCAGTTAGTTTGAGAAAACACATAGACTTTTTCCAGGTCAGCCTCAGCTTTTTCTTCTTCCAAGCCCCAGGAAGTAAAAAAAATGCATGTTTAATGAACTTCTTGAAAGCTCTAGTTCTTGTATTCCTGACCTGATAAGTAAGAGATATCGATGAAATTTGGAAATTTATTGTAGGGAAACTTTAATCCAAGTGCCCGACATATATTTCTTTAGTGCATGAAGTCTTTAAAACATTAGACTAGGTCAGGAGAATCAGACCACTGACTCAATGTAGAGAATTTCTCATTGTCAAAATACCATTTGAAACTTCTGCTGGGAATTTAGTGCTGCTGCTAATGTGCAGCTGCTGAGTAGTCAAAGGACATGCTTATCCACGTGTCTCTGCTTCTCTACTTCAACCTGCCCTGAAGAATGTGTCATGGGATCTATTTCTGGATCAATGGCAGAAGTCACCAAACAATCCTTCCAAATTATTCTGTTGACCACATGAAGGCTTAACTCTCCTCTAAAGACAACAAGGCCGATGTAACGTTGAATGCTGTAACTAACTCCATGTGTTTTGAGGCATTAGGGTAGAGTGAAATGACCAGAAGTACACTAATAAATAAAGACCATATCCTGGTATTGATCTGTATGTGGAACTCACCTCTGAAATCAATAGGGAGCACTGAAAAAAAATCAATGGCAGGATATGACCTTAGATAAGCTGTTTTCAAATCATTCGGTCTCTCTACTACAAGAAGACAGGTTACTTTGTGTTATCTAAGCCCTCAAACATCCTCAAGAAGTTTGGGAAGTAGGAAAAAGCCACAAGTAAGGGAACTGCTATAGAAAGATTTGCATGACAAAATACTCGTGTTTTGTAAGACCTTGATTAGTTGTTGCTTTGTAATATCAACTCTCTGGGTGAAATATTTAAACTGTTCCTTGTAATTAGGACTGAAAGTCTCTGAGAATTCCTTGGGGAAGAGTGAGTGATGTAGTAAAAGGAGCCAGTGTTTACATGCACTTCCCTCTAGCACAGTCGATAACCTTGCCCTGTGTTATAACGTGGGGAAAACTCTACAGAAATGAGGCCTTGAGGCAATTGCTCTGCATGAGAAATCAACTATTTGTTGTTGAAGGGGAAATGGAACTAAAAAGCTCAAGGGATACAGCCTACCTTCTTTCCTGAGATATGGTTTTGACAGATGAGCATGCTATAGTGTGGTTATTTTTCCTCTTCTGGAAATCAAAAAGGCTGAGTTTTGCATCTCATAGTTTGTTTCTTGGCTCTATTTGCCTGTATTAGATAAGTTCTGTGTGGGATCTTCTGAAGCGTAAGAGGGCAAACAGGGACCTCACTGAAGGAGGTTATAGATCCCTTCAGGCTCACAAATTTGATTTCTTTCCTTCAGAAACCATATGGAAGGGATGGGCACATGGATGCCTGGATACCTGTCTAATATGGTGTCAAGATGCAGCTGAAGCTTACACCCAGGCCTAGTTAACTAACTTTGTTGCTCCCATGACCAGAATAAAAAAATAACTTTAAGATGGCTGCATGGATATTCCTCTCACTAATTGTTTTCCACAGATATGAGTATACATTTTTTTCTCTTTTAATATTCTGGGAGAGAAGTCCTCAAGCAAATGTTTCTGGGAGTGAGAAGAACTACTTTTAATATCCCAAAGTTTTTATGTGAGCTTACCCTGATGAACAGTACAATAATATGGTATGAGGCATGTCCCATATCAACTAAAAAGAATATGGAGAAAATTGTAGATTTGAACATGGGGGTAGGGGAAGGGGAAAGAAAGAACCAAAGGCATTTACCCGAAGAGTTTCTCTCTTCAGAATAACTCTCTTTACTTGCCCTTGCTTGCCTTCTGCCTTTTTGTTTTTTTAATTGCATACATGCATTTAATGCATGTGAGATGATTCACTTTGTCAAAGATGGTATAAACCTGCACTTAGAGACTTGTATACTTCTTGTTCCTAATACTAGAAGATGCAATCCAGCCAAAATCCCCTCTAGATGGCTCCGATGCTTTTATTACATTACCAGTCTTTGCTCAGATCCTTGTCTGACTCTTTTCCCTATCTGTAGCTTTGTTCTCACTTAGAATTGCATGTTTGAAAGTTCCTATTCCTTTTTATCCATGAAGGAGATCTATGTCAGTAATACAAGCTTTTGCATGCTGCCCCATTAGTGTCTCATCTTAATCCATGCCTTGAGGGTCCAAATCCGGGGAGGATAGAATAATTGAGTCTCCATGCAGATCTTGGACTCTTGTCAAACTGTGCCAAAAAATGTGCCAATTAAAATTGCATTTTCATGACATTGCAAGCCAGACGGTTGCAGAAAATGTGGATGAACAAAATGAAGGTTTATAAATTAGGTTTAAGAAAAAGACTAATTTCCCCTCCAAAATTACCTGACTTGTATCGTGTCATTGTTCATGATTTAGTCAGAACCTGGAATGCTACCTTCAGATTATGGAAGCTGGCAAAATTCATAAGCTGGCAGAAGGGAAAATATTCACATAACTCTCGGCGAGAAACCAAATCAAACTATTCTTTTTAATTGCAGGTGAGTAATAGCACTCTTACATTTCATACAAATAACGTCAGCACTCTCCTGCTCTGTGATTGATGGGATGTTTTAAGTGGAGTGCTCTAATTCAGCACAGCTGGTCTTGCTGGATTCCCCTCCTAGTCCAAGAAATTTTTGGGTTTAGATGTATTGGCAACAACTTACCCTGTTAAGGCTGAAAAATATTCCTCAAGAGAGTAGATGTTGAATTGTCAGCTCTTCACTTGGTCTCTATATCTCTTCTAGTGAAAACCAGGGATTACTGTTTAGTTGTTTGGTTGGTTTTTTGAACCAATTCTTTTGGCCTTCAAGGTCTTGTTTGAGCTTTTTGGACTGAACCATAATGGTCTATCATGAGTAATATGTCTGTGGCCTAAGTGCTTCCTCGTAGTGCTTTCAGAAGGAGTTTTTCTTTTCCCTGGATCTCTGCCATTTGGTTGCTTCCCGTGGCTGGGACTAAGAAGTTGGCTGCATATTTAGGAGGCCCCAGTAGAGTTCCCCACACTCCTTGAACCCATGTGCATGGCCAGTGGCAGGAGAGGGCTCCCATGAGGATCAGAGGAGAGCACTGATAGGGAAACATACACACTGTGGGATTCTTGAGACCCTCACTCAAGTACAGCATGGGTTTGAAGAGGGGATTGCACAGCATTAGTGCACAATTCTCCATACCATGGGCAGGCCATGATGCTTTGCCAAGCCTAAGGGTATCTAAGGAAAGAAAACTGATGGGTGTTTGAGAAAGCAGAAAGACTAAAGCACTTCTATTATGCTTCCAAAGTGGAGGATGTAGAGCAAAAGATGGGATTCTTTAAGGATCTCACCATGCTACAGACTATGGAGATCATTTAAAGTAGGCATATATCCATTAAGTTTCCTAGCATCAGACTCGTATAGATTTATTTACAGTCCTTGAGTAGAATCCACACGAGCTTTCAGAGCCCTTGGAGTATGTAATAACAGGAAAATCATGCCTGTAGTTAAACACTTCCCCGGGGAAAGCCTGGTAAATGTCCAGGGTGGTGATTAGGAAAGGTTAACTTATGATGTGACAAGGAAAGTAGTACAACTTAGATAACACTAATAAATGACAGTGGTGCCGAAAAATGATAGATTATTCCAATGTGTTCTGTTAAAAATAAATAAGTAAATAAACCAACCAAGTAATATTTTAGAGGAATATCCTAAATCTATCTGTACCCATATACAGTTATTTACTGTTCTAGCATATCAATTTGGATGTCTATGTGTGGAAAATATGTTACAGAAGTAATTATTTAATATATAAGGAATTATCTGTTGTGTTCCACCTTGGAAAGGACGGGACATTATACTGTGGAGCTGTCATGAGTGAGCACCCGCAATGACATTTATACTGGAGGAAAGTAGCAGTAATAGAAAGCTTTTAGTAAATGACTGAAAACAAATTTGCAAGGGAGAGACAATTTTCTCTTTGCTTTTGTTGGTTTTATGCTCTGTATATGGTAATCCTTAGATTATGGAGTTAGTAAATCGAATTGGTGGGGAGTTTATGCCTCAAACAAGTGAAACCCTAAGCTTCCAACATTAAAAAGCCTTTTTATTCCCAAGGATTAGACTTTTGCTTATTATTGATTTTCTTATGTTGGAATTTACAGCATGATCTTCTTTCTTTCTGCTGTAGTTATATGAATTATTATTGCTGTATTATTGGCAAATACGTATTTTTAGACTTTGTTCCTAGTTATGTTGCAACCTCTCAGTCTTGCACAGACTCTCAGATATGCTCTCCCTCTTATGCACTGATCTGAAATACAGATTTCAGCAGGAGAGACCATAATGAAAAAAATTAAGCAACACTTTACCATTGGGATCTAAATAGTTCTGTCTTGCTCAGTGGCCGAGTAATTGCTCAATATTCCTGACTTCCTGTGATGGACCCAGCGTGTCTGTTCAGCGCCAAGGACTGTGGTGCTCAGATATCTGATCTGTCTCTGAGAAATCCTGGATTGTCTGTGCAGGGCTGTCTGGAAACTGTAGAGCTGGTCTCAACTCAAGCAGAGCCCTGCACCGACACACTCCAGTCTTGCAATTGGTTTAGCTGCTGTTTATTTGGGTCCCCCTGTATTACACTCCACTACACTGAGGAGACATACTCAAGCAGTGTCTTTTAGAGGAGTTGATGGAGAAATGTCTTAGCACAGTGAAACCCAGAGACTCCTTACTGATGCTTTGAGATTCTGCAGGTATCTGTAAAAACCTCTGTTTCCTCAGGTTTGTTCCTGAAGTCTGAAACAGATGTTTTATTACACTTTTACTGACTCCAAGGACAAAAAAAAATCTCACCACTTCAGCAGGAACATCCTGACACTAAAATCTTTGTTCCAAATATTATAATGTGTATTTTATGGCATATAAAGGAAAAGTTACTCAAAATACTGACTAGGGAGATATTTTCCCCACCTGTCCCATAGTGGATAAAAATTTGCCTGGACGGTGCTATTATAAATCATATATCTATTATACAATAATGCCAAAACATTAAAACCTGAGTGTCTATATACAGAGTAAGGTCTAGCATACATGCCTTACACTGTGGTCTACATGATGCCTTCTGAAGTGTGAGCAGCTGATCACGTGGTATGTCCCTCACTGCTTTCTAGATTCAGGCATTCAGTATAATTTTGGCAGCCAGTGAGATTTAAAGACCTCAGATTCTCTGGGCATCAGGGCAATTATTCAAGGCATAACAAGGTTGGGTCAGAAATAAGGAGCTGAGAGATTGTGGCCAGTTGAGAAGGTCTCTCTGTTACATCAATGCAGGTGTGTACCTATGTTTGCCTTCTTCCTGGCACAGTTTATTGCTGCTACTCTTTCTCTTCACCTACAGTGGTAAGGATTTCAGTGTGTTTTTACCTTTTGAATGGTATTTTTAGTACTGCCGGGGGTATCTGACTGGACCTGCCCTTGGAAGTTTTTCTGGGACAGCTCTCAAGGTCTCCCCTCATGCCCAAAGTGCTGCCATCCCTCTCTTTCTTGAGCTGTGTTGTCTGTACAGGGAAGCAGTTCAAAAGCAATTGGCTGGTTGTCTGTGCTGCAGGAGGCTGATGGCCTAAAGTACAAGAAGAAAAAGAAGAACGCCATAAAAATTTGTGCTTTTCAGTCAGGTAAAAATGAGCATATTTGCCACTGAGATAAAAAAAAACTTGGGGTTTTTGTTTGTTTATTTTTATCATCTTCATTTACAGGACACATGAACAGGTTTCCTTTACATAAAGGTGCAAATTCAAAAAGAAAAATGTTGCATATAAACTTTTAAGGAAAAAGGTACCTTTTCATTTTTGCCATTTGATAAGAGAATCACTGAACAAGAACAAAACACAGAAAAAGGCTGTATCAAATGGATGCTTGTAGTGTGTAATACATTTTTTTCCTGGCTACAGTTGAAGCTGCAGTCAGTCTCTATGCAGTTAACTAAAGCTAGAAACCTACGTGGTTCAGCCACTTAAAAATACTAAAATGACTTTCTTCCCTCCTGCTCCTCCACGCTTTCTTCTTTGCAGATGGCAGAGGACAATATGCTGGGTCTGCAATAACACTGACTCAAAATTCCTTGCTAATTGTAAGATAACTTCCTAAAGATTGCAAGCAAAAGGAAGTCAGAGAACAAAGCAATGTCAAGTATGCACATGTCACAACACAATGTGCTGATTCCAAGCCTTTGGAAACATGCTGAAAGACATGTCTGAAAAAAAAAACAACAGGGAAGTGCTTCCACACAGGCTTTCAGCATGAAAACAACAGCTGAATGTGTCTGTTCCCACCAGGAAAAAATACCCTGAAATAACAAAAGGTGTTGGAAAGCTAGAAATGAAATCATCAGATGACGAGTACACCCTTTTGTCTGTTCCTAAAATTTACATAGACTGTACTCCCAGTGCATTGTAAACCAAGGGATCAATCTGGAGTAGTGTTTGACTGCAAGGTGCCAAGAAGACCAAGAAAAATGGAATGTATAAACAGGTCTCTCTTACAATGAAGGACTAACAGAACAAAACAGAAGGAAAGCAAACAAAGGGCCACACTTTCAGATAATGTATCTGCAGGAATGCAAACTCTGTGCATTCCTGATCACTCCTGTAGGTACTGAAGGCACAAAAGACAG
The DNA here is from genome assembly GCF_025592945.1 of Manacus candei. Lineage (NCBI taxonomy): Eukaryota > Metazoa > Chordata > Aves > Passeriformes > Pipridae > Manacus > Manacus candei. Next base: position 3,283,107 of record NW_026138110.1, read on the forward strand.
ACTCTTGAGGAGAATGGCATACACAGCGTTTCTTTGTGAAACAGTCTGCACACATTCCCTTCATAACCACAGGCAAATCTTTGCATCATTGCTGTACTCTAAAGATGTAAGTGCTTTCAATTAGGTCTGTCACTGTTGGCTTGCTGAGTCCAATTTTCTGTCATCTTAAGAGCTAAGGGTTGAGCAAATTCCAGGGGAAAATTATGGGATCCCAGTGAAAGACAACATGCACAACACAAATGAAACACTGAGTGCATCTGACTAAAGACATTACAAAATATCACCTCCAAAAGCAGAGAGAGATCATACCTAAATGCAAATGAAGCAGCACTCAGGAATGAATAACGATGTGACTAAGGCATTTTTCTTTTAAAGCTGACAGAAGGAAATAAAATTATCCCTAGTTTCTGCAGGCCCGAAGTGAAAACCAAGTTGCATAACATTGCATATCAGCTCAGGAATAAAGCCTCCATCTCCAGATTCTCTAGTGACTTTATAAAACTGTTCCTTTTTTTCGAGTGCCGAGCCCCAAAGAGCACTCAGGACAAGTGCACACAAGAGGCTTGTTTTGCATTCGATGCTTCTAGTTGTGCTCCCAGAGATACACGCCATAAAATGACCTCAGAGTTTGTTCATGTTTCCTACAGTGGTCATAATACGCAAGAAAATGAAAATCCAATCTTACCTCAAGCAAATTGTTTAGGTACATTTAAGCAAAATTTTCCAGAGATTTGTTAAAACCTAGCATAAGTTTTTCTGCCAGAAATAGAAAAAGTGTGTCTGTGATTACAAAGGCTGAATATGAAATAAGCTGAGAAACTATTTCTTTCCCCTGGCTGCAAACTGTAGTATCCCTCTCAAATCTATTTGTCTGTTAGATATTCCTTGTCAGTGTACTTTTGGGGATTCAGGTCTTTCTTGCTGATTCTAATTTGGACTCCAACTGTATGAGGCACCATTTAAATTTGGTGTTCAGCTGTCTTCCATAGATTTCCATCCATTTAATGGATTTCTTCTTCTCTCTTGGGCTAAACTGACAATATCTGTCTCTCAGTCTCAAAATAGCAAGTTCATGGAAAATATGGCTTCTTTCAAATCAACATTGGGTTTCTTTTATTATTTGTGTAAACAAGAACCTGACCAAACTGAGCCTTCTGTTTTACACTCAGAGGAAACCCTCTGCCATAATAAATCATATTGCAGATGCCCTTTGAGGCTGAGACTATGCCTGACTGTAGCCAAATGAGGGAGTGATATACTCTGTTTCGGCTGTGCATGGCCACATAAAATTTGGGAACTGGCAGAAACAGGCAATAAGGCACATGAAACTGTTAGGCAATGAAGGAGAGATGGGGAATGCACCTTAAAAAGAGCTTTTGGTTTGCACTTTTCTAGGGCCTGCCAGAGGTTTTGAAATAATGCAAAGGATGAGCTTGCTATCCCGGGAACAATATTCTAGCAAATTGCTTTTTCAGGACCAAGGGAGTTGTATCTTTGATCATAATTCCTTTCAGATCCCTGAGTAAATGAACTGAAAACTAACTTTGTGTTAAACAAAAAAAAAAAAAAGGAAGAAAGAGAAAAAAATAGAAAGGAAATATGAAGATTAAATCCAAGCAGTATTATACTGTCCAAAAGCGCTGAAGAGATTGTAGCAGGTGGTCCCACCACCTGTGCTTGTCTGCTTCCATTCCAAATAATCTCCTTATCAAATGCAGAGAGAAGCAGACACCCAGGAGGGTCCCACAGGAAGAACAGTGGCTGAAAAACAGAGTGACTAACCAGAGAGATAGGAACCTGCAGTGGGGAAGCTGAAACAGAGTGGGAAACAGTGGAGACAGATCCTTGTCCCATTTACTTGCATATGTACAGCAGTGCTGCTGGCTCCAGCCCTTCACATTTATGTCGTGTTGGTAACGGGAGATAAGAGATCCTGCAATTCAAAGCTATAAGCTACCACGTTCTAATGGCTTGCAGAGTAAAAGGCCAGTCAGACAACGCTTTTGTAATAGCACCTATTTTCTTTGTCCTTCCTCAATTGCTACAGGAAATGCTTTAATTTAACGGAGTAAGCGGATGCATTGCGGGAATTCCAAATGGCACAGAAACAAGTAATGATCCCTTCCCTCGGCATTGCAGGGAGGACTGTGGTTTGGTTCTCAGTGGGCTGCACTTACAATAGCTTTTTATAATTGTCAGACTTTGACTAAAAGAAAACAAAGCACTGGCTGAAAAAGAAATGACAATAAAGACCATTCCTGTCATGTATCTGAATATTCCTTTTCACTCATTCTTTTCTGTGCATGAAATTTCTTAGGTAAATACAGCTAGAAGGGGAAAGGTGCCTCAAAGGAGCCTGCTGTTGCCAGTGTGTATCCTCGCATTCAAGTGAGATCTTTTGAAGTGAAGGCATTCCCAAAGTTGAGGACTTCTGTGTCGAGCTGCCTGCTGGGCATGATGCACACCCTGGAGCTGATGGCTCTACCTTTTCCCGAGTTGTTCCCTAGTGGAGCAAAGTTCTTGCTCTTTGGGTGGCAGCCAGTTTCTTTCTCATCAGGTCTGCTCAGTGTGGTGCAGCATCACACTGACATGGTTAAACGGCTTCTCAGCTGGGACCGTGCTTGGTACCTCTTTGCCACCTTCCACTTTGCACCCAGAGATGGTCCCTGAGCTCTTTGTAAATTCTATATCTGGACCCAAAGGCTTCCAGAGCTTCCTGTCCACACCACAGCCTGGAATAAATTGTGATAACCTCTTATGGGATGCAATCCTCAGTGCTTTTCCTCCTCCTAGACAGGACATTTTTCTGTCCTGTAGGGAGCAGTTTGATAAGAGCCCTGACGCTGGATCTGCCGTTCTGGGAAGTCGAGTCGTTAGGCCTGGACTTTCCTTAAATCTCTGCTCTGTTTTAGCAACACAGGAGGATATGGACAAAAGTTAGGCCTGTTGAAACTCATCAAAAAAATTGTCTGGCACCCTGGGTAAGGGGGACAGACTCGAGGATCCACGTTTTCTGTAGCGGTAATTATCCATAAAAATGAATACAGTGTTCTGTAAGAGAGCTAACCTTAAAACATCCAGCACAGCTTCTGCAAGCTTTAGTGGTTTGTCTTGATGTAGCATTGCTTGATATTGTTTTTGCAAAGAGGGGAACTTTGGATTTAACACTGCAGTTTTGAAGTGAAGTCTTGTTCACCTTGATAGCTTCTTGGCTCGTTCATTTTGAGCAATGGTTTTGAGATCCCTGAGAGGAATATTCGGAGGTAAAAGAATAGTACCGCAGTTTTCGTTCATGAATCAGAAATATTTCTTTCATTTCTTGCATGATGTTGTCAAGACAACAGTGTCCTGATTGCACCTGTACTGTTTGCCACAGTGTTTTGGAGAACAAAAGACATTTTTTTGTTTATATGACTCTCAGAATACACAGGTTTTGATCTAACTTTTAAAGCAAAAATACCATATATACAGAAGAAGGTCTAAGGTTCTTGAAGTGTAAAAGTCAGGTAAAGAAAAGTGATGGGTCTCTGCAACTGAATCAGAAATATATGACATTTTCTATTATTCTGTAGGGCGATGACTTTGTACCATCATATACTTACAAAGTGTGGTAAATTTTATAGTAACTTCATTAATCAACTTGGCACTTTTACAGTCTCAGCTTGCATTGCACTTAACATACTTTTTCAATATTTGAATTCCCTGACTAAATCCATAAAGCAAAGAAAGGAGAGATTAAAATAACAAGAACTACATTGACTTCAATTCAGCTCAAAGTTTATTCTGGATTCTGCTGTCTGCTTTTAGCAGAGAAGCAAAAAGTTTGCTCTCCCCTCTTGTGAAAGGGTCATGTTAGAACAGGACAGGCCCTGAGGGACTTGGCGTGAAGAAGTGGTGGTTGTGTGGTGACAATTCCTTCAGACCTTCTCCTTCCTAGAAGGGTACAGTCCTGCTGATCAGAAGGCTTTTGGTAGGAATAGGTAAGGTTCCTGTCAGTGTGAATCTTCCTTAGGAATTCTGAGCAGCCTCTTAAGACTGGTTAAGAAGAAACAGTTCATGTTGCTCTGAACCTAGTTTTAGGAATCTGATAACTGGAGTAATTAACAAAAGCAGCAAAATGCATGTGGTAAACTCAGATCTGGGCAGGAATAATCTTGGTTTCAGTGTGGTCATTTTGATATTGATCACAACATTGGCCAGTAAACAAGGGAAGAAGAACCAATTTTGTATGAAGTTTCTGTTGACTCCACTCCAGGACCATAGTGATTCTTCCAATTCCAGCAAGAGCATCATTCTGCAGGTGACTCCTGATTTTCTTCTTTCTTCAGCTCAGGTAAATAGAAAGCTGTTCTGGGGCAACGAAGGCTCAGTAATCAGGCTAGAATTAATTCCCACCTATATATAAAAGCCATCTGAAGATGTCACCTGACAGAAATTCTGTGCTTAGGTTGCAAAGCCCAGAATTTAAATGTAAGGAAATGTTTTACTCACAGCTGCCAGCAGAACCTTAATTCAGATGCTCTTTGTGTTAAGATATAGTCTTTAATTGCATAATCACATACTATTTTTTCCAAAGGACCTCTGTCTCACTCAGGGCACAGGACCTACAAGAGGGCCAAGTAGAGGTTATACAGGCACACATAAATCTGCCACTTCCTAATTTAACTGTCCTTGACTTTGCAACCTACGTAATTTTGCTTTCAGAGATATATATATTCTTTTTCTTACACCATGATAGAGGTTTTCATAAATGGTTTCTTTTGGTGGGAAATGGTTGGATGTCAGCTTGCAAAGGCTCTTAAAGGAGACATAGTTAAGAAATGGATAATCCAGTAAACACAGCCTCCATGCATTTTAAACATGCATAGGCTAACACTTCATTTGCTCTCAGTTTGGAGTGTCACACGGTGTTTCAAGTGCTAAAAGATTTACTATGGTTTATGACTCAAATATTTCTAACTCAATTTGTCGTTTAGCACCAAACTCCCCTGTCCTGCAGCACACTCAAAGGCTAAAGGGCATCGAGGCATTCTCCTGCTCAACTGCCCGTGGATTGGAATAGCTCTCATGACCTTTCTATTGCTCTTGGGATCTTTTATGAAATTAATTATTAAAATGCAAGGCCTTGGGTTTATCTGTGATGTAATGCTTGAGGTTTTCACTGCAAAACCAGATTTCCTCAGTCACAATAATTTTTATATACTAAACAGTTTCTGCTTGAAAAGAATGATACTGCCCTTCAGTATAATTTTGCTTTTTTAATCCACCTTATTACCAGTTTGCTCTTTTGCAAAGCACTATTAACTGAGTGCATTTCCATTAAATTTCAAAGCACATCTTGGTCTCTATGACTGGATGTTGCTTATAAAACATGCGAGTTCTGGCAGGTATGACCTCGGGTGCAGACATAACTTTATTTGCTAAGAATAAGCTGTTTAACTCTGTGGCTTTGCTTATGGTTCCATAATTAAAGTGCTTGGACACTATTACAGCAAATGGACTGAAGCTACAGGTATAATGAGCAGTAAACAGAAATACAGATAAGAGGAATGAAGTTTGAGGAGCAGGTTGTCATATCCAATTCTGCTAACCTCATAAATGGAAAATACCCAACCTTGACTTGCATTAATACTTAGAACAATAGTTATCAGAAAGAGCCCTTCAGCCCAAGAGGACTGTGTTTATTAAGTGGCCAAATCAGTGGGTTTGTAATCTGTAAAAATAATTTGCTACAGTGTATTGGAACAATAATTATTGAGTGGCAAACGCATTTTAAGGCATTTTAGTGGCAGCTCCACAGTTGATCCTACAAAGAGAGACTATTACGAATCCAGGTTTTCATGCCTTCAGCAAATGCAGGTTTTGAGTAAGAATTCAGCTATGGAACACTGAAAACTTTCCATATAGATACGTGCCTGAGCTGTATAATAGATTAGCAATCTGAGGCAGCACTGAAAGAATCCATTTTTCTCTTTCCAATTTTTCCCCATCTGGGTTTACTAGATTACCCAACGAATATGAGCTAATATTTTAGTTTGCAGAGAGTTCTCCTCATGTTTGGAGGAACTGGGAATTTCATAACAGTTTTATGAGATGAGTTTAGAGCTGCTTTTTGGAAATGTGTTTTTAAACAGAGGATGTGTTTTATCTTTCTTTAGAACATATTTTCTTGATTTAACTGGCATAGGTTCATATTTTTTTGAATAATTTAAGCAGTCTGGGTCCAGGGCCCAAATTGTGTTGACCTTCAATATAATCCTGGTGAAGTGAATGTTGAAATAGCAAAGGGAAGTTCACTTTTGTGTTGAAGACCAGGGTCAGTGAGAAATATTTCAGCTGTTATGCTGTCCTGATTTAGAAGGCAAAGGAAAGGCTTCTGTGCATCGTATTGATGTGATGTGACTGAGTGAGTGCAGATGCATCACGATCTGAAGTCTGCTAAACTTGTGTTTGGAGGGGTGTGAATATATAAGAAAGAGTCTGTTCCTGGGAGAAGCCAAACGCTGGTTCTGGAAAGATCCCAGCAAATCACAATAAAGTTATGCAACTAATCTTTATTGGTAGGATGTGGTACAAAATAAGATGATTTATGGTTTTATTTGGAGTGTCTGAGCATGACAGACTCTAGTGGTTATCACCAGTGTCAGGTCAGGAGCAGGGCACAGGAGCTTCCCTAAATGCTCAGGAAAAAGTGTTGCGTGCATAAAACTTGTGGCCCATTGTGGGAGAAGCATTTTATATTATGCTGAATATTTGAATTCTCTATTAGGCTGCTCCTTATGCAGTGGACACAACAGAGAAGCACCTGACCAAGCCCAGGCCTAACAGAATGACTACAGTAAGTGACAATATATAAGATTTTATGCTCCTGCAGGACTGGAGATCATTTCAAGAAAACTGGCTTCTCAGGGAAAGTAGAATCTCAAATCTGTTACTACTGGTCAGAGCCCAAGAAATAAAACTTCCAATTCACAGGGGCAAAAGATCACACAATACAGCTGTGCTTCAGGCAGCCATACCCAGCCTAAGTGATATTTCTACATGGTCCAGACCTTAATCCAAGCAAAGACCCCTCACAAGCATGGATCTGTGTTTGGGGTAGTTGGTCTCACTCATCTTAAGTATTTGGTGTGAAAAATCTGTAGCAGAGCTGTTTTTTTTAATTGGGTGGAGTGGGAGAGGAAGGTGGCGTGTTCCCCATCTGAAATTTGTTATTGGAAATTATTTCTAGCATTTGAAAAATTATTTGAATAATATTTAGATAGTATTAGTCACCCATTTCCATCAGTTATTGAAAAGGGCTCAGTGAAAATAATGTTTCATTTTTCAAACTTCTCTCCTGCTTGAAATAAAAATTGGATGTAGAGAAACCTTGAGTTTTTGAAAGCAATATAAAAACAATGGAGTCCTCCTGAAAAAAAAAAAGAATGGAATTTGTCCAGTTCCTTTAGAAACCCAGGCTCTGCCTTCAGAGCTTTCTCAACAGTCTATATTTTTCCCAATCACTAGCAAAACAAGGGTAAAGTCTTTCCCAAGGGAAACTGCTTAAGCCTGTTGCAACGTCCGTGAGGAGTATGGGTGCTGGTGGAGAGTGATACAGGGAGGAACTGTGCTGTCAACAACAGGAAGCTGGTGAAAAACGAGCGGTGCCCCTGGGGAGGTGAATGCAGAGCAGATGGCTCTAATTGTGAGTCACACTGTGACAACCGACAAGAGAAATTCTGCACTCTTGACACTTTAAAGATACCAAAAATACCAGAGAGCACATTCCATGGCTTCTTGAAGACTTCCATATCGAGGTAGCTGGGGGGGGGGAGAGCTCCAACTCCTCCTGTTTCCATCACTGAACAGCCCATAAAATTTGCTGTTGATAAGCTTCCAAGCAGCCAAGCAGTCTAATACTTAGATAAGTCACTAATGTTAATAAAACCACTGAAGAAATAAGAAGGAAGAGGTGCAAAGGGGATTCATGTGCAGGGCAGCACCAGTTGCTTTAGATACTGATCCTTTCAATTAGGGGTGGTTCTGGATAAGAAAGGGGAAAGTAACATCCTTGTTTATAAGCACTGTTAGATTTTGAAATATCTGCTTTTTTTTCCTTTTTTTTTCTTTTTCCATCCAGAGTGACTGCAAGCATTTCTTGATATATTTCAATTATTGTCCGGATAGAGGGTGGCAGATTTATATTGTGCTTCTTTAGTGGAGTTACAAAAAGTCAAGACCAGAAACCATTCACAGTTGCTTGCCAATTTTTTATTTTGGGATGAATGCCTGGCTTGGGTGGGTCTGCAGATGTCAACAGAGCTACCCCAGAAATATGTTTTATTTGCAGTATTTTTTTGCTTGATACAACTGCTTTACTACCAGTAGTTTAGTACCAGATTATCACTTGAGCATGGCCTGGTTATTTTGCATGCACCCTAATAACATCAGTCAGCTCCTTTACTTGGAACTCTGTGACCATTGATATCTGGCTGAGGCACTATTGTTGTTTTTCTTCTGGTCCCATGTAAAAATGTTCCCTGGATATTTGGGGAGGTGTGTGTGTGTGAATTTCATAGTGTTAGAAATATTTTTGGGAGTGTCTCATTCTGACTGGATTCAGATATCTGATATTTTGGCAGTTTCTACTATTTTCCAGATTGTTGATATTTGTGAAAGCTGCTAACAATGGAAAAGTGCATCTGGACACTTGGGAAGGAACAACACTGCACAACTGTTCCTCCTACAGCTGTCAGGCTGCAGCTCAGGGGTGCAATTTCAAAGCTGGTAGTGGGCAAGTGCTCGTGCAGTGCGGTGGTGGGTTTGCTCAGGGAGGTCTCACAGTGCAGCACTTCTCAGTTCATTTCAGTATTTCTGAGTTGGAGCTATCTTTATCGTTTTCTTTTGTTGTTATTTTGGTTTATGTTACAGCAGTTAAGTGGCTCTGTAACTTGCAGTACCCGTGGTAGTTGTGTCATGTCTCACTGCATCCTCTGGAAATCCCACCAAGCAGCCTTCCCCTCAGTTCTGCAGTGTTACACTGCTGAGGTTACACCAGTGGGTCCTTCTTTGGTCCAATTCTCTCATGTCACCAATGCAGCTTGAGATGAGGCTAAATTAAGTCCTTGGGCATTTCAGAACAAGACTTTGCAACTGTTGTGGCAGACTGACACTTGACCTATTTGCTAGCAGATATTTTATTAATCTTCTGCTGTTATTGCCATTTTTAAGATGAAGTTACTCTGTGAAAAGCCCAGGATTTACACTAATTCGAAATAATCTACTGAAATACTTGTGTAGTTCACACTTAAGAATTTTTAAGCTATGTAACACCCATATACACTGGGTTGCATTTACTAAAATCATGAACTTTTTTTGTATCCAACTCACAAAGATCTGTGCAGATACACACATATGAGCCTCCTAAGACATGCAAAGCCCTGCCATCATTTTGTGGTATCACCACTGCCAGAGAAACCTACTGCAATGCAAAGCCAAGGAGCAGGACTCATGTTTGGTGTGAATTTCCAAGTTTGTCTCTTGTGGTGTTACTTTTTCCTGCTGGTAGTAGTAGAGAAGAAGAGGAGTAAGCACCATGCCATCTTCTTTTCTTGAATCCTTGGCAGGGATTTTGAGACCACAACTCTTCTCTCCTTTTAAAGGCTTTCCCTTGGAGAAGTTGTATGACACGGTGGAATGTCTTTCTTCTTTATATCTGTGTTGGCTAAAGGAAGACAGAGGAGCTTGAAAAGGCTCGCCCTCCTCAAGGAACGCTATCTGATTTGTAAGCATTCCTAGAGGTTAAGGCTGGTGACTATCAAGAAAGCAAATACTTCACGCAAGGGTAAGTCCTCTAATTGTGTTTGTGTTGAATAGCTGCCAGATCCCCATGTCAGGATGTCTGCAGTCACGGCTCTGATCTCACCATTCCTTCCTCGGCTGTTGCACAATTGTGTTGCATGTTTGTGGTAGGGGAGAAAGTTGGAGAGCTGGGCTATGAAACCATCTCAGGGAAGGAAGCCATGTTTTATTTTAGTTGCTTGGTTTGGATAAAAGCCTGTAGGAGATTGAATAACGTAAAAAACCCATAATGTGGCCCATTCATGGAAAACAAACCTGGTCTTCTCTACAGATATGTGAAATATGAGGCTTGATAGCCAGGTTGGAAAAGGAAATGCCTGTTTGCTAGTGTAGTAGAAATCCTAATGAACATATGTGATAAGACATTACTTGTTCTACCTGGACTCTCACCTGCAGTTGCAAGATCTGTTGGGCTCAGGCTTGTAGATGTAATGAGGGAACTTTTGGAAAACTGGCTGGAAATCTGCATCTCTGAATGCTCACTTCAAGGATCTGTTGTGGCAGAGAAGTGAGACAGAACAATGACAAATAACAGGTTGTGAAAGAGGAAAGAAACCCAAAGGTACTGCAGGCAACAAGCTTAGCAGTGGAGAGAGAAGGAAAGAACATCATAATTCCTTCCAGCCACAGCAGAAGAGTTTTGGGGACTCTCAGAACAAGCAGGGATTGAAAGCCACTCGGGTTACACAAATACTCAATCCTGAAAGAAGACAGCAGTTGCCTTAGCCACAGAAATATTGAGTAAAAGTAATATCCTGATCAGTCTCAGCGCCACAAATCTTTCTTAGATGATAAAGTTGTGCATTGCTCAAGCTTGGTTAGAACAAAGTAAATGTCACAGAGGTCTAATTTTAATATTGAAAAATAGTAAGAGGTTGGGTTAATCTTTGACCATCATGTCATCTCACATAATAAAATCTGGGGAGCTGTTAGCAGTGCTCCAGGAGGATGTCAGTTCCACTTCCTAAACCAGGAAGGGGAGAATTATCCAGAGCAATAAAGAGCTTGTACAAATAATACTAGGGAAATCAGAAGTTAATCAGAATACCAACTCAATCTAATCAGTGAGAATAGCTCCCTGCCAACTGCTCTGTTACCTGAAACAGGGGTCAACTGATAAATATCAGCCAGTCCTCTCATTAAAAAAACACAACTAACAAACCCCCTTCATCTCCGAATCTCAAATTCCATCATTCCCGATAAGCAGTAACCAGTTCCTCATCTCTCATTTGCAGTTCATATCCTAAGCTACACAGATTTGCTGTTAGAGATAAGGATATGAAAAAGCAAAGTGATATTAACACACATGTTGCAACCTGTGAGCCTCTCCGAGGCTGCCGTGCCTGGCGTTGGGAACAGAGGTGGTCAGTGAGTCTGCACAGGGACTTGGGATCTGGCCACGTGCCGTTGGTTTAACGTTAGCCTGGGTGTTCAAGGAAAACAGTGTGAGACATCTGAATGGAGAAACAGATCATTGACCAAAGAGGGAGCAACGAAGGAAGAGCAGGAGCGAGAAGGACCCGCTGTGTGTCCATGGGCTGCTTCTGGAGCTGGCAGAGAATGTCTGCCAGCTGAAGGGGGAAGAAGGAGAGGGATCTGTAACCCCAGGCTTATGAAAGATGTCCCCCAACTGCCATCAAACCATATGAATTACCTTTGGATTCCCATCCCGTGCTCACCACTGTGATGAACTTGTCATAGTTCCAGCCAAGGCAGTATTTTCTGCCTTTCCCTTTTAGCACAGGTGAGATTTTGCTTCCTAAAACCCAGGTAACACCGATCAAAAGTGGCAGTCAGCAAAAGATGGTTCCCGAATCAGTATTCTGGGGCCCGAGTCAAACGTTCCTCTTCAGCCATTTTGTGCAATGTTTTTCTGAACTTTTGTGAAGGCACAGAAATTGCCTTTTTTTGCTTTTCTTGGTTACTGAGAGAAATAACGGATGAGTCAGCTGCACCATAATGCAGAATTCTTCTCTACAACAGGTTAGAGGCTTTCCAGAGAAAATCGTTCTTTTCTGTTCTGCCGACTTTGTTTCTTCATGTGTTTTAGATTTACAGATAAACCAGTCAAAACTAATCAAAAGCAAAACAGAACACAACCAATACAAAATCCCCCAACGTACTTTTAAAGGTCACTGATGTAACTATATTTAGTTTTAATATTTTTTTAGTTCCAGTGTGTAGTGAATAAGCAGAGGTTATTTCCTCAAACAAACCAAGGTTTTCTTAGCTTGTTTTCTTGACTTCAGATTTAGCTAAAGTCAGATATTATGACCTGTAATAATCTGAGAACAATATGTCTTTTTTTTTACACTCAAATTGCTATTCACTGTCACTTTGCCTGTTAAGGGAAAAAATAAAGCCTGTTTCAGTGAGTCACAGGTAAATTAAATTTAACTCAATTCTATGATTGAGGGCAGAGGTCTTGGAGACAAGCTGCCTGTAACAGGTTATATATGCTTATATTTATGGGAAGTCTACACTCAAATTAGAAATAAGTCAAAATTATTTCAGTGAAACAATTTTGCCATTTTTGTCAAAGTGAAAAATAAAGAGAAACCTATAAAATGGATTCATTTACATGATTATTTGTGGAAAATAGATTTATTGTTTCACATTATGTTTCTCTGTGAGCTATCATTCATATGCTTTTCCAAGGACATGCTCTCCTTCCATTATTTACTTTTAATTTCAAAGGGGGAAATAATGGGGTGAGGGGTTTTGGATTATTGTTTCATTTGAAATGCCTGGACAGTAAAGAAATAGTATATTCTGTGCATCCTTTAAAAGCCAGACACCTGCTATTGAAGGGGAAATAATTTCCCCCCACTCCTCATCCCCCCTCTTAAAAAAAAAAGAGAAAGAAAAAGAGAACAGGTACACTTAGTGGGCCAGACTAAAGTATGACGGGAGATTTTCGAAGCCACAGACGAATTTAGCTGCACCACTTCCGAGGAATATAAATAATTGTTGTTTACTTTGGTTTTCTGAAGTTTGAAATTATCCTCTCCAATGTAGGCTTTGGGGGGAAGTCCACTTGAAATAATTGTAGACATTTGAAATTACCATGTCACTGCCACCTCATATGACAAGTGTAAATGCCACTCATTCATACACAGATTTTCCACAGACTACCAGAATGCCAGCAAATAGTACCAAGCATTGCCAGTGAAAAGCAGGAGTAGCCTTGCCTTACATCTCCACTTGCTTTTTCACTACTTTTTCCAAATTGTCTTTGAGTGGGGAACAAGGTCTGGGCATTTGGCCCAGGCAGGCAACACTATCTCTATTTTTTTAACTCTAGTTTTAAGAGAACCTTTCCTCCTACCTATACTTCCTGTTGCATTTGTTTATCTAGAATTGTTCTGGAAAACAATGAGTTTATAAAAATGTAACACTGTGTCTTGAGTCTATGAAATTAATACATTATTAGATAAAAAGTCTTTCAATCATACCACTACTCCAAATATATACATACACTGAGACACGTATGTTGAATCTATTAAAAAAACAACTTTCAAGAAGCTTTGGAATTACACAAAAATTAGACAATGCTGTACAAATAAACCACCATCTGCCTTATTAATGGATAACTCTTGCTCATCTCGGGGCCTAAATTGCATGTTGTGCTGGTCAAAACACACACCAAATGAATTTAGACACATTATATCTGTGATCTTATTCTAGAACCTTAGTTCTTTGTAAGGTCCACCATTTTGTAAGGCCACTGTGGACAGGCAATGAAAACTGTTTATTGAAGTGAGTAAGGCTTATCCTAATTTCCATAAGAAAGCTTTTTTCCCTCATGCATTCTAACTTTAGTAGACTATCATCTTCCTTTATATTCAGTATTTAAAAATTGTTTTGGCAAAGTGCCTGTGTAGTGAGAAATGCAAGCTGCCTTTATTGGACTGTTTTGTTCTTGTTTTTATTTTTCATTAAATACCTCTCATGTTTTTTTTCCTTACGATGACCCACTGCAGGTAAATTCAAAGTAAGAACCATGTTATTTCTTTTGTTCCAATGACTCACTCCAGTAAGGAACAGATTCTGTTGTGTTAAGTTGTTGCTTCTAAGATAATATCATACACTTCATTCCAACATAATAATAGTTTTTAATTGAAAGTCATAGAAAAACAGAATGATTGAAAATAACCCATAAGTGATTGAGTGAGCTACATGTCGAATCATCCTCAGATCTGGATTCATCTGTCTGTCTTTTCTACAGATTGGGAGAATTTTCTTTCCCCCCTTTTTTTTGTTTTCTTTCTTTCTTTTTTTCCTTTTTTTTTTTTTTTTTTTTTTTTAAGGCAGTTCTTAATGCTTGAACAAATCCCTTTTTCTTCCCTTCGGTAATGTGGTTAACTGTCTGGAATGTGAGCCACTGGAAATTCTTCCCCACAGAAGAATCTCCATTAAGCTTTCAAACAGAGTTACTTCATCCCCACAGCTGCATGGATAGAAGTCTTCCTACTGCCTAAATACTTACTGTATATGTCATCCTTAAATTTAATTATTTTTTTTTCCCCAGCCAGAGCTTTAGGAGCAGGTGCTAGCCTTTTGCTTCCTTTCTGCTTCCTCTGTGGGGAACGGGCTGGAAAGAGCCAACTAATTAGAAAATTCTACAGGGAAATTAATTCTGCAAACAGCTGAGGAATGGCATTTCAGTATAATGCTCACTTTGTCTGTCAGCAGAGCACTGGTTGGCTTCACAAGTGGCAGCTCTCCCAGATGTTACACATGTTGTGATGAGACCAGAACTGCATCATATGTTGCCCGTTTACTAAGAGACATGGTGCTCTGGAAGAGTAAATACACTAAAACTAACTCTGGGACATGCTATGTTGCTGTCACAAGGCAGCTGCGTGGTTTTTTTACATATGCTTGAAGTGTAGCAGTGAACCAAATCATTTTTAGTGAGCTTAGTTCCGAGCGCTGCCTTTGCTTTCATGTAGGGCTGAGGTGTGGGGGAGGAGGGTGAGAGGAGACATGCTAAACTACTCGGTGTGAAGGGCTGTGCATTGTACACTTGGAAAAATGTGTGCAGGTCTTTAACATGTCTGAGCAAAGCCCTCGTATAAGCAGTTGGCTGGTCACGTGCACATGAGAATAGTGAGATCTGCATCCACAGGCTTCCGTGTTCGGAGACAGTGGCGAGTGGAAAATGCAGAGACAGGCTCGGAAGGAGCCTGTTGTGAGATGTTTATGGAAACAACACTTAGTGATGATGATGACAGACTGCTCATTTCTGAGAGATCTCACCAGTACCAGTTTTGTCACCTTAGTACTTTTTACTTGTGGACTAAAGCCCATTCAGCCACTCACGTTACTTTCAGTGATGTGCCAGATTCTCAGCTCGCTTCTTACGACACATCTTTGTGACCCTCAAGCCAAGAACAGCACAAAACCCCCAGTCCTCCTCCCAGCCACATTGCTTAGCTGTTCCTTCCAGAGCCCCCAAATTTTCCTTGAGCTATTCATAACATGAGGTAACCCTCAGTTGCAGGTTTCTCCTGCACACTGCTCCCAAACTGGCTTGGCATTCCTTGCTTCTGTCCTGCCAGGAGATTGGCCCTGGGCTTCATTTTAGTGTTCAGCTATGCACGAGTGGTGCTCAGACTCCAGATGGCTGAGAATTTAACATAGGAAGAGAGACTTGTGAGTGCCCATTGAGTAATATAGAGCTGCTTTTCTTATCTCTTTGGTCCCAACGTGATGTTGAAGCTCGCAGTGCTCTGAATACCTCTTTGTGTGGCAGCTGGTTCATTTTTTAGATGTCTCACTCTCCCTCAGTGGGTCTTGTATTCTTGAGCTCTCTTTTGCACTCTCGATCTCTGTCATTAGTATCTGAATGCTTTTTCTTCCCAAGTCTCCTAAGAATTCATTTGTCATACCTAAGAATGTAAAACAAAAGAACATTCACGGAAGTCCCACGGAGACACGGCACTTTTCTGCAGCTGAAGGTTTTCCAATGCATTTTCCTTTTTCTCATATTTGCTTGACTGTAACAGGACTCAGGTTATTTTCTCTTTTTTTCCCCCCTCCCCCCTTTCCATTTTCCTGTACTTCACAAATGCAATAATATTCTATATTCTACCACACTCAAAAATCTCATCACTCCTTGTTTTTTTATCTGTTCTTTCCAGCATAGTTACATTGCTTAATACATTGCACAGTGTTGGGTTCAAGGACTGTTTTTGATGGTGAACTGTCCATATCCTATTACCGGTGCACTGTTAACATGCAGATGTTGTTTGAGAATTAGTTGGTTATGAGCTTTATTTAAATTAAAAAATTGACATTTTTGCTATGCTCATTTTGACGTGTGATCATCTTCCAGCATTAAACATTAACTAAAGGGCCTTGATTTTGAAAAAGTCCTTTTCAGAGATGAAGAGCATGCTTTCAGAAGAAAATAATAGCATTCCATTCTTTGTCTTTAATAAAAATCAAGCCAGTTTCTATACTTTCTAAATTTACCTTACCTGATAGAAATTACAGGTTTCCTAATGAGATATAATTGCTTAAGAAACCATTGCAATTAAATCCCAGCTAAATATTAACACCTTCCCCTTATCTAATTCATAATTTAAAAAAATTCTGTACATGTTTTAATTAATTTCTGTAGTTGCATACATTAACAAATTGGAAGGACTAAAAAGCATCTCTCTCCAAAGGAGAGGTGCATGGACTCTTGAATGTAAAGAACTTGATTCTAAAGTCTCTTTGAGTTAGAGAGGTCCTAATGTCACACAGAGAAGATTTATTGTGCAGTCACATATTCTGAATTAGCTGACTTTTTAATTTTCGGGTCCTGAATGCATCACTGCTTGGCAGTTTTCCAAAGGGCATTGTGATATAACTGATGCATTTATTATGGAAGTTTGTCAAATGGTCTATGCTTAACATGAAGACCTGTTTGCATTTAAAATAAGAACACAATTAAATTATTAAATATCATTATCACATATTCTTGCCAGAATTACATTTTTTATTATGGAGTGCTTAATAATTGCAAGAACACTATCAGCTGAAATTTTTAAAGTGATTGTCAAATAGGAAAGAAAATGGAAAATGGGAAATAAAATGTGCTATTTATTGCAGGTGAATGCCTAGCTTTATATACTACCTAGATAAAAGTTCTTAGTGATTTAATTTTCTGTATATTGTCATCCAGATGTTCAAAACACTGACCCAGCTGGTACGGAAATTTCATTTTTTCCAACTCAAGATAATGAATCATAAAAAAAAAAATAAATCATAAAATATCTCCGTATTGCATCCGTGGAGATTCGCTAGGATGATTTGCACTAAATGGATTTTTTACACGGGATAAATTTCTTTTCCTAAGTTATACAGGAGTCAAGATAATATCCAAACATGTTTAGGAGCCAAAAAGTGTAAGTGAAGGAGAAAGACGTGTGTGTGTGGAAGTTGTTGAATAATTGCACTGTTTGTTTAGTGATATAAGTGTTGAATCCTATGAGTGCTCCTGGAGAGAACAACAGTTAGAGAAGCATGGATAAGGATGTGTTTGTGTGATGTGATGTGTGAAGATCAGGAGGGGTCAAGCTAGAAGGAAGAGAAGTCCCTGGTTTTGGGGCATGGGTGTGTGTGTGGATGTAAGGAGGCCAGGACAGCTAGGTGATTTGGGCATTGAATTTAAAAAACCCTTAAAATAATTAAAAGCTTTCATTATGTTGTAAACACCACACATATTTCCTTTGGGGTAAAGTGAAATGCTTTTTTTTTGCCTTTGTATGTTCAAGAGGACCGAATTTCTGTTCAGTTTCAAGAGATCTTCCCTTTTGAAAATTGAAATTCTATTTCAAAATGGTAATGCTGGCTTAAGATATCAAAACTTTGCTTTGAAGTGCAAATAGGCAAATAAATAAAAGCAGTTCACTTACCCATTTTGGGAACAAAGCTACTCGCTCTGATCAAAGCTGATCAAAGCTGACCAGAGTTTCCAAAGGGTTTTAGTATGTCCAAGATTTCATTTCCTAATTAGTTTTGTATTCATCAAGAAATTTCATTCATCTCTAGCTATAATGTTTCTGTTCACAAGATTTTTTTATATGTGTTTACCACACGTTGCAAGAGTTAATAAATAAAACCAAATTGATTTATGACTTGTTTTGCTTGGACAAGTTTATGAATAGCAATGGTGTACATGTTTTTTTAATTAAATTCTTTCTTTCCTCCAAAACAAATTGAGAATTTTGTTCAGAAAATGTGCTCACACCTTGTGTTATTATGGATACTCTTGAGATAAACTTGCATCTGGGGTAGATATTTAGAAGAATGGTTTCCAAAGTCTGGAATGGAAACTTTTAAACTTTCATGCTGTCCTTAACTTTTAATATATGCCTGGCTTGATATTGCATTGCAATATTTACATAAATTCTATATTTTGCATAACAGATGTGCCTCAGCAAAATGTGAGCCTTTTTCTTAATACATTTTTGCAGCAGCTGCAGATAACATCCCTTGTTGAATTTCTAGATTGTTCACTAAGGTCAACATCCATAAAGCATTTTGTCTACTACACTTTATCTTCTCTAAAAATGTGAGTGTTATTCTTTTTTCTGAAATCCCATCAATTTGTTACTTGTAGGCATGGCCTGGAAAGGAAGGAAGGATAAGGAGACAGTGGGAGTGAATCAATATTTTATTGTAGTGACACTCTGGTGTTATTCCAGGCAGGCAGTTTTGCTTATAACCTACTGACTGCAGTGCTGTCCATCCCAGTTGCTCTGAAGTGAAAGGCTACATCTTTGCTGCTCGTTCACGTGTTGTAGCACAGAGGAGAAAACAGGTAGATATTTATGCCAGCTTTATTCTCTGACTAAAGAATCTGACAGTTTAAAGCTGTGCCACCTTCCCCAAAGGCCAGGAATTTGATAAATGGACCCGTGTCCATTGTGCTTATCAACAATATCCAGGAATACAAGAACCTAATTGTGCTAAGGATTAATCTAAGGATGTTATTTAAACACCTGTATTTTGTGGTCAGAAAACCACTCTGTTAAACTCATCTGAGGGCCTGCTGTTGCCATAAGAGGAGTGTGTTGGAGTGGCTAAGGGGACCAGGTCATATCCCTCAAGACTGAAAGAAAAAAAGTCATGGCATGTGAGTAAAAAATCAGAGATTTCCAGAAAGGACCATGATTCTTTTGCCATCAGTCAATAATCTTTTTGCTGTTGACACCCACAAAGTTAGGCCAGTATTGATTGCTTCTGAAATCCCACCCTTATTACCAGCCTTCTTAAGTGTCAACCTGTTTGCCTTCTTTCCAAATGTTGGGAAAATCCCTGAAACTTCTGACCCTCAACCCCACTGAAAACAAAAAAAAAAAAGGTTATTTCATGTTTTTTTATTTGGTGTTTTTTTTATTTGGTGTTTTTTTATTTGGTGGTTTGGGGATTTTTTTGGTAAGCCCTCTAGAAAAAAAATGCAGTGGAAATCAGATGAACATTAAGTGATTTTTGACACATTTGGCAAATGGTAGTGTTTTTAAGAAGTCTGCTCAGAAAACCTCTTGTGTAAGCATCCACTTTCTCAGTTTGAGTAAGAGGATTTCTTGCCAGAAAGTGGAAAAAGAAAGATCACCAGTTGGTGATTCATCCTTTCCACTCGTATTTTCTTTGCCTATGACTCCCGAAGTGTTTGGTGGAAATGGCAATATTGTTGTATTTTTACAACTAAAGCACAGGAGATTAAAGTGAAGATATGAAAACACGAATGCTTGAAAAGTTACATTCCTGGAAAAGAGAGGCACAGATGAGCTGTCAGAGAAAGCTGATGCTCAGAAGTACACTAAGAACCTTCAGGGGCTTGGCATTAATGGAAAACAAAATACTTATTTAGTAGCCTAAGTTATACACTAAGTGACAGCCCTAAACTTTCATAACATTCTAGGAAAAGAGCAGGAAAAAGAATGTAAAATGCTCATAATTATCTATACTAAATGTTAGACTGTATATTATATCCCTTGTCTCTAATGTTGGAAAAAAATCCTTTACGGTCTGAATTATTATAATTAAAAAAAAAAAAGCATAATCTGCAAGAAATTTTTATGTGCTGAGTTGTTTTTTAGCTGGGTTGTTTATGAAGCATTAAAAAAAGCTGCAAGTCTCACATTTTGCTTTACACAATCAATGTTTCAATGACTGACTAAATACTTGTCATTCTGTTCCATTCATAAGATTATGCCATATACAGTCATGTGGGGTTTGTCCAGAAGTTTGACATGTTCTTTCATTGCTAAAAAATTGGGTTTGGAATGGAAAGGAGTCGAGTACAGGAAGGAAATGATTATGGAAACTGTAAGAATTTGAGACCTCAGCTATCTTCAGACAAAACAAAACATTTCCTCCTGTTATCAGAACGTATGTAATTACTGATCAGACAAAAAAATGCCAAGAAATATTTCAAGAAGGTATTTGGCTTCTGAAAGGTAATTCTGCCATCCGAGTCAGACATAAGCAGAGCATCACGTTGTGATATTTTTTTCTTATATGAAGAGAAGTAAAAGGGGTAAATATTTGGAGTTCAGGCTTTTACTGCCTGTCTCAAGGGACTCTACTGAATGTCTTTACACCCTCAAAAGATCCTTTATTAGAAGAAAGATAAACTCCAAAGAACACTGGTAAACTAATTTTTTTTATTTAAGTGGATAAGGTTGTGATGGATACACCTGATTACATTATCAGAGTCTAGGAATTTTAAGATAAACTCAGGCTCCAGAAAAATTCAAGCTATTCACAAGTCAAAATAATTTTCAAATACATCATGTGAAAGACAAATAGAACTACAAATGTGATGCTGATGTAAAGAATTTTCCAAGTTAGTTGGAGAAATTTAAGTGTGGCATTGATTGCTTGTGTTTAACCTTCACACAATAACAATGTTGCTTTCAGCTGGAAATGATGAAGTCATGCATAAAAAAACATTTGCATATCTAAAACATATTCACAGACTTTAAGCCATTTCAAATAAAACCATTTTCAAATAAAATTTTGATTCTTGTCCTATATACTGATAAGACATTTTTATTCTGTTAAAATTATATATTTTTGGCAAGAATATAAAAAAAAAGCAGTATTCTTTTGCTAGTGTGACAGAGCAAACATAAATAAAAATATAGAACATTTACTGCACAAAAAGAAGAAAATGTGTTGGGCATGGATAGTAGCTATTGAGAAAATGTTAGCATGGGGAAAGGCTAAGAAATGTTAAGCATATTGGCTATTCTTAATTGAGTTTTCACTGGAAACCACCTCTTTTCAGAATAGGGCTGGTTGTTATTCGTACCTGCACCCTCATATCTTAAAATGACCTTAAAGAATGTTAAGTGTAAGCCAATTCTAATTAACTACTATTTAATCAGTTAATATTTGAGGCTAAATCTGCAGAGAGCACAATGCTGGCTAGCACAACACCTAACTTTAGGGCATCCTGCCAACTAGCAGGAATTCTTGCTCCAAGATTAGGCACATCTCTTCCTTAATGAATGGAGGGGAAGAGCTAAGTCAGCTCAGAGTAATGTCACTGGAGAGCAGCGGGCTGAGCTCTTCCAGAGAAAAGCAGCGAGATGTCAGCTGTATCCCTGAGTAAGGCATTTGACTCTACTTGGGTTTCTCCACTGTGAATCTGCTCTTTCAATTAAACATCTCCAAATTGGCTAAAGGAAATCCCAGCCCAATATTTAAAGCATTCGCCTGTGGACCTGCTTTCAAAAGCCATTCTGCTTTAGCTTGAAAACACATTTATCCATCTTCCGGGGTTTTTTTTTACTGAACTTTAAAACTTAGTATATATTGCATATTTTGAGGGATGGGGAGGAGAGTGTGATTGATCAATTAATTTGATATGTAGAAATTCCTTGGCCAAGGAAAGAATTGCTCCAGGTGCAACAAATACTTACGCAGAAAAGTGCTTCAGCAGGAGAGTCTGGTACCTGATAGTCATAAACTGCCAGGATTACTGTGCCAATCAAGCAAACCAGTGCAATCAGTATTCAAATACAGTCACATAAATATGGAAACAGAATATTCAGCCAGAAACCTATAAGTATAACATTATTCATGTTTACCACAAAGTAAACTGTCTCAGTATATAGAAAAAATATAGAGCTGTTTTTGTAAGTTCTGAAAAGTCATGGAAGATGCCACTGCATGAGGCAAAAAGCTTTGTTAAGATGAATAAAAGGAAAAAGGTAAACTTAGGAAAATGCTTTACTCTGCATACTTAAGGGAAGCACAGAGAAAGCCACATGTGCGAAATGGCAGAGATTGTTTTGTCTATCCCTGCAGTGAGTTGAACTGCAACCACCCAGCAGAGTGAGGAATTGCTGCTCAACCAAGCACATATCACATGGAGAGGTAGCACTCTCCTGTTATTTCATGACAGAGTAAATAGTTTAATGTTTCTGCGAGCATGTGGCTGGAGGCACACCCTGTTTATGACAGGCTACGGATGTCTGGAAGAATCTGCAATATTTCCAGCAGGAAAACCAAATGCTAAGCAGATGTATTTTCTTCCAGACCCAAACTGTTGGACTCTTCAGATTTAGGTTCAAGCTGGCAGAAGACCTTCACTTCATTCAGTTTAACATTTTTAAGACAATGATCACAAAACAATGACTTTTCAGCCCTATTGACAAAGCCTGGAAGTCAGTGAGTAGGTCATGCAGATCTGTGTTCCCCTGAGGGCACAGAAACTGCTCATTAAATCTGCTTGGTCTTCTCACTTATGCATTGAACTTCAAAAAATCAAAACAAAACAAGAAACCCAACCCCTAAAAGCAAATAGCACTCCTTCCCAGAGAATGCTTAAAAGAGTTATTCCAACCTGATCTTTCTGCCACTTACCTTCTATGGGAGGAAATATTCATGGAGGAACAAACTGGAAAAGATCACAAAGATCATGCCACACAGATTTCCTGGTGTTATTCTATAGGGCAGAGGCAAAAGTTCTTTCCTCGAATTCCTGTCCCCATGTAAACAGGGGGAAAAATACTGTCTTTTGTCAACATTTTGTTTTGCTCATTTGTCGTTATCTTCAAAACTTTTCTATGAAGATGCAATTTATTAATTTTATGTTTGTTCAATAACAAAAATGATCCTTTGGGACCATATTTGTAGTATGTGCTGAAATGTATTGTTTGCTAAGTGGCCTTATCTATAATTCAGAGAGTCTTTGTGTGCTTTGGAAGACCATTTGGCAAACTCTACGAAAGGAAGTAATTTAGTTATTTGGCTGCATTAAAGATGAAATCAATTTAAGATGAATTAGGACTTTTAGAAAAATGATATGAAAAAAAACCCTGATGGCTGAAGTTCTTGGTTTTGGAAAAAGTAATTAGCCAGTATTGCAAGAGCCTTGGTGAACTTGCAGTAAGATGTGGTTCTAGAAGAGTAGTTTAAGAAGGTGTTGCTCCCAGCTTCTCATTCCTATCTCTCAACTTGGTTGTTACTTTCTCAAAAGTTTAGATATGCTGTGTACCCTGGTGAATGCTTCTAGCCTGTTTCAGTGGCAAAATACATTAATATAAACCACTGTTTTAGATTATTCAGGGTGCAGACTTCATTTCAGTTTGAGTCTCTGTCTCCTCCTCTTGTTGCTCCATGGCTGTAAAAATTTTGAGGGGGATGTTGCAACCCAAGCACCCACATGAAGGCAAAGCTTCATCTGAGACTGACTTCAGTTCCAGAAGGTTCAGGTTCATAGCATGAACTCGGAGTCTGGTTATTGAGAATACATTGGTGAGTGAAGATACAGTTCACAACCATTTATTCTGAGTCATTTACAATCTAGTGATAAATCTGTGCAGTTTTACTTCCAGCTGAACGGGACACTGGATGTGCTAAACTGTTTAATATATGTAACATGATACTCTATGATAAATATGATGCATTAGTGAGCTAAGTGACAAAAAAATAAAAAGTGTCTAAAAAAGATACTTAAGGAGAGGCCAAAAACATTTGCAGTTATTTTAATGATATCCAAATGCTGTTCCAACTAAAGATGTTAATAATTACAATGAGCAATAAAACTCCAGAAAGAGTTAAACTTACTGTCAGCCTTTATTCTGCTGCAGTGTTCTGTTTGACATAATTCCATAACCTCTTCCCTTCAATAAATGTCAACTACTTTGTTTTATTTTTTTTAATTTCTTCAATGTCTTAGCTGTGAAGAGAGACAGAGCATGGAAATTGTCAGGGATATATCACGTTTTGCATTCACATGCTCATGGTTTTTGTTAGGGTGACTGAAAGGTCAGGGAAGATGCTGCAGGAAGACTTTCAAGTAACAATAAATATGGAAGTTGTTTCCAACTCAGTGTTTTGAAAACCTTTAATCGAAAGGCCTCACTATGATCAACTCTGGTAGAGGAATAAGAGTAGTATTTCCACAATAAACATTTTCTTTTTGATGGTACCTTCTCTGAAAACCACCAGTGGGGAAGGGGCAGGATTTGATGACACCATAGATTTAAAAAATGCTACAAACTTATCTAAAAGCAGAAGATGATGCCAGTTTTTGAAGACTGACAATCACTCAAGAACTGCAGAGGCTGGATGGAAAACCTCCATTGCTTTCAATGAAAAGGTCTGTGATGCAGCAGTATCTGACATGAGGGAACAGCCTCAAAGACCTCTGAAGCTGTTAGTTCTTTCCTCTCAAAAGCCCTTTAGAAGGCAGAATAACATGTAGAAACAAGACCTGTGTGGTAGTTCCCTGTCATCTGCAGGGACCTCTCTGCCCACAGCTGTCTGGCTTTCAGTGCTCCTCTCTGTACCTGCTTTCAGAGTCTGGGACTGGTCTTCTATTCATCTGGTACTAGAGACACAGTTGTGGGCACAGGATTTGTAAATACCATAAAATGATCATAATGGCCTTATCCATCTCCTACCAAGAAATAAGGCACAGTAATAAACTTAATCCTCATCCCATCTTTAACAGTATTTCCAAAGGCTGTTTTAGAAAATATAAACAGTTTAAGGAATAGCCAGAAACCTAATCTGGTCAGCAATCACAGATTTTTCAGTTGTGTGTTGAAGACATAGCAACGTAAATTACCCTTGAAATGACTCTATTTCAAGTAATACTCTTTTTCCGAGATATATTTTTAGACAACTTCATGCTAGTACTACAAGAGCTTATTCCAGACAAGGACTTAGCTTGGGTTTATGTTAACATATAATTTGTAAAAGTTTGTAATAAACACTGAGACTGGCAGAAATTATGGGAAGGAAAACACTGCTACTAACTTTGGCTACTTGCTTTGATTCAGACCTCGTTGTGTTATGTTTGTTATGTGAGCTTCAAAACTGCAGAGAAGTTCTGGATCATTGTGTCACCGAGACCAGAATTTCCAAAGCAGCCTCATCCTTTTAGAAACTCTCCTTTGATTGAGGATTTTGACTTCCAATATAAATATTCACCAGAGGCCTGATGCTTAGATGGGGAAGTAGACTAACAGGCTTTCATTCAGATAGGAAGAAATATGCAATGCATAATTCAAGACCTTAGGCCTGAGCTGGCACCCTGGAATACACCCACTGAAGCTGATGAAATTTTAGGATGTGCAGGAAGTGCCAGCTGAAGTCTTACAAATAAACACTTGATGAATATTTATATAAATATGGTAAACAGAAAAGGAAAATACCAGTGTGCATGCTGGTGGTCAGTCCGAAATGACTACTCTTCTCAGCCTAGTTTTTGTATCCTTTAGAATAATAGGTCCATCATTATTTTTCCAATGCTTTTCAAACTTGTGGTAAGAGATAATTTCCCCTCTGTTAGTCACACAAACTAAAAGCAGCTCTGTAATCTCAGTTTAGCTGCATTTGGAAACTAGTCTTGTTTGTAAATGAAGGAAGAAAACCAGGCAGGAACTTATTTACCAAGTGTCTCTGGAGAAGCATTCAGTTTTTCCATGATCACACTTTTCTCCACACTGACCAGCTTCTCTGCACTGGAGAAAGTTTTTGACTTCTTCAAAATACCAGTTTATCATTGGTACAATTCAGGATGCATCAATGCCTTTGAAAGTGTGATTTAGAAACTACTGTGATGTTGCACTCTGTGTGTGTTTTATTATTTAAAACATGTAGTTGTTCAGGTCAAAATTGCTCATGACATTGTTTGAGACACTGAGCAAACTCATAATGGGAAAATCCATTGCTCTGAAGAGCCAACAATTTAAATAATTTAAAACTATATTTCCTGTTATTCCAAAATGAAGCTTAATCTATTATTTAACTGTCCAGGAAGCTACTGTACTAAGGTGTTGAGCAATCTTGAATTAAGTGGAAAAAAAGTTGGTGGTATAAATTAAATAAATATTTCATTATAATCAATGGTGGCATTTTAATAATTAGTGAGAAGTGTTTAGAGATTTTTCATAACATGGCATGTAAGCAGTGAAAACAAAAGGCTGATTATTCAGCACATAAAAGCCAATTTTAGAAGAATTAGCAGATGGAGAGTGCCAGAGATAGAGGAGAGTATTTTTTAAAAGCTGTATGATCATGTAATTAAATTGAATGGATTAAATATGAGAATTCACAAAAATTCAGGTGTGTTTGGTTCCATTCTCATTGACACTGGAGAAATAATGACATTTCTGTTTCCCTACATGTACATGCTTTTTGGAAAACCATTTATTAATGTTGGAATGAACGGCCTCACAACCATGCATTAGAACTACAACGTGACTTAAAATGATCAATTCCACACAAAAAAGTGTTTATGGGGACAAACCCAACAGCAGAAATTATTCCAGATTCCTGGAAAATTGTATTACCTTGTTAGCATTTGTTTCAGAAGCATGACCAAACCAGTAAAACAGAAGAGTGTCAGGATGTCAGGAAGACGAGTGGGAAGAAGAGCAGAAGAAGAGGGAATGACTGATCTTTTCATTATTACAGAGCTTGACAAACCTGGAAATAGTTTCACCTTCTCCAAGTCATAATCTCAGAAGACTATATTCTCTTCTTAAAGAAACAAATTAATTTCAAAAGCCTTTAAAAACATCACCAAGGACTGTGTATGTCTAGATATGCCAACCAAACTGCTATTTCTTTGAGGTGTTTCAGCATCCTTGATGGATGAATCATCTCCACCATGGTTTTTTCAATCAAATAATTTATTTTTATACATGTTTTCTACCAAATGGATTGCCAGAGGGAGGCTATGTCACAAGCAGGGCCAGCTAGTGCTCGCCTGAAATATGCAGGATACACTTTGTGCTGGTACTTGCTTTGATTCGTTTCCTTACTAGATATAGAAATAGAACTAGCTGTAATCCACTTTCACACCTAAGGTCTGAATAACAGATAAATTGATACAATCAGGGAAAATTAAGTGTCCAGTAATCACGTGGAGTGTC
Organism: Manacus candei; assembly: GCF_025592945.1. Lineage (NCBI taxonomy): Eukaryota > Metazoa > Chordata > Aves > Passeriformes > Pipridae > Manacus > Manacus candei. The sequence goes on from NW_026138110.1 coordinate 3,310,352, forward strand.
TTTTCAAAGGGTAACTGTCGGGCTTTCCATTTTCCCAGAGGTGCCATAGATACCTGTTGAATCTTCTGCCACACCATTGGATATACAGCAGGCACTGACTGGCTTTATTGAGATCACACAGTTGTTCTCTTTCCTCTTTTATGGTGGGTTCTTTTTCTGTGTTAAGTTCATATGTAAATGGGGCAGGCTTCATATGGTTTTGGAAGTATGTGCCCAGCCATGCAGTCTCTAAGAAACGGTCAGTTTTCTTTTCATTTTTTGTTGCTGTAGGGCTTTATTGGGTTGCATACCCTGCTCCTTACAAGCACCTTTCTGTCAGAGAAACAGAAGACAGCTTTCTTCTGCCATCCCACAAGGTCCTGCGTGTCAGTCTCCCGAAGCCCACAGGTCTCAAAGCAGTAACTCAGTCAAGGGCACAAGTTCCCCTCTGACCCCCACGTCACTGGTGTTCACAATCTTTTTGGGGAATTACAGTGAGGAGACTGGATGGCTCAAAATGTTATTGATGGACTGTTGAAGGTCTGGCTACAGTTTTTGTAGAGCCATGAGGGAATTGGCTGTGCACTGTCTATTAATCATCTTGTGCATGAATCCCTAGGCTAACACTGAAAGTTTCAGCCCCCCATGAAGCCAATTTGGTCAAAGGCAGGCTGGTGGCAACTGAAAACTGAGTGCTGCATCCAGTGGTAGTTTGTGAAAATTGCTTTAGTGGCCTCAGACAAAATATCAGCATCTCCAAAAAATTCCTCAAAAGTAACTGCTAGCCAAAGGTTGAGGGACAACAGAGGGTTCAAAGACAGGAAGGGTGAACTTGGCTCTTCCCAAGTATTCTCTGTAAGCCAGCAATGAAATGCAAAGGGACACATTGATGTTAGCACCACCCAGGCTGTCAATAAAGAACTTCTGTCCTCAGAAATACCAAATCGAGTTCATATGATTTTCCCACTCTCCCAAAACCACTTTCCCACCAAGCAGAAGAGCTCACAAAACTGAAGAGCGTTCCCTCCTTCTCACATCTCTGCAGTCTGCAAGCACTGTGCTTGTCAGAATGTTCCCAGGAGGTTTCCTTTACCATTGTGTCTCATCTCTGCAAGCAGCTGCTTCCTTTTTGCGTAAGAGTTCTTGGAGACTTGCTTTGCTTATCAAAGCTAAACCACCGAAAAGCTGGTAAATAACTAAGTTCTACTGGGAAGATGAAATCCCACTGCAGATGGAGAGGTTTGCTTAACCTATAAAATAATTCTGGAATAGCTATTGTTTTGGCAAAATTCTAAAATGTAATAAAGTTTGATTGTTCTTGGCTTCTCCTAATTTGCTTACTTTACTGATCCTCACCATGCAGATGTTAGTCCCATTACTGTTAACAGGAGTTAAATATACACAGATATATAAGAGGGACTTGACCACTTACTCTCACTGTTCCAAGGTCAGCTGAAGTCTGGACCTTTTACTTTCTCTGTGCTCCACTAACTGAGAACAAAGCTTATGCAAGACTTCCTTGGGGATCAAGGGGTCTGAGGTTTTCACAGTCCACAAGGCTAAAATTCAAATATGAAGCACAGCTGTTTGGATAGGAGTCTTGGACCTCTTTGTTTTGAACTATAGTGACCTGCTCAGACTTCCCAACACGTGAAACTCTGAAATTCCTGCACAGCTAATGACTGGGATGTGAAAATTGCCTGGCAGGCAGACCTGGGTGAAGTGACCAATTTAGGCTGCTCTGGGATTTGCAGGTGGAAGGGCTGTTCTTTCTCTTCCTTTCCCCTCTCCCTCACATTTCTAGACGTGTACATAATTCCATACACGTCTCTGCATATGTGCAAATTTGAATCTCTGTTCGCCCTCCAAACTGCTGACCACAAAAACTACAGAACAAACTTTGGTTTTGTTGCAGATGGTAACGTTCCTCTCTTCTGCCAAGTACAGGTATTTTTATGAGTCCCTGATAAGAGGTAAAATAAAAAGGGAAACAGTATGGGATAAACTAGTAAGTCACTTTAAGTACTGATAGACCCTCACTTTCAAATTCATTCTATATCCCCCTGGTAGTGCAGGCATTTTGAAGTATATAATACATATAAAAGTGCCAGTTAAACCTTTCCTTTGATTTAGCTGCAATTCCACAAATATTTAGAATATCTGCAATGAGTAATCTTGCAGAATTGAGACATGATATGCTGGATAATATTAAAATCTCAAATAAATAGTTAAATGGACTGGCAGTAGCCATTGTGGCTTGGATGAGGTGATGACCTCTGAGGAGGATGCTTGACTGCTTGGGCTTTTCTTGAAGCCAGTGATACATCTTCTAATATCCCCTTACATTTAGAATCCAATTCCACTATCTTCTTTCCAAAAATTATATATATTAATGCCTGATTGTAACAAGATAAAGAATATTTGATCTGTTTTAGGTGTCTGACCTTTCACATTTATTTTGCTGCTGCAAAGCATGTGAAATACTATGGAAGGAATGTGGAAAACCCCCACCATTCTTTATGTAGTGATATAATGAGTATCTTTGTGCATCCAAGATAATAGGAATCCCAGCATTCATGCTTACTATAAAATATAGCAAGCAAAGACTAAGTAAATCCTGGCATTTTTTAACACAGAAATAATTTTGACTGCATCTTTGGCTTGGTATGACATGGAAACTGGCGATTGTTTATGCTTTGCTACTTTTTTTGGTCTGCATTAAAATCCCACATGAGAAACGAATTTTTCTCTAGGAACAAACTGTTACTTTTTTTGGGACTGAGTTCTAATTAGCTGGGTCGTATGTCTGTTTCTTTTCAGCTGGGAAAACGCAGTGCATATAAAATCCAGATGGATAGCACATGATGCTGGAACCAGCCCCGGCCAATCAGCCATGTCACTTTGATTGGAGGAAACCTATAAGCATTTCAGCAAAAATCCAAACCCAACAAGATAGTAAGAGCAGCAAACTGGCTTCACTCTGGGGTTTCGTCACAGCTCTGGCCTCCCCACACATTACTGAAAGGTATTTAAACCCTTATTTAATGTAGGATTTGTGATTTAGACCCTGAATGCCAATGGCAGAAGCCATGTGGGAAGCGGGAGGGGGAGGAAATTCGTCATCAGACTACATCAGGCCACAAGGACCACAGCTTTAGGGCAATGAGCTCTTTGGAGGAGCTTGAAATTCACCCTGAAACGCTCCATAATATCACAGATCAATTCTTTTTGTATGGATTGGGGTTGTGGCAGAACAGCCTCTCAGAGAGCAACTGAGCACATGTGGTGATTACTCACAGCCTCGCTGTGCTCAAAAGCTCCTGGGGTTCCACCAGACTGAGAGCGAGATTTTCAGAGAAGTCTGAAGGACAGGCAGGCAGTGCTTGTGGAGGGATGGAGCAGCATCTGGAATCCCTACGGATAACTGCAGGAATGTTTATTATTCTTTGTTTATTATTTTGAGTGTGTGCTCTCTCCCTCTTCCTCTCTTTGTCTCCCTTTGTTATTTGTGTAATAAAGTTCCTCTAGGCACATAAAGTAAGTCATCTGGAATTGTGCAACTCCTTCTGCCAGGAAGTTGGAAAAGCCCCTCTCCTGTGCAGAGAGAAAAATACAGACTTGTTGCAACCATTGAGAAATTACAGAAATACAGCATTTGTGTTTGAGTTACACTGAGGAGCAAAGAGCTACGGCAAATAATTGTGCTTCTCACTGTTAAAAAATTCTTCTTTTATCCTATCTAAGGTGTTATGTTTATTTAAAACTTGAAAATTAATTTGTATCTTTTAAAATAAAAAAAAAAAAGCACCTAAAGTACATTAGGAAAAGGAAATGAGTAAGGAGAAAGGAGCATCTTTGCAGCCACATGGCTAGTGAAATTTTCTGTTTATTCTTTGGGGGAAAAGCAGAGTAGCTGCAGAGCTGCTGGTTGGAGAGGTGCCGGGACTGTTTTTATTGGCAGGCGAGGCTGAGTGGCTGAAAGGTGGCCATTAACACCCTGACACCAAGTGCTGACAGGGCGATTATAAGATTAACACCCTATGTTATATTAACAGTGTCAAAACCTCCCCTTACCTGTCAGTGAGAAATAATGGCACGAAGGAAAACATTATAGACATACAGAGATTTTAACACGAAAATACCCCACAGCTGCTTTTTCAAATAGGTCTAAATACCTAGATGACCTACTAAAGCCCAATAAAATGAAAAACTATATTTTAAATTAATTTTAAATTACAGTTTCACAAATGTGCTTGGCCACTTGCCTTGCAGTTTTTATGCCACAATTGTCCCCTTTCCAGTTTAAGAGCATGTATTTCTACACATGTTTTAATTATATTTCATGTTGTATGTGATGATAGTATATTCTGTATGCCATATGATCTGTAAGATCTACACACAGAATGCGTAATACATATTCTATATACACATATATATATCTATATAATTCAGTTTCTAAACGAGATCAAGACAGAGTCAAGGCATCCAAAATGCCAGAAAGTGTTCATGTGTTGCATAAGAAAAGTTCAGTAGTTTTAAGTCATGTTTTGGGGATTTTCAGGGTTGCAATTCCGTCGTATCATGAGGGCTTAAAGCTAATTGAAAGCCCTTAACAAAGTGGATGTAGTTCACTTAAGACTTGTTACAAATTACTAAAGAGCCATCTGAAAAGTTCAAATGTCTCTGAAACAGATCCAACAGAAACATTTAATAACTAAACAAGCATAAAGGATGGATTTATGAGTACTGTTTAGTTTGGGGGCTGCTGGAAGACAATGCAAAAAATTCACAAACACTTCCAGAGCTTCTGTTAAACGAACACTGCACCTGAAAAAAATGGACTATTTATTATAGCAACTGATGAGAATTGCCAAAGGTAGGGAGTTTCCAATAAACAGGATTCTAGTTTTAGGAACAACCTGCTAAAGTATTTGTATGTGTAATTTTATTACAGCATCTGCTTTGGCTGACACGAAGGACTCCAGGGCAATTCTGAACTTTCAAGTCATCTATAGAATTGAGTGTTTTCATCTACACATCTTTTGTACTTCAAAAAATGAAAAATATGACATAATTCAGAGAAAATTATGTTTAATCATGTTTTATTGATGATATTCAGGCAGTTTTCCATGCTGACAAGAGCCTCAGCATATTTTCTGAAATGTTAGAAATGCCTCTAGAGATTTTTGGCATTTCAAAAAATTTGATTTTCAAAATGAGGAAGAGACAAGAAATACTATCAAGATAGTAGAGTATTTATTGGCCTAATTTATGATAAGATCAAGTGGCCGTTAAAAAGACACTCAAGCAGTGAGATGTTGCATACAGAACAGTTTTCTGGGAATTTAAGTAATACGTGAAGGCTTTGTTTGCCAAATGAATGACACAGACTTGAGCTAAAAAATGCTTATCTACACTGTTTTAGGTGTTCAGCAAAGGTGTAGTTCCCCCTGCTTTATTTCACTTTTCTGAGCAGACATAAGAGACTTTGTGGGAACCCTGATTTGTGTTTATTTGTGTTTATTAAAGCAAAATTCCTTTTTCCTGGTAAAGGAAAGATCATGCAGCTCTCCTGTCCAAAGGGCCTCTGCTGGGTGAGACAGAGATGAGCTTTTCAAGTGTTGCTTCTGCTGGAGAGCACTAAGGGGGGATTATGGGCTTGGTAGTGCTAAAATCAGTGATCAGTGCCCGCCACAGATCCGCTGTCTCTGAGCTCTGAATGGGAGCAGAGCAACAGGCTGTATCTGCTAATCCTTATCCCTTTCTTTCTGCACATCTTCGGTCAGACATGGAGAGATGATGGGGCACATTCTGCCCCAGCCTAAGACCTTCTTTCACACTTGCAGATCAAGACAGACTTTGGCAAAGCTGGGGTGGCAGTCAACAAAAAAAGAAAAAAAAAATAAAGCCACCACACAATGAAAGCCACCAAATTGTTACTAAACTATGAAATCATGTGTAGACATGAGAGTGGGAGGAGAATTACCTAAGACCTTATTTACAAAGGAGTAAAGACATAAAAGATGACCTTCTGTGACCACTAAAAGGATAACTTCATCAGGATATATTTGTGCCAGAACATGACTCTCACATGTCAATCATGCTGAAGTGCCAGAGAATTTACTGTAGTCATTTGCAAGGGGTTTTGAGTGAACAAGGTATATTGTTTTTTATTTTAATTTTATTTTATTTCATTTTTTTATTTTTGGTTGGTTGAGTTTTTCTTTTTCTTTTTTTTTTTTTTTTTTTTAAATTTGATCTGATGCCTTTACACACTTGGAAGAAAACAAATATACACTCACAAGATACGATTCATGGTCTTGCCACCACCGTGCAGCCCAGTCAAAGAAAAAAGTGGTTTTAAAATGACCTATGTAAACCATGTTTTAGTGTTATGTGACAAGCAGTAAGTAATCTTAGTGCTTTTTTTAAAAATAAAAGCCATGTATTGTACCTTTGCCTCAGAGAAATTGCTGAGTGACTTAAAACTCACCTACTTTAGAATCAAAAATTCCTCCTCCTCCAGAACCAACATGACTCTAATTGCACAGAAATCACATCTTCAGCAATCCCTGCATTATCTGTGATGTGAGGTGTCTAGTCTCAGCTATAAGATGTGCTTATTTTCCTTGTTCTGGCTTTCCCAGAAAGGCAGCATGTGAGTGATCACTGGCAGTCCTGGGAAGACATGGAGGGCACATATTGCTGGAGGTGTGGGAAAAGAAGTAAACCCCATGTACTCTGTGTATCCATGTATTAGTCTGTATTAGGGATGTACTTTATCAGCTACTTACGTGTTTTCCAATGAAAGCATTTAATTAATTCCGATTTAAATTTTAGAAAGCTAGTAAAAAATGAAAATCTGTCCTATAAATGTTGGCCTGTGTTGTGCAAGGTCACCTGGGAGCACTAAGAAATCTGGGGGAGGAGGTGGAACAGAGCACACAGACAAGCCACATTTTAACATTGACAACTGTTGTCCACCTCTGTATCTTTTTATCTGCATTGCTTTGCCTTCCTTAACATATGGCTAGGGAAAGATGGATTTTTAAGGTATTTACAGCATAGTATACTGAAAACACTACTTTCTCATCTCTTTCAAAAAGACCTCAGTGCACTATTTGGAGACTCTTTTTTAATAATTGCTTTAGATGGATCAATTTTATTTTTTCCCCTTTACTTTCCAGGCTATTTTAAGCACATTAAAAGAACTCTACTGCTGTCCTGGTTATGCTGAAAACAATCCCCAAACTCTTACATATATCTGTGACTTCATGGTGAGTTGCAACAGCAACACCAAGTGAAAGAATTCCTGCTTAGAGCGTTGCAGTTTGGAAATGAGTCAAAACTGGACAGAGTATTGAACAGTGACTGCTGTCAGCAGCTGACTTTTCCCATATAACCTTCACAGATCCCAAGTGGGAAGTTTACATCCCCAACATCCCACAGGCATGGACAGATGGAATCAAGGCACTGTCCACAGGGCTGCCCCGAGGGCACAGCTCTACTGACGGCACCACAACATCCCAAAACAGAATAGCTGTATGGATATGAGCCCCAAAGACTTTCCCATCCCCACTCCATCTTATATATGGGCAAAATACTTCCATACTTAAAAAAAGGAACACAGTAAAATGTCCAGGGTAGCTCTGTTGGCTTGGTTGCTGTTGTTCCTATTTGTTTATTATCATCTGTCAGGACTGACGGGTGTTTAGAACAAAACAAGCTCCGGTTTTGAAACGCTGCTTAATGAGAGGAACAAGTTTCAACTTTATTCTCTGCTTTCATGCAACCAGAGGTTCTGTTTATTTAGAAAGCTAACATTTATACAGATTATGCACTCGCAGTGGTTCTGTGCCAAAAAACACATGACTGAAATGGGTCTTTCCATCACTCTTTCAGCGTTGACCTATGATTGTTTTTACAGGAACTGGATCTTTTAAGCAATAGCCTCTGGTGGGGCAAGGGGAAAGCACGGCACCTTGTGCAATGATTTGCAAAAGGTGGCTTGGGCAAAAGGATATGTGAATACTCCAAATACTATTTGATTGCAGTAACTTCCAGTGAGAGTGGGAAGGGTCATCCAGGAAAGCTGAATGATGGGGAGAAAGTCACCAGTTTAAGGAAATCAAATCTTTATGCAATGTGATTGTTTTGATTGATTAAGCCATCCAACAAACTTTTCAAAGTATTAAAACTGGTAAAGTAAGAATTATTAGAGATGGCAAATTGAGCTGGAAAAGTCACTGGGTAATGATTCAAGTTCTAAATTTGCTGTTGTTGTATGTGCTCCTTATTATCCTGCTCTTGAAAATGTTTGAAATGTTTCCTAACTGAGTAGAGTCCTAAGAAAGAAATGCTTGTCTTGTGTTTGTATGTAACTGTATATTTAAAACTCTTTAAAAAAAAATCACTCACTGCAAAAAAATGGAAAATTATTATGCTCAGAAGGATCTATCTGGCCACTGCATTTGTAGTAACATATTATCTTCAGGAGTAAATATCCAGCCTGACAAATGTCCTGTGTATCAGTCAGTGAGTAGAAATATTGTAGAGGTGTGTGATTAGAGAAAATTGAAAACTCTTGATTTTTCTGGCTTGAATATCTTTCCTGGGAGACAATGGTCTTCCTATGGAACCATTCTATGAATTAAGGATGTAGGAAAAAAGAAACATCTTTCTGCTTTCCAATATTTTTCCAGCTGAAAAATGGTGACAAAGCTGTAGGATGTGATTCCCCCCCCCTTCACATTCTCACACTTTCTAAATGTTTTCCAACTGGCAAAACAGTCAGTGTTACTTTGTGCTCTTTCCTGCCTTTGGAAAGAAAGTAAGCCCTGTTTGAAAACAGTGCTAGTATTTCTCTGTTCTGAACTATTTTTGGAGAAAAGAGTAGAATCAAATTATCACTTGTTTCATAACTATGAAATGAAAAATTCACCAGTTCAGAAAACATTCTCCTCTGAAACATCCTCCTAGAAGTGTATTTTTAACTTGGAATTATTTTTCACTCACCTTTGTGTTGACACTCTTTAGTTAAGCCAAGTCTATCTTACAGAGTCACAGCCTCTCAAAAGATTTTTCTGTATTTTCCTTTGAACAGACATCTGTGGGCTGATTTGCATCAGCAAAGTGTTCATTAAAAAGGATTAGGCACAGTTAAACACTGCAGCCCCATGAAAGAAAGTGAGGCTAAACACCATGCACCTTCTCTCCATTGAAGGTGCCAACCCATGCGTCCTAATTTAGGGGCTTTTTGCCTCCCATACATCGGGAAACCTAAAACTTTTCATAATATAGCACAAATTACCTCCTCAGCTAGTGAGTAAATAATCACTGTTGACTTCTCTCCTGCACAGCTTTTACCTCAGGGCTGTGTGTTGGTGGCACAAAATGTGCTGTGACTTGGGGGCAGGAGGGTGGTCACTTGGCTCTTTCTCGGCTCAGCCATTCCTGTCTTTCCCCCTGTTCCCGCCCACAGCAAGAATTAAGTGCCTAAATTGCTTTGCTCATCACTTTACCAATGGACCCACTGCTTCTTTTAGTGGCTGCAATTCCCTTAGCACAGGGCTTGGGACCACTGGTGGAGGCAGATGTGACTCACCCCTGCTGGGGGAAGCCACTCAGTGTGGGGAAGCTCCCCCAGACCCAAAAGGAGTGGGAGAAAAGCGTGACTTGGAAAGACAGCAGGAATTCCTTTCCTTTCATCTCCCGTGCTTTAATTTCCATCAAGAAGGAGGCAGTTGGACTCATTTCTTTGAGTAGGTTCTCCCCATTTGAGACAGAGGTAAAAGATGCAGAGTAAAAGCAGGATCCAGAGGTGGGTGAACCTGCTCTGTGTCTTCGCACAACTGTCCCAAAGAGAGGAAAAAACTGCAATTTAATATTTATTTGCTGAGCTGCCCCATTTCATCATATTACCCTTTTCTGCTCTGTCTTGTAAGTGCTGCAATTATCTGCCATGCTGCTTAAATGAAGATTTCTCTTCACAAAAAGGAGAAGAGGGTCCAGACTTTCACTATGTTTCCTACACTCTAACAGAGTTTACTGAAGTGGTTGTACGGTTTAGCAGATTTTCATCCTGTAATTACATGTTGTGTCTGAAGGCTTCTATTAAAGCTGGGGATGGAAGCTCCTCAGAAGACTTAATAAATAACTGAAATGTGTAAGACTCTCTTTATTCAGAAAATCTGCCTGGAAAGCTCATAAGAAAAGGCTTTCCTGTGAGATTTTCTATACTTCCTACTTGAAGAGAGGCTGGAAACCTGAGAAGAGTCATTCTGTTCCAGCTAAAGTGGGTAGGTGCCAGGGGTTTAGGAGGCTGAGGGAGAGGCGAGGGGAGGAAAAGGGAGTTACACATTTTTTTTCAGAAATTCAGGTTCATCTTGAGTTTTTGGAAGAAGTTAGTGTTCAGCTTTTGTTTTGTCTGAACAAATTTCTTCACTGTTATTTTGTCTAAGTCATCTGGCTTAAGTGGGTTTGGCTTGCCTGAGAAGTCACATTGAATTCATAGGTCTGTTCACAATGCCTACCTTGAAGCCTGTTTGTAAATTCCTACAGGAGCTAATGTGCTCCATGCACCTCTTGCCAGGCACATGGAACCTCTTTTCCACTACACACAGAACAATTTATTGGAGATGTGCTTGCACTGGGCTTCAACCAAGCTGAAGCTAAGCTGAGCTGAGCTTCCAGGAGGGTCTTTGGTCCAGGAACATCAGTCAATATGAACTTATTTTGATGAGAGGTGCTACATTTTCCAAAAGAAGAGACTTCATTTCTCTCTGCCTGTGCTATTTAAGACCTCTGCAGTTCAGCTTTTAAGGTGCTGAGATAGCCTTCATAACTGATAACCCCTTCACAGCTTGGAAACTATGATTTGATTTTGGCTAGTTCAACGGGACATCACTTGAAAATCTTAAGCAGAAATTATGGCATAAAAAGCAAAGAACCTGGCAAATTCTTGACCATATTTTCACCCCCGGAGAGGAATACACGTATATACATGTATAGAGAGAGGGTCACACTGTGCTTGGGTACGTGAGACACAGAGTAAGACTCCACCAGAAGAGTAGATGTGCAATTTGAGTAATGAAATAAATAGATGTATGAGAGTGTAGTGTTGCAAACAGAGGCAAAACAGTCTGAATCAATCATGGACAATGGTCAAAGAGGTTTGAAGTGCAAAATTCAAGAAACTAAGAAAGGAAATGAGAAATAAACTGCAGACAAATTATGAAACAGCCATTTTTTTCCTCATCCAAGCTTTAATAGCAGGAAAAGTATGTTAAGAATATGCAATGCTGATGAGCTCAGAACCACAATGTTTTTTCACACAGGTCCAGCGTCAGGACATACTCAGGACATCTCCCAGAAGCTCCAAAACAAATTGCTTTTGGACTTTGAGACCATGAAACCAGAGAGACCAAATACAGTCCCTCACAGGTATGCAATGCTTCAAAGTCCAGCCTCACAAATGAAAGATACACTTGTCCTCCCTCCCCCCAAAGTGTCATCAGTAAGATGTCAGGAAGAAACATGATTTATAAGAAAAATCCATCAGATTTTGGTTTGGTTTCAATGTGTTTACAATGTAAATGACACACAAAATGACTTCTGCCAGTGGTTTGCTGCCACCCTTCTCCAAAGCAGTGACGGGTGCAATATTTTTCAGATTCCTGGCTTGAAATAGGGTAAAAATTAGTATTTTTATGTCCTTTCTTGAGACCAGTCCCTATAAGGTGTCTCATGTCTGACATGAGACAAGAGTCAAGGCTCTTCCAGGAGAGTAGCTCCGTCCTATACTGTGCTACCAAGAATAAATACTCTCTGAGCAGAGGTGCCAAAAGAGGAAAAAAAAGAAATCCCTCCCTTTCATTTTTTTTCTTTCCTTGCAAGGCCCAACATGCTGTCTTTGGACAGATTTCAATCCCGCTTTAATTCATTAAAAAAGTGAAACAAAATCACCATTTACATCCTTGACAGCTGGCAGGTTTTATGTGTTCTTACTGCTTCTGCCAAGTCAAAAAAAAGTTTTCATTCAGCTCTGTCATGGATCTTTGGAGTGCTGGAAGTGTGAGAGATGTCAAAATGTACTCATAACAATGACATACAGTACCTGAAGGCAGGAACGTATTATGCTAATGTACTAGTGTAAAGGAAGTTACAATTCTCCTTTTCACTTAAAAAAAAGAAAGAAAGAAAAACAACAAAAAACTCCGTGACATCAGAAAACATAGCAGTCCCGAAAGAGGGAGCATTTTGCTTTCCTCAAAGCCATCTGACATGTTCCAAGAGCTCTCTGTTCATCAGACTGCATTCCAGCCTGTAGTGGGGGTGGGGGGAAGAGGGAAGGAAAGGCAAAAATTTGGTGGTTTATTAGCATTTCTTGATTCTTGTTGCTTCTGTGAGATGAGAGTGGTGGATGAGCAGTTCAGATGCTGGGATGGGCTGCCAAAGTGCTACAGGCAAACCCTGCTGCTGCTGCTGCTGCTGCTGCTGCAGACTCGGCAACATGGACTCTTCCCTGCTGGGTATCAAGGTCGTGGAATTTAGGAATTTGCACCCCTATGTGATTGGGTTTGCAATATGCCACAAACAGGGCACCAAATGGAAACATTACAGTGATTGTAAGGCAGTGATAACAGTGCCCTGCAGCTACTTGGGTAGAAATAGGAACAGAAATGGCCTCCAATTTACATTTTCTGCTCTTCCGCAGCCCTAATGAGATACTAACAGAAGGAAAACCCCTTTCAAAGAGAAAGCAAACATGGCAGAGCTGAGGCATGATGCAAAGCCCCAGTGTTCTATGTCCCAGTGCACGTAGACCGAGCCTAGACCACATTGCAGGGAGTATGTAACTCGCAGGCCTACAACCTGATCCTGTGCATTCAGGCTGTACTCAGCCCATGTGTTCCTTGGCCAGAAAGGGGCTGTACAGAAAAGCTTGGCAGCTGTTTGAATTCTGTGGAGTTAGGTAAAGTTATCTAGATTACAGTTCAACAAAATCTTAGTTGCCACTTGAATTTTTGATGGGGACAAAGATAAATCAGACCCTGCTGATACTGCCTTTCCTTGTCTGGCTGCCCACCCCAAGGAAATGCAAATGTGAGTTAAATCCTCCTGAGCACAAGTGTAAGAGTCGAAACTTTCTATTTCCACCCTGCACAGCTGTTTACATTAGAGAGAAACCCTTTTGGAATAAAAGAAGAGAAGCACCCCATGGTATAATTACAATGAGCACACCCCTGCTATCATTTCCAGAGGCGTTTGGGAGGGAGCTGCCACAGCTTTCAGAACTGAATCCTCACTCAGGAAGGACAGATGCCAGATCATTATTCTTGGCTTTAAGATAGAAAATAGCTTATGGGCATAAGATGCTATTTACTGCCTACAGTACATTTCAAAGAACAGCTATCTTGTCAATCATACACCCTTTGTATTGCTTGACTAGGTCATTTTAGTTTTGCTGTGGTTAGTTGTTTTAAAATCACTGTTATTCTTATGATCAGCTATCCCTTATCTGCAGTGGTGTGAATAGCTTGGGGTTGCGACTTAAAGACCACAAATATGACTAGTCTTGGCTCTGAAACTTTGAGACCCATAGGCACAGTCTTTTCTTACAGAATGCAATCATTATGGCATGCACACAGCCCTGAGCTATTTCACTTATTAAGCCAACAACTGCTTAAAATGGCAAACTGCTCTTGGAAAAATCAACTTGGTGCTTTTTGCCTGTACAAGATCCCTTTTGATACACATAAATTTTGAGAAAATCTAAGCCTAGGGCAATTGTCTACCTCTGAGATACAGTTACAGCAGGATAATGAGGAGACTCTCAGTTACATTGCTGTGCTCATCTTCACCCACAGTACTGTGGATGCAACAGGCAGAAATTATTTGTTCTCCGCAAGAGAACAAAAAAAACCCCACACCAGTGGAAATGTGGCTTTGTGTGCATTTCTGGGATGAGGGAGATGCAGAAAAACACCAGACTGAAGGAGCAGGAACAGTGTGGTGTCTTTTACCAGAACTGGGTCTGGGAACCTGTGAGGGTGGGGAGGCCCTGGCACAGGTTGCCCAGAGAAGCTGTGGATGCCCCATCCCTGGATGTGCTCAAAGCCAGGTTGGATGGGGCTTGGAGCAACCCGATCTACCAGAAGGTGTCCCTGCTCATGGCAGGGGGTGTGGAATGAGGTGATCTTTAAGGTCCCTTCCAATCCAAGCCATTCTTTGCTTCTATGATTATCAGCGCTGTTTCTCAGAAATCCCCTGCTGTTACACCCAGAGCCACTGGAGAGGTGACGTGGAGACCTCGTGTTGGTTGACCAGCATTCAGGGCTTTGCACCTGGATGAAGTCTTTCATTCACAGATTCTCTGGGCAACCTGTGCTGCCAGCACTGAGGGCTCTGGAAGTGTTCAAGATAAAGTGCACTTTCTGAAAGTAAGATTACTCTTATTACTGAGATGATGTGGAACTGTTTCTTTTATTAGGAACCTTTTCAAATCATTTAATTATCATATTAGTTGTGTTCATAGCTTATATTCTAAGAGCACAATTGTGTGACTGAATTAAAGATTGTCTCCTGCCAATTTCATTGTACAAACAGCCCGGAGCTCTCTCTGCCTTAAATATATATCCAGAAGGGGATTGAACGTGTGTGAGAAGTGGAGACAGACTTTGGAAACAAAAGGAGCTCTTAACCAAGGCCTCTTTAAAAGAGTCTTGCTAATATTTTAAAATAATAATGATCTTTTAAAGACTGAAAAAAAAATAGTTCTGTACTCTGCTCAGTGCTGATCAAATGGTTTCACAGTTGTCTACAATCAATAAGATTTTGCTTTGGCCCTATCATGGTAAATTAAAAAAAAAAATCATGAAATTCTGCAATTACACATCTGGGAAAGTTCTGCTTTTCCACATGAAATATATGGCAAGCCTGGAGTATTTGGACTGCCAAAAAGCAAATCTCCACACCATATAAATGATGCAGTTGAAAAAATTATTAACTTATGAAACTTATAGCCAGCAGGGTTATAGAAATATTATATATAGGTGTATAGAGAAATCAGTAAATAGAATTGCTATCAAGTATGATTATTTTATTTTTTTTTAATATTCCAAAGTTATTCTCCCTTTGGAACAGGGAGTTAAAAATGCAATGGCACAAGAATTCAGAAATATTTCTAGAAAAGAAAAAAGCAACCTTTAGAAGATAAAATCCATTGTACAACACCTCTGTATGTCAAAATTATATCCTTCCTTTAATTCCTTTGGAAGGAGAAACGACAGTGTTTAATCAGAGAAAGCATTCTGGTCACAGTACAACAATGCATTTTTCAAAACTGCATTTTTCCAGGTGAAGTATTCTTTTCATGAGAGGCTTGGTCAATCCTCTCCCTTTTTCCTCATCTGCTGGTACATCACACTGGCTGGAAAGGCATCTCCTCTAGGCTGGGAAAACCTGTGGCCACCATGTACTCTGAAATCTACTCAGGAAGCCCCAGATGGCGTCAGAGTGGCCAGCCCCGTGTTCCCAGCCAGGTGTTCCACATGAGGACATGGGGTGTCACCACGGCAGCTGGTGGCTGTGATGCACCTGCATGGAGGCTGCTGTGCCTCTCCCAGCGCCGCCAGCTGCAGGAGCATTGCTGTTTGCTGAGGCACTGGAATGCTCCTCACCCAGCTGTGCTCCACTGGACACCTCTCCCTGGGCTGGAAGGGCAGTGCTGACAGCAGGGTGACACTAACCTTGGCCAGCTGACAACCAAAAGTTGCCTACACACACCCCTGATTGGACTCGATGTCCTTCCTTTGACCCTCAGCTCCTTCCTCTGACTCTGAGTAATGAGTGTAAGCACTCCCAGATACTTCAATATATCTTTTTTCTATTTTTCTTCTAGCAGAGTGGATATTCCTCCTTCATTGCTCATAGTCCTATTTGTCTGTCTTCTAAAGAAGTGAACACATCTGCTGGGGAGTTGGTGAGTCTGAGCTCGTTCATTAGGGAGGGTTCATGAAATACTTGATACTACTCAGGTAGCTTGTGATAGCATCCTCCTCACTGCTGGAGGATTTTATTTCCAATATCTGAATAAAATACACCTGCTGAAGAGCCATATCCTATACTAGGACCAGTCACAGACTGGACATGTGCTTGGGGCTTGTCCTCTTGTATAATTCAAAACAAAATGCAGAAAAATACCTTATTGAGCATGAATTTCCCAAGAGAATATGGCTGAACTTGTCTGCAACTAAGTCACAGTTGGTTCACACTTTCCAGTCCATCTGTGAGGATTATACTTCAGATAGTTGTTTAAATGGTCATATCAAACACAACACAATTTCGGGACATGGGATGCTTATTATTCCAGGAAGATTTCTTAAGTACATCAGTAGCATGTTTTCACATTTGATTGTAAACCAAAGAACGGCTGCAAAAGACAGTCATTGGCGGGGCTGAGCCACAGCACCACCCTACTATCAATAATATCAATATATGGCAGCAAACTGCTCCTCCATGTGTCTGCATGGGAAAAGTCTTAAATGCAAAGCCTGTGTGATAGACCAAGAAAACCTCCCTAAATAATTGTGGACCAGAACATTTTTTTTTTTCCTCATGAATGGGGTGTTTTACAGCATGTTTCTGTCTGAACAGCAAAAATGGTCAAGAGGAAGACTGAAGAGATTTAAGATGCAAACCCAAAATGCTGTAGATTCTAAACTGAGTGTAAAGGTTTTTGTCAATGTGTGGGCCACAGTTACACACTGTCATGTACAATCAGACAAGCAGGCAGAGTTTCAGATAAAATTATGGTGTGAGAAACAAAATCTTAATTATGCTTTTAAAATGCTGATGCTGATTTTTTAATGCTGCTGCTCTGAGCATCTCCCCCTCCTAAAGACTGCTGTGCCTGAAAACTCAGAGTGGTGACTCCAAGGGAAGGATTTTCCTCTTCCTCAGTTTCTCACCATGGAAAATGTCTACAAATGAACACAAAGAGCAAGGCAACAGCTTGCAAAAAATGCAAAGTCAAGCTTACCTGTGGCCTACCTCTGCAGCAATCTTGTTTACCCATCAACACCTCAGGAACAATCTCTACTTCATTCACATTCCTCACTAGCAGTCTTTATTATATGGTGCACCACATCCTCACATTAATTAGCACCTCACTGGCAGGCTAAGTATCATTTTTCAAAAGGACTGCAATTAACAAAATAAACCAAATCCCTTTTTAGTTTGAGCAGCACTGCTTCTCTACCTTTCTTCAAAGTGATGGGGTCAAATTGTTGTTTTCCTCTGTAAACCAGCAATGGAAATATTTCCAGATGTGGGACCGTTTTCACTTGCCTAACACCTTTTGCCTGAATATTTTAAAGGGAAGGGTGGGGAAGGATATTGATTTTCTTTGATTTTTCTTCAGTTTGTCTGGGAAGTTGGAGGCAAGGAGGTGATAAGTAACTTAGGTTACAGAATGACTCATGAGTAGAGTCTGATTTTGTGGGCTCTCAGATTACTTTTTCACCAGATGATCCGCAGCAACTCAAAATTTGGTAATGTGTCTTTCTTGAAAAAAAAAATAAATTATGTTTGTGTTGAGGGAACATCCTGGTTTATTCCTAGTGTTGATAGAGTAAATTGCCAGCCTGCCCCGTTCATCCAACCTTTGAGACTGATGCCAATGGCAGTCCGAATGCAGAGCTTGGGAATGAGTCTCACACAGCCATCAACTTGAAAGCTGTCTACAAACTCACCAGTATGAAACTGTTATACCACAGCAATACTAGTCTGTGACAGCTGGGGAACCAGAGAGGTCTCAATGGCAATAAACAGAACACGATGATTTGAAATGCGCTGTATTCCTTTGGATGCTTTGCAACATGATCTTCTCTCTGTGGAGAAAACCCTTAGTGCATGGGGCTTAAAGATTTCTTTCCCTATTTTTAAAACAAATGCTGTGGAAGCAAATTTTCTTGACTTGAAGTTTTGTATATAAAACCAGCTTAGAGTTGTCATTAAAATACCGTGGCTAAAAAGTGCCAACAAAACATAAAAATATTGACTGTCAGTGGTAATCCAGCTCCCTCAGGGGCAGCCAGAGATCCCTATGGTGCCATGGCCTCCAGGCACGATTTTCTGGCTGGATTGGCCCTTCTATGGATAAAAATGTCTTTCCTTCACCAGAAAGAGCCAGGAGTGTCTGAGGCAGCTCGATGAAGCTCTAGGACTTGCTGGTGCTTTTTGGATTTCCTGGTGGGCCATTCAGAGTGGGAGAGAAGGTAAGCTTGGAAAAATGCAGTATTGCCTCTGGAATGCAAATTTCGCTTTTGGGCGAAACTGTTAATCTAAAAAAAAAAGAAAAAAAGGAAAAAAATAGGGCCAGATCCTTTGTTGTGTGGCAGTTAAAAGAGCAATTCAATAATTTGTCCTCACAAGCCTGTTAAAGGTCTTAAAAGAGACTTCAAAAATCACCCTAAATAACCTCAGAAGGGAAAAGCTGATTTTCTAGGTTCAGTTCAGCCCTGTTTTGTGTGAGAGCCACAAGGCATGCTGTACTGCAGAACCCACCCCGTGGTGGCCTCTCAACACCAGTAATATCTGTGCTTTGTAATGAACTTTTAAGGCCACTATGTGGAAGAGAGTGCCATTGGCAAGTGCAATTCCCTCCTCATTAAATATTCCCATGCTATGAGAAACTGTGAGTCCCAGTGTTTTTTTAACACCTGGGAAAAAGAATGATGCCACATTGCTGTTGAAGATGATGCTGGTCCTTTGGGTAGGCCTTGCTCTGCCCACCTGAAACAGTCCTGACTTTTTGGGACAGAGACTGTATGGCACAGCTGGGATTTAATAAACCCTCTCACACAAATCCCTCTGCTACGCTTCTAGACCAAAAAAAAAAAAAAAAGATCTGGGAAAACCCTTACAAAAGGACTAAGAGCTATACTGGAGGTATCTCTCCTGCGGGCATTATTCCTCTGAACAGGCCAGAGTTTAGGGCAGGTCAAAAGAAAACTGCTGATCTGGAAATAATGGTGCATGTCAGGAAGATGCCACCAGCCTGCCAGCTGTGTACCCCCTCCAGTCAGCACCACACAAGGAAACACAAACACAGATCAGCTGCAAAATTATTATTAAAGCTGCCATGAATAATAATAAATAACAACAACAACAACAACAATAATAATACTAGTTGTTGTTGTTACTATTACTGCTACTATTATTACTATGCTCAGGTCATTAAAGACTGCAGTTCAGTGTCAGAGAGGTGAAGCTGCCTCAAACCTCTCACTGTTGCCCTGTTTTCCAAACAGTCACATAACCTCTGATAATGCATTTTAACACTGTTTGCCATTATATATGTCCAAAATAAGTCAAGTTTGCCAAAAATGACACCATGGCATGATTAGATGTTGGACAGCCCAACGGAGATCACCTCAGCTTAGTTCCAGTGCGTGTTCCCTTTGAAATAGAAATTCTACATAGAAATGAGAAAAACCCTCCCTTTATTTTGTTTCATTATATCACTGAGGCTTTGACGCACCCCCTAAAAGTCTCTCAGAGAATTATGTGCTGTGCTCTGGGGGTCATGACATTGCAAGCAACATGTATTGGAATGGTGGAACAAACTTTTCAACAGGTGGAATTTTTCTACTGGCTATAAATATTCCCTATCAGTCCTACCAGTGCCTCAGCAATCCTCTTTAGAGCCTTCCAGCTAAATGGCAGATATGCCCACCAGGTATAATTCTAACTTTATCAGGATGGCTATAAAAACAAAAATTTTGGCTAATAAAATCACTTACAGTGATTATAGGTACTCAAGCTTGGGACATTCCCTGCTTTTCTACACGTCTTCAACTTGCAAAGAAAAAACAAGCTGTAACCACCTTGAGAAGATTCCTCCAGGCTGAACACAAGGGGACACCATAAGGGCAATCATGGCCACACTGAAAGATCTGTATTTCCCTAGGAAATATCCTGCACCACTGCTCGCCCTTCGAATATTCTTGAAAATACCTGCCATGGAACATTGTGTCCCTGTTTGCTCTTCACACTGACAGTGGTCAGAGCTCAAGTTACAAGTATATCAAGTTGCCTCTAAGAACACCAAAGAATAAAACTGTGATGCTTCCAAGTGAAGCTGGACTTTCCAACAAACCTTGTACAATTCCTCGCCTGTGGTATTTCCGCAGCTTGGTATTCTCCCCTCCACAAAACTGTTAGATTCCCTCAGTGGATGATGGAGAGCAAAGATGTGCATATATTCAGGTAGGATATATCTTTTTTTTGGTGGCAAACCAGGCTAAAGCTGTTCCCAGCAACTTCTGTTTTTTTATTTTTGTTTGCTTTCAAAGCAACCTAAGGCACTTCAGCCTTAAGGAGAAGAAAAAAACTCCATGCTTGTTTTTGCAATTGATGGATCTCTAACTTACTGTTACATTGGGAAAGATATCAATTCCCTTGTATTGAAATAACTTGTTGAACCTCAATATTAAGGAAACCCAGTAATTCCTGTCAAACCTAAAATGTTAATAAGGTTACAATTATATATAGTTCTGGTCTACACCATTTCAAGATGTAGAGGACAAGTCTTAACACTCCATGCACTGCAGCCAGCTCACTAAATCCAATGTTTCTCTGAAACACCTAATTTAATTTAAATGCAGGGAGTCACACCAGAGCCAGCAGATGAAACAAGAATGTAAAGGGCGGTCCTAAACCAGTTGTATATTTCTGAACATTTCCACCTCTCTACATTAACTGTAATTTCTTTGATTACAACTCAGCTTCTCCCACCCTAGTTTTTTTTCCCCCTTTATGCGGCTGAGAGAGCTTTACTCATGGTCATTGTTTCCTTTACACCACTGATTAGTCAGACAGCTCACCCGGCTGTGTGGGGTTCTCATGTGAGTGTGAGAAAGCAGCACGAAGAAACCAAGGAAAATATGAATGCAAAACCACAAAGGAAATCCAAGGCCAGGTGCAGGCTCTGAGACTGGATGTAACTTGGTCCCAAGCTGTCTTAGCATCAGCTTGTGGTTAATATTGTCACCGTTGGGGTTAGCAGGTTTGTTAGGCTCTGAGCATTACTTTTTTTTAAGGTACATCCTAAGAGATTCAAGTTCCACCTATCAAAGATATTAAGAAGAAAACATCTGACTGTGAAATTCCATCAGGAACCAGAGTGCTGCTTTATTAATAAGTGGAATATATATATATATATATATATATAAATAAAATGAGATCTCAGGTTCTTTAAGCAGAATCATGGGAATGGCATTATTCACTGTAGTTGTTACTCTCTCTGTGTCTTCATTAAGTTGCAGAAAAAGCAGATAATTTTCAGGTTTTACCTATTCATCATTTTCAGGTTTTACCCATTCCTCCTCCCTTTCAGTGATGCTTTTCTTCATCAGAGCTCGCTGCCCACCCCTCTCCTCTGGCTGACCTTCCTTGGAGGGTACACTCTATTTCCTACCAGCCCTTTTCTCTCCCATCCCATGCCACCTGAAGATGTCCAGCCCAAAGCCACCACAATGAGGACCACACCAGCTGTGTCTCCTTCCCTGGGAGCCCAACTCTGGGACAGGCTTCAGTGCCCTGTTTGAACTCATGGGGGGAATCTGTGCCCAGCCACCCAGAGCAGCTGCCAGAGCAACCCACAGCCCTTCCATGCTCCCTCCCTCCCTTTTTGCTCCAGCTGCTGGAGCCGTTATTCCTCCTTTCTTCCTTCCTCCCCAGACATTCAGGGCCACAGCTGTTTGATCAGGTCACAGTCCCATTCTCTCAGAGCCACTGACAAACAGCATGAAAAACCACTGGTGGAGAGATCAGATTTTCCTTCTCATTCCTTTTCCCTGTTCATCTGAGGGCACAGTGGCCATCACGGCTGAATGGTGGCTGCTTTGTGGCTGGCAAGGCACACACGGCTAAAATCCATGTATTCTCATTTTCCATTTATTTTCCCTTCCCATCTACCCTAGCAGAAGGAAGAGCAGGTGAGCAGTGCCACAGAGTGTTGGTCGCACTACTGCTCCTTCAATCATGTTGTGAATTATAAAAGCAGATCATTTTGATTGAGTGTGAGGTACCAGAAAACTTTTGGATGGCCACTGCTGTATGATCTCATGCAGACAAACCACCTGTTAGTGGGCTGCAGCAGTCATAAATTGGTCCTGGGAAGGCTTGGATAAAGAACCGTCTTCTCTGTTGTCCCAGGAGAGCTGATCTATCTGTATAAAATATCTATTTACGCTGCAGAAGTTGCCATTAAAATATTAGCTTAGTGATATTTTCCATGAGGAATTCCTGGGCTTTCCATGCTCCCATGTGCGTGTAGATGTATGTACCTACAAGTGCACACACCGCAGTGTGTTGGAAGAAATGTGAGCATACTGAAATATAAATGCAACTGTTCAGGTTCAGTGGAGATCAAAAAAGGTAGGAAATGATAGAATGAATTATTATTAAAAAAAATAATTGAAATTTATCTTCCGGAGTTTTGTCTTTGCTGGACCTTTAACAAAGTTGTTAACAGATTCTATAGGGGATCAATGTTTTTATTTTTTTGTGGTGCAAAATTGGACTTTGCCATAGACCTTTCTGCTTTAATTTTAATTCTGTATTGATAATTTCAGAAAATGAATATTGATGCTTTAAACCTTTTCCCCCTCTTCCTTTCTCCCTTTTTCTCTCTTTTTTTGCAATCACCTGTAACAGGAAATCTAGTAGGTCTGTATCATCTCTTTCCTTTTCCCATTTTCTCTTTATTAAGGTTTTGAAAAGCCATAGAATGGTGAGAAATGGGATTTTTCAGAAGCAGAAAGCTACAGAATGGCCAAGGCAAAAGCAGAACCTCATTCTGCCCAGCATTTTTCAATTCAGAGCAATAAGGAGCAAGGAGAATTGAAGACACATAGTAATGACAATGCTGCTGCTGCTACAGTAATTCCCCTTTGAATATTGCCAAAACAAAACAATGCAGTGTTGGAGTGTTTCTCAGAAACACCTTCCTCTTCTTTTGCCAGAAGGGGCTGGAACTAGATGATCTTTTATGAACTTTAAGGTCCCTTCCATCCCAAGCCATTCAATGAAGAATTACAATCTGGCTTTCACAAAACAAGTGTGTTTCATTGGAACTGTTTATCAGTCTCGATGACAACACCTTTCAGTGCCTTCATGAAAATGGAGGTTGAGAGCCACGCTGAGCAGAAATGGGAAACCAGAGCACCTCTCAGCCAACAGAAGGCTCTGGTGCTCTTGGAGCATATCTGTGCCAGGGATAAAATACACCTGGACACTTTTCACACCAAATCTGTGCCAGCTGTGCAGACAACCTGGTGTCTTTTCCAAGGTGGCAAAATTGGGAAAGTGTGTGTATACGTGTGACATACAGTGGGAGGAAGGGAGCTAGAGGAACAATGGGCTTTCTGGATGGCTGAAACATCTCCATTTTAGTGTCCAAAATCAGGAGCCTTTTATTGCACTTCACCACAAATCTAGCAGAAAACCTCTTCCTCAGACACGGGTTTCGTGCCAGTTTTGAGATAGATATTCCATTTTGTGTTGATTTTGGATTTGGAGCCAATATTGGCCTGATCGTGGAAACTGAGTTGCAGCTTTAAATTTGGAGAGGCAACTGGTTCTCCTGAATGCTTTTAAAACACTTTCAGCCCTTTGGATGAAAAACGCTCATGTTTGTTTTACCATTAGTCACTTGGAGTAAGACCTCTGGAGGTCTGAGGGACCATCTAAATCCTACTAGATACATAGCTTCTTCTGACCATCCTTTGCATTATAAGTACCTAAAGAAGGGGTATTTATAGAAATGAGTCATGTGCCAAGTGGTATTTTCTTTCATTCCAAAGATGAGAGGTTTACGTACGTAAAACACACAGCTCCACGTGCAATACTCTCCCCAGTGCATTTACAGGCAAAATAACAAGCTGAATGCCAAGACTACAAGTTGTCCAACAGCAAATCCAGCTGTCATTTTTGCAGGTATCCATCCTCCAGTGGAAACAGTCTCCATCAACAGCAGACAGCTGTGGCTTTTAATATAATTCAGTGGCAGATAATACAAAGCAGTACTTTCACAGCCGGAGCATGGATGAAAAATGACACAGCCCAGGAACATGACAAGTAACAGGCCTGCAGGGTGAAGTTCTGACTGGCTTTAACTGGAAAGCTTGTTTTCTCTCGAGCACACATGTTTGCCAACTTCAAATGGCACTTACTATTTTTGGTAAAGTTGTTGCAAGCCCTCACACATGCTTCATCCAAGCACGGGTTCGATACTATATGATAATCATTTGGTATTAAATGCTGCTAGCGGAGCCAGAAGGTTTCCTTCATGCATCCTCCCACCACTGCCAAGGCAATCAAATTAATTCTGTTAACAGCCTGCCAAGTCCACTAGCCCACTAAACTGTCCTGTGTTAAAAACGAAATCGAGACGCTGGTATCAAATCGTGCCGTTTCCCTGCGGAGTGTGACGGCTGGAGCCCTGCCAGCGGGAGTGACTGCTATCATCAGCCCATGCCATGCCATGGCTCTAATGAGCTGACATTTCCTGTTGCTAAATTGCCACGTCTGAAAGCCAAAGCAAACAGTGCTCAACCTCTGCAGAAACCAGACGATGGTTTCTGACTTTTCCTTCTGCCTTCTGTTTCCACGCTTTCGGCGTTTCTCCATCCGAAGCTGCCTAGATAAAGAGAAATGAAGTAAAAAACTGCTCCTGTACCATATGGAATATATCAGACTGCTCTGCAAAAACCAAGCTGTCCCATGTTGCTTCCCCAGACACCATGGACCGTTCTGCAGGTTGGGCCATTCCCCTGTTAATTGGAATGGGGGGCTCTTGTGTGTGAGCACTGCAGGCACAGGTTGCCCACACTGGCCTGGCCATATTGTTTTTCTAACTCTTTTCACTGTCTTCTTCTTTTTTCACCCTCTTCTGGCTGCTTATCTTAGCAACAACAGCAGTGGCAGGTGGAGGAGTTCACTTACCTTTTCTAGGATGCTCCAGGGAACTGAAGGTGCTGTCACTGTTACATCTCCTGAGTCTCTCATAATCACCATTTAGCACAGTGAAATCTTAATGTTTCTCTTCAGAATAAGTTTTCATCTAAAGTTTTTCACCTAAAGGAATACTTTTTTTGGGGGTCTAATCACCAGTGTGTGTTGAAACCACTGTAGCCTAGCAGTGCTCACTGACATAGACACTGCTTCTGAAGCAAAATAGGTACACCCAAGGAATATTAATAGAAAGAAATATTACAGGCTCAGCCTAAAAAACCAAGCAGTAGTCCTCTGGGATTCTTAACACGTGCTCCTCAGCAAATGAGCTATAAGATAAGTCTAGTTGAACAAGCAAAAAAGAGGTGTTTTTCCAGAAAGAGGATGGAAATTATGAAAAATGGCAGGTAGATTTTTTTTTCATCCACCAAGAGAAGACCAATAAGTTCAAGGCAGCATCAGATTTTTTTCTCATTATTTTCTAGGCTAGGATAGAGACAGAGAGGGGATTTTATCTACTTGCACCAACTTACTGTCTTAAGACTGTGAACTAAATAGGGGTCTGTTTAGCTAGCAACATAGTTTTCTTCATAGCCTTTGTTTTGTCCTCCAAACTGCAGATGAATTTCATAGACCTCAAGCTGTACTTGCAACCTTTTCCCTAATTCACAGCACTGGTAATCTTGGCTGTCCTCCATCAACTTAACTATTAAGTCTCAAAAGTCTGTTATGGATTTTATAGACTTGGGGGAAGTTCATTTTGCTCGTGTGCAGGTTCTTATCTGTTCAGTTTGGTTTGCTCTCTTCTGTAGCGACACATTTAATGTCTGTGGCATTAATAAATAACTAAAAATTATTCCACCTATTTCTTTGTATTAGGTTGAAGTCAAGGAATGAAAATGATCTACCATGGACAAGTGTTTCCTCTGGTAGCAATGTGCTAAAAAAGCAGCAGCACTGGTAAGAACTGAGTGTGTCTTTACAATTCCAATTTTCTCTGCCGTGGGTTGAAGTAAGTTATAGAATCATAGAATCATTAAAGTTGGAAAAGACCTTCCAAGATCATCAAGTCTAACCTTTAACAGAGAAGTCAGTGCATTGTGGTTCAATATAATCACTGCATATGCCACATATTCCTTAGAATTTTGAAAGCGTCTACTTCATCTCTTCCCAAAATAATATAGCAAAGATTTCCAAGGAAACCTAAAGCATAAGGGAAATTAATGAATAAAATAGGTACTGACATGGATAAAAATAATTTTCCTCTCAAAGCACAGAGAAAAGCTACTGATGGCATATATTGCTCTCCTCCCCACCCCAACCACTTCCCTTGGCTGGGGGTTTCCATGACCAAGACAGCCATCTGAGTTACAAGTCTGCGTGGTTACACAGGACCAAACCAGTCTTCTGCCTTTATTTTAAATTAATTTTTTAAATTCTGAAATTACTAAGTAGAAAAAGGCTGATGCTTATCCCAGGCACTGATCTATTTTGTGTAACCTGGACACAGGACTATTGTATGCAAAATAGATGTGATGAGCTTTGTAGCTTAAATAGAACTATATATATTGCTCAGGTGATCGAAAGGTCAGTAATATTCATATTCAACCATTATTTCTCAGGCTTTTCTTGAAAATCTTTTTGTAGCAAAGAGAAAGAAAAGGCAGTATAAATATAATAGCATGAATATTAAATTCATAAGCCTGAGATACATAAACAAGGAAGTAAATCCTGCAAACCCTCCTTGCCCCATACCAACAAAAAACCTAATGCCATTTGGGAGCAATGTGGGGTTTTCAATACACTGCAGCTTCTTCTGGAGTTCTTAAAGTGCACAGATATGAGTGGTTTCCAATTTAAAGACCTTCTTAGTTGTGTGTATGTGTTTCATTTTCTATATACTTAGTAGGTCATAAAATCTTATCATATCAGTCTAGATAGAAAATATCACATCCCTATCATCGCAAAAGCTCAAGGTTTTGTTCTGAGAGACCAGTCTTAGAAGTTTTCTACCTTTGAAGAGACTGTGCTCTTTAATTTCTAACACTTGACATATGCAGTGCTAGACAGCACAACAATTGGGTTTTGATGTGTTAAGTGGCAAAGGACATTCAGCAATTAGCCTCAGTGTAGAAATGAGTTTTGGTTTAAGGACAATATCACTTGAAATCTAAAAGGCAATGTTTAAAATATAGGAGGAATTGCTATGTTTACAAGGGATATGTCTTTCAGCAACAGTGCCATGATATATGTTGCTTTCTGTTGACACTCTCTTTTCTTCTACATTTGGGTTCATAATGAATTGCGTGTAATTACAAGAGGTGATCTTTCAAAGCAGTGTTTTCCAGAGAACTCCAAGAGAAGAAAATGGGATCTTTGTGCTAAATAAATGCCCACAAGACCTGTTCTGCTCTCTTTCGACCAAGAGAAAAATGATGGAAATAAAATCCAAGTGATTTTCCATTTCTATTTGCATAATGTTTGCTTTAGGTTAAAGGCATATGCAGGCCTGTTGCTGGAAGGCTGAGCACATTGGAAAGAACAAGAAAAGGAAGGTCACATCCTGACATGATGATGTGCATTAATTGATTAAGAGAATATTATGTCATTTCTGAATAGGCTTAGTGTCAAACTCCTGCTTCCCTCCAGCTCTGGCAGCATTAACAGCATGCTGTTGATACTATAATTTGAGGTCTCACTACCTTTGACAGCTCTGGAAGGGTATTTTGGAAGGATTTAGTGGTTTTGAATAGCTTATTTGACTAACCCCTGAAGAAACACTTTCCTTCAACACAAGCACGAGTGGTTATTTTCTATACTTAATAAGGCCAAGGTAAAGAAAACCCAATTGCATATTTTTAAATATTTTATCTTTACACGAGCCTGGGTTGTGCAAAGCACAGAGCCATATACACACTTTCACAGAGAAGGTAATAATATCGGAAAAAATCTCAAGGACTGTCTAACTCCCATGCCAAAACTTTCAAGCAGGAGTATAAAATCAGAAAAAAGTAGTCTCAACAGAAGGGTTATTAAGGATAGGAACCTCCCTACCTGATGAGAAGCTGCATCTTCTGCTCATCCTCAGGGATAGAGGAAGCAACAGGTCAACAAGTTCTCTGCATTTCCTACCAGAGTACAGTATTAAACACCCAATTTTTGTTTTAAAGTGTACGTGGATGATCTATGCTAAAACTGGTCCTGCAGCACACATATGCAGAATGTGTCTATTTATCCTGTAGATTTCCTAACATGGAGTGAGAAAAAATGGAGAGAGGAGTGAAAGAACTCAGACTTTTCCCAATATTCTCGTTAAGTTCTCAGCTGCCCCTATTCTATGGGCACTCCTCACTTCCAGGATTTTCTGTAGCCTTGGATAAATATCCTCACTCATTTTTTTGAAAACAAAAGATAAGAATGGTGGTAACACATACGATGAAAAGCAATCAAATCAAATGCCATCCATATAAACCTGAGAAAAATCCGAAAAGTAAACAATGTCTCCACCAGAGAATTGTTACAACACATCGCTGTTATAATTATTATAATATTATACTATTTTCCTTAGCAACAGCCTAGGGTTTTTTTAAACTCTATACATTTTGAAGAGGTTGACACTGCAATGATTCAGTGGATTATATAGTTGGATTCTTCTTAAACTACAAATTTAATCCCATTTCAGTTCCTAGATGACCCCTGATTAAGCTTGTCCAGCATTTCTGAGATCACACAGCAGTTACCCTGATACAAGAGCTGAATTGACTGAGAAAAATAACCGGACACGACCAAGATAACAACCATAATAATTCATCCTTCCATTTCGGTTTGAAAAGGAGGTAACTATTCCTGACGTGAATAGACCAGAAAAAAAGTGACTTTCCCAAGATCATCCAACAGTATATGGACTGGGGTCCAAATTGCCAGGATCCTACCCAGTACTGTCTCCCCATTAGGTCACAGAGGAGATCTTCGGCTTTCAGTGACAATTCCCATTGCAGTGATCTTTGGGATTTCCTAACAGCAACCAACCTGAGTCAGTGTGGAAAATAAAGGAATAAGTTGCTCCAGAAGGTTCTGAAAGCAAGTGCAGAAAAAATTTGGCTGTAGTGCCAGTAATGTCGTATCCTACTGTCCCGATTTCCCATCTGGAATGACAGTAAAGGGAGCTGAGAAGTTACCATGGTGGCTGCAATAAGAACTGACTGCTTTTCCCTGTCTGGAAGCCATCTGATCTGTTTTGCATTCAAAGCCTTCGCTGGAAGGAGTTATGGCTCTGTGAATATTATTGTGTTCTTAGTCATACATTTATTAGATATGAAATATTTTCTCTGAGCACTTCTCAGAACCATTACAGAGCAATTTAACACTTTCATGTGCTTTAGCCAGTCTTATTCTTCGTCTTCGTGACTCTGACTATCCCTTTCCCTCTCCCAAAGAAAAGAAGATGATGATTTAATCTAGGAGACACGCTGAGGGCACCAACAGATGTGGTTTTGCTGCTCCACACTCTGACTCAGGGTCTTTTCCAAATCCCCAGATGAAGTCAATGCAACTGTTTCATTGCTTCAGAAGGGGTTTGGATGAGGCTTTTTTCATGACACTGGGAAAGGACTTTGCCCCCTCTGCTGAACACACACTCTTATGAAATAGGGATGGCACTGGGAACCCGTGTTTGAACTGCTTGCCTGGGAGCTGCCATAGGACAAACCACATGTTCTGATGATGGAGAAGGAAACAGTTAATAGTCCAGCCATTATTAATATAGGCTAAAACCAAGTAACTTTTGTTTATATTTCATTGTTGTTTAAAGTACTCAGAACTAAAAAAGGAAAAATCTGATGAATATGCTGTGTTTACATTGACTTAGTTCCCATTCACATTTTCCTGACACGAAGAAATACCTCCTCAGCTCAGAAACATGGGAGAAAGCTTCAGACGTCAGAGGGAAAGTTTCTTTTGCATGAGGGCTCTGTTTTGCAATTTTCAGGCCCCAAGCATGATAGAGGAGTCATTTCTCAGGCCCCGTTATGGTTGCTCCAAGGATGCCTGGCACTGGGGGGATTGTGTGTGGAGCTGGACATGTTTGCAAGACCCTTTGGAGGCTGCTCATGGTCCCAGAGAGGGGACAAAGCCATGCTGACCCCCCGGGGGGCTGGTGGTAGCCAAGAGGAGGAGGTTGGTGTCTGGCTGCCCAGCTCGGGACAGACAGCCGAGGAGGAGAGCAGCGAGCTCTTAAAAGTGAGGCTCTCCAGCCTTCGCGGGAGGCAGCCGTGCCAAAACAGGGAATGATTGCCTAGCCCTGCTTTTGCAAGGTTTTACAGCTCCGTTCACACTTCCATCTGTCTCCCTCCCCCTTCCCTGTTTCCCCCCCGTCTCTTCCCCTCTCTCTTTTTCTGTCGGATGCTTCAAGGAAAAGAAAATTTATGGAAGTGGTTCCAAGAGCTGTTTTCTCTGCCTTGGTGCTAGTCAGTGCATGCTCCTGGCTGGCTCAGCCCTCCCTTCTCTCTGCCCGGCTCCAAAACTCCTTCACCTCACACAAAAGATAGATCATGTTACCCTTCATTAGCTGCCTTCTGAGCCCCAGCCCCCAGAGTTGGTGAGTGCATCCTTAAAAGTGCCAGGTACGTGCAGCTCCCTGCCTCCTGCACCTCCTCTGTAGGATAAAATTCCCTTTCCAGGTTCCCACCCTGAGAAAAATGTGAATTTCAAGTTTTTTCCAAGACAAAAAACGTAAGTGATGTTATCTTTCTGTGAAGGGACGAGTGGTAGGAAACACAGGTTGTCTTCCTTTCTGTTTTAATCAGCAAATTGCTTAATAAATGTAAGGTAATAAATCAGAACAGTGGCACATGCTTGGTTTTGAGGATAGGCTGCCTGAGTGGCACCATGCTTGTCCTGCATTCCCAGAGCCAGTTTCAGGCATGGTCCAACAGGGAAGGCAGGATCCCCACTCCCTCCCATCTCTTTTGCCTCATTTTGCCAGAAAAGCAGCTCAAATGTCATGGACAGCAAAAATAATTTTGCTGGGACTTTTGAACTTGCAGGGGTCACCCAAGCCCAAGCAGCAGCTGCAAAAGGCAGTTCTCCTGCCCTCCACCTCCTGTCCCACTCCTTGTTCGTTTGCGTCTTTGTCTCCCTCGTTTTCTCCCTGTGTCTCACTCCAGCGCTTTCTGACCTCAGTATTGCTCTGTCAGTGCTAAGACTGCAAAGAGAAAAACTTGAAAACCCTGATTCAGACTCCAATCTTGGTTCCATGCTCCTCTTCTAAACCCTGATGGCCATTTTTGTCCAGAGCTGTATCCTGATCTCAACAGCAATTTTAAGAATTCAGAGTTGTTCACTGCCTCCTTTCCACTGGCTCAAACACAGATCAAACCTGGATTTCAGGGTCTGAAATTTCTCATACATATTTCTGTGTTCAGACTAGGATCTTGAATGACGGGAATCGGTGACAGCGGTTTTCTGAAGATGAACTGGTAACTTAAAAATGGAGTGACAACTCTGATGGGCCCTGAATCTGGGGACATTTGTAGTGCCCTTTCCAGGACTGACAGGCTGAGAGATACAGCACTAGTATAAAAACAAGCCTGTTTTTAAAGGTTTGTCTCTTGGCCTTCCCTCCTTGGTGATGTCTCACCTACGATACAGCCAGTGACTCATCCTTCAATTATTGTTGCTGTCATTCTGGTCCAAATTGCTCGGAGGAAGGGAAATACTGACAGAGACACTTTGGGAGATTAAAATACCCGTGTCTGCGATGCTTTATAACAGTTTTGCTATAAGGAACCCGCTTTCTCCATGATTACTTTGCTATGAATTCACTTGTGTAACACATTCTTGGAACAGCACCATTTGTTTCTGGAACAAGGAATCAGCGACAGGAGATTCATTATAGACGGGGAATATTTTCTTTAGAGAAAAGCTGTCAGGTCAAGTCAGGCTTTTATATTGCTGTTTGTAAAACAAGGTGTTTACATACCTGTAAACCTGCCATGTATTTTTTTTCCTTCTGACGAAAGTCACCTTTAGAAATGTAGGTGGAAACGGTTCTTTGGCACTGAAAGCAGAGCGAGAGCAGGAAAGGCCAAGCTGTCACACTTCCTTGCCCTTTCTTCCCCTTACAAGGTGCCAGCCCCCCCGGGAATGTGCCCAGGGTGCTGATCACCCCAAATCCCAGGAATGTGCAATGTGCACCCTTCACTGTCCAAAGCACCCTGGTTCTGCCCCTGCTGCAACATCACCTGAAGAGAGGGTACAGCCTGGTGCCTGCAGCTTCCCTCCTGCCAATCCCTACATCTGTCCCCAGGACCATGGGAGAACCCACTCTTTGTCACAAGGTTAATAATTAAGATGCTCCAGCTGATAAATAGAAGTGCTAAGAACTCGGTGTGCTGCATATCCCTCCTCTGCAGGCAGCTACTCAACTCTTTTATCTAGATTATCATCTCTGAAGGAAAGTATAATTTGGCAATCATGGTCAAAGTGTTTAGACAATTCAGTCAATGGAAAACCCTGAGGCAAAAAGACAACTAAAACAAAAACATGAAGACAGAGGGATGTAAGAGGAGAGCAAATCCCACTCGATTATGTCTTTAGACAAAATCTCTCTTGCCCATGGTGAACGCACAAGGCCTCCCAAAGACGGAGGAAAGCAGGCTTCCTAGGTAACAACAGAAATTAATCGAGAAATTAGATGCTCAAATCAGAAAGAGGAAAGCTGCAAACCAGGCAGGATCTCTGCACTTCTGCTTTCCTTACTCTGTGGCCGGTGGAGTTGTCATTGGATGTTTTAATTCTGGAGTGAACACTTCTGTCCCCTAATTTACCCTGTCATTTGCCCACCCCCAGGAAAACAAAATTTGTGTTCAGATAAACACAGACTAACTCCCAAACCTACGCAGACTATTTAATTAAGAGTTTCCAAGTGGAAACCACACATTATTTCCTCAAATTAAGGGACCCTCCATTCTGCTCTAGGGGCAAACAGAAATCAGGAGGCAAGGGGCCGGGCCATATCCTGAACTCCCATTCCCTCAAGAGCATCAACTATCAGACTGTGCAAACACAGACATGTGCCTCTGATGGGAAAAAATCAAACCAGAGGGCTTTGCAGGCAGAGGGCTGGAAATGCCGGTCTCCTCCACGGCCAAAAACCTGGAGTGCGGCCAGGCTCCACTGACCTGACTGCTGAGGAGAGGAAGGAGCTGTAAGCCGGCAATTAGTAATTCTGCTACTAACAGCAAAGATTGCTGGGAAGCATAAATAGGATTGCTGTTTATATGAGAGTTAGTGCAGGAAGTGGTGTTGCTGGTGGCTGGGGGTTTTTCAGAAAGCTGCCTTACCCAGGGAAGGATGCGGTTTGTCAGAATCCCTCAGCCCCTGGGTGAGGAAGAGCTTCATGCACCGAGGTTTGGGACTGGTTTTATGGATTTACATCACTTATATTATCACTTCCAGTCCAAATGTGCATTATTAAACTCCACAGCATAAGAGGCAACACATAATCCTTTGGTACACTCCGAGTTTTATTCTTACATTGTGGTGCACAGGGGAAAAATCTTGGACTTTCTGAACGGTTGGTTTTTATTTTTCTCAGGAACACAGCTCACCCACAGAGATCCCTGCAGTTTTTGAAGGGATAGGTGCTTTTCCAAGTAGCATGAAAAATAAAATCATGAATGATGCACAACTTAGTCATAATAAGCACAGAATTAAGAAACAAGGAAGATAGTATAAGCTTTGGGAAGGGAACTAGTTTGTTTGTGCAAATGGTAAAGCAAGGAAATATACCTCTAGAAGAATTTCAGTATTACTTAATTATCCAGAAGTCTGAGATGAAGAGAAAAAAAGGCCTAGAAAATGACCTGACTTCTAGTTTTCACCAACTTCATTCTCTGTTGTTGTCAGTCACCTTCTGCTTCTCCTTTAGTGGAGCAGTTTCTCTGAAAATCAAAGGACTGTGCTGTTAGTGCAGAAAGGTGTGGGCACAGTGACCCCTTTTTAGGAGGTGGACAGAACCATTTTGGCATGTGTAAGAAAATAAACTCTAAAATGCAGAAAGTAAAAATGGGGAATTCTCCCTAAATTTCCTATTTACTTATCTATCTATCCATCCATTTATCCCCAGGAAAGAGAATGCATTTCACATGGGGCAAGATGGAAAATGAGTGATCAGAGCAAAATTAAAAATTTCCCCAAGTTCTTAGAAATGAGGGATGTTCATTTATTAATACTACTAAAAATGAATGACACTAGGCTGGAGGAAGGTGACAAAAGCATTCCTCTTGGAACATCACATCCTGGATTTCACTGCACATGTACATTTGAATTCGGTCTCTTAAATATGTCAGCCGTGTGCCCACTGGAGCTCACAACTCTGTGTTGTTTGGCCAGTCCATCTAACCACTGAATTAAAGGGTAATACAGACGTGCTGTGGGATGCAGGAATTATTGGTGATGACAAGTATCACACTGGGAGCAATGGGGCAGAGTGACAACATAACACGAGGAGAAAATTATCTCTGACATGCCCTTTACTTTCTTTAATGGCATATAATTTCTGGTCCAAATTAAGTAAGGACCTCCAGTGCTATTTGACAGTACCTGGAGGAGACAACCTTAAAAATTTGCCAGTTTTGCCTTAGATAAATAGATAGAGTTTCTTCAGTGCTCCTTGCACTTCCTCCTACTTAGTTTAGAGAGTGCTCCCAATCTCAGGCAGTGATATTTAGCTCTCTAGCAACTGGCAAGTTTTAAAGGATCATTGTATGTTTTCATGCTGAAGTGATAAATCTGGAGGTGAGTTCCTGGCACGGCCAATGGGAATGTGGATGTGTGCTGCAGAAGACAGGTTTACAGCAGTAAAACCTGGGAGAAGTAATTACGTGAGCCACTTTGGAGGAAATCATAATTAAGCCTTATTGGGGTTTGAAAGTTTGGATTTACAGTATATTTCACTCACCATTTTTCATTTTCATGGACCTCTGGCAGTTTCTGCTTCCATCTGGGATGAGGAGAAAAGTAGCTAAAAGCACTATGAATTAAATAGTGGGAAACCCATATTCATTCAGGAGGGCACGCTGGCAGTCTGGAGAGAAACCTTGTTCTTTAGGGACACAGAGCTCCATTATATTTCTCAGGCTGAAGAGGACCTGTGTCATTTTGGGGGTTCATTCAAAGCAAAACCCTTTTCCATGAAAAGGAAAGAAAACATCGGAGGTTCAGTTGTGTTTTCCCTGAGGAAGCCTTGCCTTGAGGCAGGGCACAGCAGAAAGTACAAAATTCCCATCCTGGGCAAGAATCAGAGAAAAAAAGGACCCTTTTCCCTTGAGAGGGAAGTCTGTTGCACTGGTCTGGACTAGTGACAACACATGCATTGCTATTATGCTTTCCAGTTTCTATCCAGTGCAGGAGCAGCAAGTTGGGTGCAATAGGAAGGATGCCACTGATAGCTTATAAAACTGTGAGCACTGAAAATGGTTAATTTGCTGTGTCAGGTTTTGCAGTATTACTCCTCAGATCGTTAGAACATGCTACTAGCAATCCCCAAAAACTGACATTTTAAAGGCCTTAGATTTCATTCCAAGTCTGAAAAGTGCCACAAGAACTGAGACATGGACTTTTGCAAACACGTAGGAGTCCAGGAGAGAGACCATGTCAGACATATGTTCAGCACTTGTCCACGCACTGTGAAACATCTGAGCCTGTTTGTGTGCTCACCACAGCCATGAAACGACTTCCCAGACTCCTGTGTCAGAGCCTTACACCTGCATCCTACCCAGACCTCAGAGCCCACAGGAAAACTGATTCTGCTCACTGTCACCTTCTTGCTTTTTCACAAGGCTGAGGAGGTAGAAACTCCAAGGTTGATCTCACAACAGTGTGACTATGCACTTGTTTGGAATTTTGGCCAATATGTTAATAAATAACGTAAATATCAAAGAATGCAAAATATTGTACAGTGGCAACACCCATTACCTCCAGCACTGGCAAGGATTCTAATGTAATACAAAAATTCCATTAATTTAGATAATAAAGATTAATACCCTAACCTAAATCCATACAGTCCTGAAGAGAGTTTGAATGTTTTTTTCATTAGACTCTGGGAAAAAAAACCCACAAACAAATTCAAAAGCAATTTCTAGTTTCAAGTCACTTCAATAGAGATTTGATTTTTGGGTCACTTTAAGCATAGAAGTTGGATTGTAGCTGCCTTTGTGCCTCTTGTATAGAATTCATAAAATTAGCATATTATTATTATATATAGAATTCATAAAATTAGCATGTTATTACCATCCAGAGGTTATTAAGACAGACTAAAAAGAGTAGACTTTCTGGGAAGAGAAACAATAAAAGTGGTGGAGATGGAGGATATAAGTAGCTCCAAGGATGGATACCAGAGACTCAGCCTTCAAAATAAGGGCTGTCATGACCTCCTTTCTCACCCACAGTATGTGCACAGTTCATCCACAGTATTTCCCATTTCAGTTCAACAGTTGCTTGACAGGCTGCTAAATTTAAGTACATGTGCAAGGACATGCTGCGGACTTCTCCTGGGCTTGAGATGAGGAATATAATTCACTGCTTTCCAGAATCCAGGTTTAAAAGCAGATATTGAGATCTAAACCCCATGCAATACAGAAAAGGTCTGGAATTCGGCTTAGACTTCAAGTGCCTCAGTAGCTGAAGCAATGTCCAAACCCTCTGCCTGGTTTGGGTTGTCTGGAAGCAGTCCAGCATGCTAGATTATCCAGAGAGATAGTGAGTTATATATGTTAATGGGGAATTTAAGTAATACAATTTACAAATGGCAAGTACACACTCCTCTGGTTTCCCAGCTAAATCCCAGGAATGCATTGCTTGGAATTTCACAGAGCAATCGTAAACCCCCCAACACACTCCTTGTATTCCTTCTTAGGTCAATGCAGTGCCAAAGATCATTACAACTCCCTTTTCAAAACTGATTTTATTACTTCAGTCTAATTCTGTAGACAACATCATCAGGCCACATTGCAAAACCATGCTTTCATCACAGCCATTGCATTACATTAGTCTTTCTCATTTCTGCACGCCCTACAAACAGCAGAACACAAGTGAACACTGAAAACAACCAGCAGAGTTGGTTTATCCATCAGCCACATGGACATCTGGATCAGCCAGAGTGACAAAACCAGATTAATACTGATTTTCCTAATAAAATCCCAACCCATCAGCTTTAGGCTGAATTTAATCCTAAAGCTTATAACCTCATATAATCATGGCAGCACTGGTTGCTTTCTCTTGGAAACCACCCCCTGGGCACTGCTGGAGACAGAGTATCTGAATTAGGTTGTCTCTCAGCTTGACATTGCATGGCACCAGAGAGGGGTGGAAATAGCCTCTCAGCAAGGATAATGAAAGGCACACCAAAAATTTCTGCTTAAACTATACACCTTTGTCAAAATCAAATTTATAGGCATTTTATTTAAGAGTGTATCAGCTATCTTTGCTTGTAACACTAGCAACTGCTAATAAAGATAGCAGGGAAGAAGCAAGTGGAAATAGGGAGAAGGTGATTGCTCTGACTGGCATCTTTACTGGCATGGGACCCTGGAGCAGTTTAGGAAGCTTTTCTAGTGGTGGCCCAAAACCAGTCAAGATTGGCTCTGTGCTGTCTTGCATAGAATGCCATGATCTTCCTCTGCAGCCTCTTCAGCAGGAGACAGTGGCATAAGAGCTCTGAAGGAGGTCACACTATTGCATCAGCAGATGTGCAGAGGCATATCCTACAGGATGTACATAGGTGTAAGTGTCCTCTGAAACCTGGGGTTTCTCTCTGGGGCTAAAGGAGCATTTGGGGGAAGTTTAATGCAAGGCAAAAGGGTCTGTTTCTTTGAGGTGTTTGGTGTTTGTGTGCTACCATCTGTGAGGAACCATACTGGTGTCTCCAGATACTCTTTTTGGAGTAATAAGAGGGATACTTCATTCTGGAGTATCTTATTAAAATTACTGCACTTGTCTATGTTTGAGGCTGGTGCTAATATTTGTTCAAAGCAGAAGGAATGGGTGGTTCTTGTTCTCTCTTCATGACCATATTGTTTGCATTTTCTGCAACCTTCAAGTGATAAAAGAAATATAATAATCTGTCTGTTGTCTCCCTGCCAAACTGTCAGCTCAGCCAGTCCAGCACACCAGCAGCCTCAGAGATTTTCTAAAACAACTTCCAAGCCATACATACGAGATACAGGGCACTTTATAAAGCAAAACCAGTTCATTTCTCAATCTAAAGCCACCCGTGAAGTGTCAGTCTACGGGAATCAATTCACACATGTTTTAATCAACTTGTAAGTTACACTGGATATATGGGAATAGTTAAATTTATAGAGCTTGGAGTCTGGCCCATTAAACTCTGTCTATACTGTTTTAACACTTCTGGAAGCCTACATTTAAATTTGCCTCGGGTCATGAGTGAAATGAATACTCCTACTTCCAGTGAAATGCCAAGCACAGATCCATGAATGTGCACTGAAAACAAAATAAAAGCTTCCCCATGCTGTCCATGGGGATGGCAGGGCTCTGGAGTGACTGGGGAGCAAAGGACAGTGGGGATGTGCAGGGATGTCCCACTGCTCTGGTTGCAGCCACTGGTTCCAGGCATGCAGGAGAACAAACCCTGCCAACCATATACGAGCAGAAACGTGCCTTGAAATGGGATCCAGCTGTTTGCTGAAGGGTTCTCAGCTACTGACAGCCAATTTGGACATTTTGGGAACATCTGCAGGTTTGCTCTTATCGATGGATGGGGGGTTTTGACTGCATTTGCTCTTGGAGCAGGTTTGGCTGATAGCATCAGCATCTGCTCAGCAGCATTAGCAGCCCTGCCTATGCAGGTACCGAGGAAACCAGAGACAGGGCTTTTGCCAGTCAGGACAGGAATGTTTATTTAAATGTAAGGAAAGAACCAGATCTGCAGCTGCTGGATCTGCAACGAGTCTCAGAGGGGCAAAAACTGACTTGGAAAAAAAGCACTGTGTCCTGTGAAATAGAAAAGGAAAAAAAAACCACCGAGCCAAACCTCTTGCAGGAATATGCACTCCCCACACTGAAAAGGCATTTTTGGTTTCCAGAAAAGATGGCTACAGCCCTCGTGCCTCTGGTTGCCCAATGACAGGCAGCTTTACATGCTGAATACCAACATGAGGATTTGCAAAAACAATTACTTCAATTATCTTGTTCCCTTGGCAACCACATAACACGCACTCATGTTTTAATGAGTCACTGCCACTGATGAGCAGGGGCTGCTGTGCAGGGCAGGAACCCTATCCCAGAACCCCACAGCTCCCTGGGGAGCCCAAGGGGCACCCGGGGGACTCCAGCAGCACCTGCCATTCCCACCTCATGTTTTTTCCCTAACAACCAAGAAAAAACAGAGTTTACTGTCTTGAATATGAGGGTATTGGGTCAGAGCGAGCACCACTGCAACCATAAAAGCCTAATGTGAACTACTGTAAAATAAAGCAACGTGAAAACATAATTCCAACTTCTCAGGTGCAGTAGACTGTGTATAAAATTGCCATTACTGAGCTGAATTCTGGCTGAGATACCAGTGGTGTGAAACCAGAATCATGTCACTGACTGACTGCAGCTTTTTTGGGTATGCTCAAGGATAAACAGTTGATGGCTAAACAGTTGTGTGAAGACTGTTTTCAAAACGCTGAGATTCATAGCCTACAAAAAATAAGTTCTGCATGCTAACAAAAGCATGTAGAATGTATAACTTTTATATCTCATTTTATATTATATACATCCATACACACATCTACGCATCTAGGCAAAAAAAATTCTGAATGGATAGGCTGATTTTTATTGCCTTATCTCAGTCCCACAGCAACTGCAAACTGCTGAAAGGAGCAAGAAAAATGACAAAAGTTCCTGAGAAAGTTTGTATTAAGATGACAAATAAGGAAAATACTTGAGGTGTTCAGTGAAGGAATTGAGTAGCAGGAATTGAGTAGCAGGAAACATAATAGAATATTTACGACAAGGCTTGTGAGAATGGAATGACAATGAACCTGGGGATCTTATTCATCTCTCTAGTGCTATTAGACAAGAAGATAACCTGAAAATAAAAGGAAACAACACACATACAATTTTCAGTGGTGTAACTCCCTGCTACATGCAATCCTTGCACTTACTGCTGCAGCGGTGTGTTTGATTATGGTGGTTTAGAAACACCATGTAGCTACTGCACTTGCTAAATCAAAAGTTTGCCCAGGAAACAAACTCTCATGCACAGGCAGAGAACATGGGAAAGGTCAGAAAGGACCCTCACGTCAGGCCAAGCAAATCCCTCTCCAGATAGTTTTTAATGAAATATTAATTTAAAGCTCAACAAACCCCACTTTTGTTGTAATGATGGAAAGGCAACTGAGCAAAAGAAAAAAAGCTTTTAGTCCAAAGTTTTGGAGCTTGTGAGTATTTCGTTTCTGGAAATTCGATCTCTTTTGGTTTTCTACTGTGCCTGACCCATCACAGGTATGATCATGCCTAGAAATTGGTATTTTTCCCACTGGTGTGGGTAAAAGGCTATTTTGCAGACAAAAGACAGCAAAACATTTGTATTGGGTACTCAGAAGTGACAAATTCAGCCTGATATCCAAACCCACATGCATTCCCATCACACTGGTAGGAGAGAAGAAGAGCTAGGAGCAAGCAGAGGTGTAAAACAGATAGAAAGCTTGAAAACCAGCTGCAATGAGGCAGCAGCTATTGGGTACAAAAATAGCAACATTTCCCCATGTAATCACAACAAATTGTTTTTAATCACAAGCAGATGTGATTCATAATCAGTTTTCCAAATTCAATCTAATGAGAGCCCCAGCAACTCCCAGCTGAAGAAATACTTCAGAGGGCAAGGGAATACCTATAGGTCAGTTTACATACCTTGGCAGCAACATGCAAGCCAATGGGGACATCCAGAAGGAAATAAGGTCACAAATTGGCAGGGCAGCAGCTGCAGTTACCAGTTTAAACAAGATTCAGTTGTTGAAAATCTGCATCTTAAAGGCCAAATCTGCAAGTCATAGACCAAACTATGAATCTTCAGCTCAAATGTTATTTCCATCTGAACATATGGCTATGAAACCTGGATGCTCCCCTGAGGCACACAGAGAGGCAACCTGAAGCTTTTGAAAGAAAACAGAATGAAAATATGAAATGGAATGGATTCATAACGAATGCCAGGAGCTATGGAGGAGCTCAGTAACTTAACCTCTGGCAAAAGAAATGGGGGCATTTGGCACAGGTCGAGACTGAAGGCACACAACTGCCCCATCAGAGAAGCCCCAGGGTAACTAGAGGAATGGTTGTCTGAACAACTCCATCAGACCTGCTCAGAGGATGCATGGGAACAGCATGATCTTGGATGTGTGACAGCATCTCTTGCTCCAGCAGAAACTTGATGACACTGGGTAGGGACTGTCAGGCTCTTGTGTGATGGATCCACCTAAATATCTACTCAGCTATCTCCTGACACGACAA
Source organism: Manacus candei (assembly GCF_025592945.1). Lineage (NCBI taxonomy): Eukaryota > Metazoa > Chordata > Aves > Passeriformes > Pipridae > Manacus > Manacus candei. The sequence continues at coordinate 3,351,869 of NW_026138110.1, forward strand.
GGTGCGATATGACATATACGGGGTACTGGTCCTAATGAATATAAAGTTCCTCTACTCTTTGCTCCATTCCTGTATCATTACAGGAATGATTTTCAAGCTTTGCAGTTGCTGTGTAAATGAACAGAATTTTCCTAGATCTTTTTCCCATTTAGTTATTCACATTGAAGTTACACTGTTATGCTTTTGTTATGTTACTTATGTCTACAAGTTGCTAGAATTATTAACACTGTGTTGAACAGATATTGGATCTCCTCAGTTTATAATTGATAACAGCTCGAAAGGAAAGGTAATTATTTTTTTTGAGAGTGGATTTTCTTACCCTTGGGAATATATTTTTAAAATCTTACACTTATAAGAAAAGTTCCGCTTTGTAACCCTTAGATACCAAACCCATGGATAGATTGATGTCAGTGAAACTAACTCTTGCATTTAAAAAAAAGCATAAAGAGCAATTCCTGCTCCAGCAGCTGAAGCTGGGGCGTCACTCAGGCAATTTCAATCTGAATTCCCAGATTACCACAAACTTTGGCAACGTACCTTTCCTGAAGGAACCGAAGCCAGTGCTGCTGGGAGTTCAGAAGCAGCTTTCCCAAGCTCCATGCCCTGCCTGGGGCACTCTCCTGCTGGCTCTCCCTGCAGACACACACATCCAGTGTTGCTGGAGTTGGGAGACCTGTAACACGGGCATCCCCACTGCCTGCCTGATGGGATGTGTGGGATCAAAGCTGTCACTATCAATCAGAGCTAGTGAAAAGCTGCTTTCCAGGTGGCACAAACAAGCTCTGAAAATCCTTTCCTAGCCCCCTTTCTTGTGATCGGGGGAAAATATTTCACTTGTTTTCTGATCTCAATGTGAGGGTATTTCGGATGCTGTGAGCACTCCACCGTATAGGACTAGATGCACAAACAGCAGAAGGGAACTCATATTCAAAGGAATGGAAAGAAAATAATGAATTACTGGAACAGCGCTGGCCACTTCAGTAAGAACACCAGTCATCTAATGAAAATATTGACATTTATGGGAATCCACAGGCAGAGTTAGGCATAGTTGTGGTCTCTGCTACTGTATCACTTTTCAAAATGTTTTATTTCTGTTTACCTTCCAAAACAAACTACTGTAACTAATATGTTTATAATAATTAAGGAAGAGACAGCCAAGTTTGAGAGAAGAATGGCCTCCAAAATTCACACTTTTCCCAGCTGGAAGGGAAGGCTTAATTGGGCTGAGGCCTTCTTTTCTTTCTCTAATCAGATAGGAAAGCTGGGAGGTAGGAACAAGGGCCCTAATTATTGCTAGTATAACTCCAGGAAGAACAGTGTGCTTGCACAAGGCAACAATTTAATATGCTTTCCTTTGCTAATCATGCCATTAGCAGCTAAATAACCACAACTAATACATTTATGTGTATGCCTGTGTTTGTATATACATGTGTGTGTATGGATATACTTATAAGAGAATGTCATATGTGCTGGTCAATGCTGAAGCTGGAGGTGGTGCCCAGTGCTGATTCAGCCTGACAATAAGTATCTTGAGGACAGTCTCTCCTCAAGCCTCGAAGCAGCTTTTGTGGTCTGTCATTGCAGCAGGACTGACAGTGCACAGACCGTGCCCGGGGGGCACAGGGAGACAGCTTTCTCAGGGAAAGGTCTGTGACTGTTTTGCAACCAAAAACGGTCCCAGGCCTGAGGGGTCTCGCTGCTGGAGGAATGAGATGGCACAGAGCATTGGGCAGACGTGACTGTGTTTGTGGTTTTGCAAGACAGACTCGGGCCGATCTCTTGTGGCAGGGAAGTCTGATCCCTTAATCTCGCTGAGAAAAACATATTCTGTGCACGTTCTCTTAATTACTGATCAGGGAAGGCCTTGCTCAGTATGTAGCAGAATTCAGCCTGTTTTACTGCTTTCAGTCTTTTTGCTCTGGGAGCAAAACAGAGCTGGCTTTCCTGATCAGCTGGTGGTGACAGCTTCCTCAGGTTTGTCAATACGATCCTCATATATCCAGCAAGGATAAGCATCTGTCAGCCTCTCATCAAAGGCTCCCACAACTTTCCACTTGCCCAGCTGACCTCTTCTGTGGCCAGACTGGAGAGGTTACTTCCTAAAGATAACCATGACATGGATCTGCCAATTATGAAATAATGTTTATTCCTTCCAGATCAAAAAGTGGTCAGGGGAACACATTGTAAAGCCAAGGCACACTTGTCCCTTTTTGCAATAAAGCTGTATGCCCTTATAGCAGTTAGCAATCTATTTTTTGGCACTTTGTTAATCATGTGTATCAGCTGCTTCCTTAAAAGTATTTTGTTTCCAAACTAGCGACCAAGTAAATTGATAAACCCAGTCAAACCCAAAACAAACAGCGAGGAGTTCCTTAACTGAAGATAGAAGGGTCTAGAACTCACCTCAAACATTTTGTATTGCTAAAAGAGATTCACAGGCATGCAAACCCAGCGTGCCAGGCAGGAGAAACATGCTTCTTCCTGTCGATGATTCTTTCAAATTTCAAATTACAGGATGTGCACAAAAGATTTCTTCAAGTTCTGTACAAAGCATAAGGGAAAATACTGGCCTTGGAAATGCAACTCTCTCTCATTACAGCAAATGTATTCTCTTCTTAGAGTTGAGGAAGGATGAGATTAATTTGAAATATTTAATTTTTAAACAGGACAGCAGAAAGGATGAATTTTTCCACTTATCAACTCAGAAATAAAATCTGATTTATTGCTTTATAAGTTATGTAGAAGCTTCACTGGAAAAGTATAATATATCTGTGATACTATATCTTTAGAAGAATCAATATAGAGCTTTAAATCAAAAGATTTTACACCATTCAACAGTAAATCCACAATGATAAAATGTGGCAATAGAAGAATTCTATAATGACAAAGGGATTCAAATAAAATATTGATAAACCCAATGCATCTCCATACATTCTCCTAATTCCAACTGGAGCTGTGTTTGCACGGCTCATTACTGGGAAGAGTTACTGGTTAAAAGGCTAAATTTTCTAAGTTGTCCTCTTCTGAGGGCAGGAGTCTCTAAATCTGGAAAGTATTTAGGTTTCACAAAACGATATGATCAAGCATTCCTGACAAAGCCTCCATGCTCCTACTTGATTGGAATTTTTGAATTGCAGGCTGCAAGCTGCTGAGCTCTCTGAGAAGGCTTTGAGAGACCAGCGTAAGCTCCAGTTCTCACCTTTCTGTATTTTTTGGTATGTGATGGGTTCTCCACACTCTGTTGAAAATAGCAGGGAGCCCTCTCTGCTCCACGGCAACCTCTGAAGCATCCCCTACCTGGAAAATCACCAGCCCACAGATATTAGGAGAACCTGTTACTTAAATCTGTTTTTGAAACTTCCTGTGCTACTTTTTTTTTTTTTTTTTTCTCTTTGCAGGATTTATCCCATGACCAATTTTGGTTGTTAATGGTCTGTGTTTTAGAAAATGATCTCGCTGGTTATTTATGCCCTATATCTCTATTTCAGTTATGCATTCAGCAGCTGGAGTCCATATGGAAATGTTGGTCATTTTAACTGAGTGAAGACCTTTGCAGATAAGGGATAGGAAATATAATAATGTTTTTCCTATTGGGTTCCTAATCATATGCCATTTAGGAGAAGTATGTATGGAACAGGATATTTTTCCTAATATTATGATTTACTATTATCAATTTCAATGTGCAAATTGGCCCTGGAGTAGGCAGCAAACAAAGAAATATTTTATTTTAAAATCGTGAGCAGGAATTAATGGGCCTGAACACATCAATGCCAGTTTGGAGGAGCAAGACCTTCTTCCTGTAGGAACTGTCACCTTTTTCACTTCCCTACCTCCCTCAGGAACATTTCTGCCTGGGAACCAGCTCCACTTTCTCACAGTGACACAGCAAGGAGGTTATAAATATCTCAAGCCTAACAGACTCATTCTCACCGGGGCATCCTTTCCTGGTTTGCTCTTTGCCAAGCTGTGATTACAAAAGCAATTCCTCACACCCTTGAATAAACACCGTGGAGCTCTTCCAATGAGTACAACCATACAAGACAACAGGGGGGTGCTGTATTTAACACAGCTGATAGCTGTGCATAAGAGAGTAGGGAACAAGTGCCACTACTGGAAGTCCAAGGCAGCGATGGAGCTGACAGGAAAATCAATTACAGTGAGGCAGTGGAAAGAGAGTGATGGAGAACTTGAAAATTAAAAATATACATGTTCTAGAATTTCAATTGAATAACCATCTTGCATGCCTACACAGAAGAATGGCTTGTGCAAAAAAAAAAAAAAAAAAAGAGAGGAATATGAAAACCATAACCTAATGTTACCAAGACTTTTGAGGCCAGATGGAAAATCTATGTAATAATAAAGAACATAGCTGATCTGCTGGTGTGCAAGTGTAAAGAAAACAAGCTGCACACCAGCCTTATTAAAGTTAAAAGAAGCAACGATTTCAGGCCAGTTTGCCACAAACAGCTGTGAGAAGTTGTCAAAAGGAAGTTGCAAGTGTTGCAAATTCTACACTTTCACTTTTCTCTGACCAATTAAAGTCTGAGGAAGCTGAATTCATGGATCAGTTATTTTTCAATAGCAAGTGCTCACACAAATGCAAAATTTGCTTTCAGAAATGCAGAAACTGCTGCATGTAGATAGCAAAATAATTTCATATTAAACTCTTTGGTGACAAAAACTTCTTGGACAATTAGCTCTTCTGTGCAAGTCACTGTCCAGCCCATCACTTGCTTCAGGTGAAGAAGAAACCCGAGGAGTTTCAAACCAGAGTTTTTCACTTATCCGTTTTTCATTATGAAGATTGTCTGAGTTGATATTTGTGATGCACTATAAAACATAAGTCTTCCAAAATTACACATGGGTCAATATTTAATTACTGGAATGGAGTGGGCACTAGTATTCTTATACATTTTAAAGAGGAAGGGCTAAATCTGGGTATACATAAATGTGAATACTTCATCAGGAAATATTTTGCTTATACAGAAAATTAACTGTTTTCACAGCCTCAGGGTATGCCAGGGTGAAAGTGTTCCCTGCCACATGGTTTGTGCAGCTAATTTCTCAGGGACCCAAGTGGCAACATTTTCTACTTGTCGAGTAGAATACCCTTAGCATGGTATTTCAGAGCTTCTTTATTTTCAGTGTTTGAAAGTTTTTCCCAGAAGCCAAGCCACATGTTACCTCACATTCATTTCTTCACAACATTAATTTCTTCACAATATCTCCACAGATTTCGAGGGAGGAATCTCAACTCCCAGTCTAAACAATACTGGAAGAAAAATTGGGAATATGGGGGGGAAAGTTAAGGAAACCACTGCTCCCTTATTTTGTTGCAGAATTAGGACAGACAGGGTAACTCATTCTAAGAGTGACACAAAACCCATGATAACTAACAACCAGGATTTAAGATCTTGACAGTTCTACACTCTTCCCAATTAAAATATTCCTGTGCCTATCACTGGAAAAACTTCTCCCCTTTCAGAGCTTTCTAGAAATATCAATCACTGCCTTTTCACCTGCACGTTAACATGTTTGTTCAGTTGTCAGTTCAGTCCCAAACACAAACACTTTCATCCTGCTTTCCTGCAGACAGGAGAGGGGAAGGAAAGGAGCAGAAGATATCCATGCTGATGGTAAGTTTGGCCCATAACTCCTTTGGTCACCTAGGATGCACACGATGTGAACAAGTGAAACCACAAAGCAATGAACCACAACATCCAGCACAGCTCGACCTTTTATCCTATTTAGCTGAGCAGAAGCCCAGTTTCCCCTTGGTCGGTGTGGCTGAGTCAATCCTTTAACGACAAAGCGCTTTGAAGCAGGAGAAGCAGATGATATCCTGAATATCTGCTGTGAAAAACAAACTGAGTTCTCTTTGGTTTGCAAAAGTCATCACTTCTAGATTCCATGTAGCTACAGACGTTGCACTAGAATCCCTCTGAGAAACCAGGATCCAAGCAGGGCATGCAGTGCCCAGGGATGCAGGGCATGGAGTACCACCTGGAGAGCTTGTGGGGTGCTGCCCCTCTCTGCCCAGCAACAAATTGCTCTGAGGGTTGGTCTGGGGAGGGGAAAACTCACAACTTATTTTCTCAAGTGAGTGGAGCATCTGGAAAACTCTGTCACATCACCCATACATGTTCCTCTTTCTTCGATTTTAATTTTTTTTTCATGGGCAGTTTTGCAGTATGAAATCTTCAGAGCTGAAATAATATTAAAAGAAAGAGATCCTTCTTTGCAAGGTAATTTGAACTCTAAACTGAATTTGGGCTTGATGATGTTTGCAGGTCTGTTGTGTTCATTTTCCCTGTACCTTTCAGCACTCCAGCCTTCTCTGTGAGTATACTCATGGAAAGCGAATTTGAGGTAATAGCTCATTTTGGACTTTACAGTTGACTTTCAAGCTTGCCCTTTGCAAATCTCATTATAGCAATTAGCTAGATAGATGGTGGAAGAATGAAAGTATCCCATGAGGGAAAACCTGGATCTAGCGAAATTCAGGAGAGTTTTGCCAATGGCAGGATTTCAGCCCATATTTGTAATGTGACAAACAAGGCAGCTGCAATTTTCAAGTATTCATGACTGGTGACAAGATTTCCACTCCAAAGAAATTAGCGTAGTCAAATGATGGTTACATCCAACTCAGTTTGCAGACACGAAAAAAAGAAACAGTTTTTATTGTGATATGAGTTATTGGCTCAGGCTAGAATTCCTAACCAGAACAATTTTGCCAAATTTACAAAAAATGGAATGAATTAAATTCTATTCCATAATAGGCCCTGGTATTCGAGCTGCAATTCCCAAGGTGCACAACTTATAAAATGCATCTTTTTATAGTTTGTAAAGCTGGCAGTGGAAAAGAAAGCAGCCTTATTCTCAGGTAGCATTTAAACCCCATGAAAAATGTTGTGAGGAGTTGTGTTATTGTTGTAACACTGTCATTGAGGTTAACTTAGAGGGTCAGTGTGGAGTATTGTGGGACAGATGGGAGTTATGGGAGGAAAGAGTCCATTCCTTCAAATGTGTCATTGCTATAATTTCTAAAAAATTAAGAAAATTAAAATAATATTAACATAACAACCTGCTGACACAGGTTTCCCAGAGAGGTGGTAGATGTTCCATCCTTGAAAACATTCAAGACCAGGTTAGAGGGGTCTCTGAGAAACCTGATCTAGTTGAAGATGTCCCTTCTCACTGCAGGGAGGTTGGATTAGATGACCTTTAATGGTCCCTTCCAACCCAAACCATTCTATGATTTGACCATTTTCTCTTTCTAGATCCATTTTAATCTTAGATTAAATTTGGAGTAAATTTTGAGATTATTTTACCCTAAACACTGAGACAGATTTTCTCTGTTAAAACCCTTTTTTCCGTACAGTGTTTTTTTTTTCCAGACCAAGTTCTTTGCGTAAGCAGTGGATTAAATATAAATAATACAGAACTTCAAGAAAATACTTGGTCATTTAGTCACTGGTGACTTGTTTGGATGAGATAATGAACTGGAAGGCTTACAGTTTTCTCAGAGGAATCTATGCCCATGCACAAAGTAGTTGTCCGTCCAAGAGCAGCAAAGTCTTGAGATGTTTTATCTTCCTGGTAAATCCCTGTGTATTTCCACTCATTAATGCCCATCCTCCTCACAGTACTGGAAAGTGTGACTGCCCCTCCAGTTGCCCCAGTTTTGGTGGGAACATACTTCTTGATTACATCTTGAGGCCTTAGAGAACAGGAAGAAAGGTAAGTATGGACTGTGAACTAACAGTTCAGATATGGTGGTTCCTTTCCTCCCAAACCAAGTTTGGAAAATAATATGTTTGGAAAAATAGTGGCATGCAGGAAGGGCACTTGGAAGGGGCTGTAACACCACACTGGGTTTCCGGCCTAGAGTTTTGAGGTTTCATATCCGAGCACTGTCTTCTAGAGCAGAGAAACAAGATGGGCAACCTCACTGCTTAACACAGAAATGCAGTGTCTCATTTTATAATCTCTTCACTTTATTAGCTCTAGGGAGAAAGGGAATTATTCAGAGAGGAATTGTGTAAGTGCTGTCTCTGTCAAACATGTGCAAAAGGAGAAATAAACATTTAAAACAGCTGAAGGGCAAAGAAGGCACTGCCAAAAAAATGCTTATTGGAAAGAAGAAAATTAAATTTAAACTGAGTGCTACTAGTATTGCAAAAGAACAAGAAGCAGAACCTTCTTCTATACACAGCACAGGAGCCACAATGCAAAACCCGTGAGGGGAAAGGAGGGAAGGTGCCAGCACAACACAGGAGCATCACTGGCAGAGCCTCAGTGGGAGCACGGGTGTGGTGAGCCAAGCACGAGCCAGGACTGACTTGGGCAACCTCCACAACAGTGTGTCTTCCCACAGCCATGCCTCCATCTGCCAGCAGTGGGACCAGCCCTGTTGCTGGTACCTGCGTGGGAGTTGCCTGCTCCCGTTGCCATCACTTGCTGGGGCTGCCCACACACCCACCTCCCAGCATCCTACCCTCTGCTGCATCCCACCCTCTGCCAACACCCATAAATCAACACTGCAAAAAAAGGGAGTCTGATTAGAGCAGAACTGCCTTGCTCTGCTTTGCTGCTGAGTAGCAGGAGGACCTTTTCCTCTCTCCTAGAGCTGGTGCAGCTCCACAGTAAACATCATGCAGCCTCCAGCTGCGAGGAGCTCCTCTCAGGAGGGCACATCTGCACTTGCTTTACAGCCTAAAGTTTGCTCATCCCATCTGATTGCTGTCCTCCTGTACTGCTCACAGCGACAAAGAACAGCCAAGACGCAGTTTGGCCCCGCTGCTCCTTTTTTGTTACAATTACGAAATATCATCGTATCTCGGTCGGCTGAAGGAACAGGGTGTTTAATTTCTCTCTCTTATTCTTTATGGAGATGGGCCTGAGCCACAACGTTTGGATCCAGCTCCTGCATGAAGCATTTTCAAATGTTTGGACGTAGCCATCCTGCTCGCCCCTCTCTCCCCGCGCCTCACCCGGGGCGCTGCCAGTCACATTTTGGATTTGGCAAAATCCCTGTAAATGGATAGAAAAAAGGAGAGGCAGAGCTCAAAAGAGGGAGGAAAAGCTAAGGAATGGACTGCAGGGAAAAGGCAAGGAAAAGGTTATTGTGTAGCTGGCGCTGCCACTAATGTCAGAGAACACACCAGATCTGTCACAGGAGCGATCCCAGGAGATTTATGCCTGAGACTTTCCAGGGACTAGTCCCAGAGAAAAGCTTCTGCCTTCCATAGTGTATCAGAGCTGCAAGATGAAGATAAGGACGAGATTTCATCAGGCACCAGCTGCAGTCTAAAACACTCTGCAAACATATACATGTTAATAAAATAAAGGTACATTTCAACCTCGTTATATGGCAAACTGGAGATTTAAATGAAGGGATCCTACAGGAGAGTATCAGGAGGTGGGAACAGGCTGGCCTCTCTTCACAATCCTAATTTTGCAAACAGCGCTTTAAAGTCCGCATCCAGTGGTAAACTGAGCACTGCAAGCTTTGCCCCCTCACTTATGTATGTCATATAATCAGGAAATGGAAATTATACAGTCTGCCTCTGGCTTCTGTAGCTAAGAAAAACACTGCCCAGAGTTACTGCAACAGAGCACAGAATTCCTTAGTAACCTGGAATGCAAATTAAATGAGATGGTTTCCCCTCTCTGATGATAGATATCTTGTACGAAGAAAAAACCCCTAATATCTGAGCACAGGATTATGTGTGAATTACTCTCTTAGTTGCACTTAAGTGTGTTTTAAGATGGTTCCAGTATCCCATTCAGACACTTACAACCAAAATGTAAACTCATATTTTTTCCCTTTTCCCCCCCCTTAAGTGAGTAGATATATTACTGTCTAGAGGCATGTAAATCTGTACAAATTTATTACTCTGTTCTAATTAAGTTTATTTGTTGATTTATCCATTTCACCTCCTTAAAGAAAACAGAGCTAAAAGCTCTTCAAAAGCTGTGTGATGACAGTCACCATTCTGTTTTAAAGTTTTTGGGCAATAAGTCAGTCCTGCCTCATCCCAACAGCAAAAGCGTCACACAGCAGACCCGCACTTTGTCAGTACAAGCAAAATGGACATCTTTTAATTCCTCTCCTGAGCTCCATGACCTTATTTGGGGTGTGGGGGTGAAAGAAAGAGAGGAGATGGGGGTGCGAATGATCTACAGAACCCTGGCTCCCATCCTTCTTGCACTCTTCCCCCATCTGTGGGAAAGGAGGCTGATGAGCCTTCACTGAGAGCTCTCACTGACAAGTGTGACTTCAGGGGTGTGAGGGGGGCTCAGGCAACAGGGTGTGATCTTAGCTGTCTCCTTCCTTCCTTCCTTTTCCTCTGCTGGGACCCAGGACCTGATGTAAATCCACTGACGTCAACAGGAGCCTGATCAAAGGGGCCTGGGTTAGACCCCAAGGGCATTCCCTCCAAGAACTGTTTATGGCAAATTGATGTGACTTCAAGGAAGTGCCCTGCCTTCAAAATTAAACATAATCTAATTTTAAAAATCAGGTGGGGCAATCTTCTATTTAGGTCCTGATTCAGGAAATCACTGAGTAGTTATTTAACTTTAAGCATCTTATTAAGTTCTGTGCTGTCCAGCATGAGACCAGAATACAAGTTCACACATCTTTGGTTTAAGTACATAATTAAAGGTAAGCATGTGGCTAAGTGTTTTGCTGCATGGGGATGGAATTACTTGCATGCTTAGATGTTGTGCTGAACCACGGAGACAGGGGCTGCTTTGTACTTGCTGAGTAGAGACAACAGGGAGCCCCTACTATGCTGTCACAGACTGAGGGGTGGAGTGGGCAAGACACTGCCTAAGCTTGAGAAGCATCACTGATTCGTGAGGAAATTAGTGGGACTTTGGGACCTGATGCAGAAATCTTGATAGGAATAGGGAAATCTGTGTGTGCCTCATCAACCTGCGCTACTTCTGCAGGCCTTTCCCCATCTGGCTTTTCCTCCACCTTATAGAATCACAGCATGGTTAAGGTTAGGTAACCATCTAGTCTAATCTCCCTGCTCCAGCAGGGGCCCCTAGAGTGTGTTACTTAGGGTTGTGTCCAGGTGGCTTTTGAATATCTCCAGTGAGGGAGACTCTACAACCTCTCTGAGCAACCTGTTCCAGTGCTCAGTTACCCGCACAGTAAAGTTCTACCTCATATTCAGGTGGAACTTCCTGCACATCAGTTTCTGGCTGTTGCCTCTTATCCTATTGCTGGGCACCACCAAGAGGAGCCTGGCTCCATCCTCTTTACATCTTTTCTTCAGATACTTAGATACATTGATAAGGTCCCCTCTCAGTCTTCTCTTCTCCAGGCTAAACTCCATTACCTTTCTAGAGGGGTCTTGGTGGAATATGTAAGAAAAGTGAATGTGAAAACAAAACAAGATGGAAAAGCATCTAAAATATTTTTAGGAGCTTGTAGGCTGTTGAATATTGCATTCCTGCTGCAAGGTGAGCAGAAAGGAAAGTCCTTAGTTTTCCCTACTTCAGGTGTTCCTTGAGTTTTGTTGCTCAGATAAAGTGCCTGGCAGTTGGGTGACGCTATATATGAGCTACAAGCGAGAGCAAGCAGGATATTTTCCAAAGGCACCGTGTCGTGGAGCAGTGCAGCGGGGATGCGAGGCGATGGATGGGTGGATGGATGAGGCGCTGGTGCCACCTGCTGTCCTGCTGCTTCCCCCTCGGCCATAGGGATTTCGGCAAATGGAGCTTTCCCTGCTCTCTCACGAGCTCCATCTTTCTCTTATCTCTAAGTCTCCAGGAGTAGAAACATCTCTTATCGTTTTGCCTTTTTGGTTTGAAATTCTCAAATCGATCTCCACATCTTTCCAAGCAAAAGATGCTCAAAGCCAGGCTTACCAGGGTATTATTGCCATTGATATTCCTGGGTTACATGCTACAATTAATATTTTGTTTAACTGCACCCTCATTTACCCCCAAACACCCTAAGCATTAAAAAAGCAATCCACTTCTCCGGTTTTCAAAATCTAAGAAAAAAAAAAAACCACAGCAGTGTTTGTTCTTTCTGCAAAAATTTTGCTGATGGATATTTATCCTGATACTCTGTGTCCTTCTCTGGAAAGAACCTCCATGATTAACCTTTACAAACTCAAACTGGTTGATAAATTTAGGGGCACACCAAGCCCTTTGTCATCCTCAGGGCAGGCTGAGGGAACAGAGCCAACCCTGCAAGGTTCAGGTCCCAGGTTCCTAATTCCAAACAAGGGGAAGGAAGAAAGAGGGAGGGAGACCAAACCACCGCTGCATCAGTGAGCACTGGAGATTTAGACAGGCTTTTGGAAAAAAAATGCACATTCAAAACATTTAATGCAGTATACCAACAGGACAGGACTACACACACAGGGAGCCCATTCCCAGTCTGACACCCAGCTTAGTGTCCAAAGGCACTTCCCTTCAAATGCTGTGCACTCAGATTTATTAGGCAGCTTTATGGACTGATACTTCCTCACATTTTACTAGTTTGATTAATTCAGCTGGCACCTCTGATCTTGCTTCCACTACTAACATTTTCTCTTGAATGGAATGACTCTGTAGTCTCACCATTCATGTGTTTGAGTCAGATTTTACATCAAAGATGTCCTGGGTTTTATACTGTCAGAAGCAATTTTGTCCCAGAAGAATGAAGATTGTGATTATCCCAGGAGGAAAGCTGTCAACTCAGCTCTGTGTAGAAAAACTGCTGTCTACAAAAGCTTATATTGGACACCCTCTGGCAGACTGCCCTCTCTAAAAAAAAAAAAGTCCACTGTTACCTACATGAAAGACTTTTTCTAAGAGCATTTTTGTGTTTGTTGACTTGGTTCGGACAGCGAATTCAAATGAGACAAAAGAGAAGTATGTCTTTCCTTTATAAGCACTCATTTTTCAGGGCAATGTATAGAAGAGAGATAAAGGGGAACATAAGGGAGTGGCAAGTGCTGAGCTTTGATGATGCTCTGTCTCTCAATTAGATCCAAAATTCTGCTGCATCACACAGTGCGGGCTCTCCATAGGCCTCAAATGCTGCTCTAAACACAGGGGTTCTCTTTGCCACACTATAAAAATCAGCTTCGTGTCCAGCTGAGCCAATGTGGTCATCCAGGAACCTGAATGCCAAGGGAATTTCATATGGTCCAAGGATCATTTCCTTTTCCTTCTGATTTCCAAAAGTACCCCCGAAGCAATCACTGCCAATGAGCAAAGTTGGCATGACCATATTGACATGAGATCTAGGAACTGAACCAGGTGCAACCCCCCCCCGTCCCCGTCCCCAAAGTAAGACTGAAGGACAAAGATTTTGATTTTGATTTAATGAGGCACTTGAGCAAAACCTTAATATCCACTGATTTCAAGAGAACCCCAGTAAAGCTTAGAGTGCAATATATGTTCAAGTGGTTTACTGATTCTAGGCTTGGTTACACAAAAAAACAGATAAAAAATACTTTATGAAAGAAAGAAGAAATCCGAGTGCCAAAGCCAAAGGAAAAGAGCTATTTTGAAAATTCTACAGTGTGAAAACTGGAGGCTGTCATTCTGTTCAGAAACACAGGTTTCTCCCTTTAAATTCATGCCTCCCAGGCTTAATCTAATATGGTGGTATTTTGTATAACTTCAAAAAAAAAAAGCCTACTTAAAAAAATGACAGGATGGGGTACATTTCTATTACTGGAAATGGAATTTTAAGCACCGAGTTTTATCTTGTCAGTTTAGCTCAGCAATGATGTGAGCTCGCAAGGGGTGAAGTGGATCACTAATTGCCAGAAAGCACGACAATAAACTGATAAGCACAGAGGCTAAGAGTCTTTTAGATGAGAGATGTTCCAGGAAAGGGGGGACTGTTTGAACAGGTACTTTTTCTCTGCGAATTGGCTTCTCCCACAGTTCAGCTGTGTTTGCCTCACTTTTGTTCTCTGATCCCAAAAGGAGCACAGTGGGGGTTGTTTGGGCCAAATCAGGGAGACAGGTATATACCTGTACACACCTCGCTGCCAATGCCAGCTCCACCCTGCAAATCTTGCAGCTCTGTTTATGCTACATTTTTCCATGGCTCCAGACAGCCACAGTTTTAATTGGACTGGCTGATTGTTTTTTTAACCCTTTTTTATTTATTTATTTTATTTCATTTTATGATGCTAATCTTGGCACTGGAGGACTCCTCTAATTCAAATTACTGTATCAAAATACACATCAGCTAATATAACAAATGGCCATTCACCTAAAATTAGGCAACCTACCATAAACAATAAGCCAAATTAAACCCACGCTTCTCCTTTCTTCCTTTTGGCCTGACCTGCTTCCCAAACATCTAAGCAAGAGGGAAGGTTAACAGATGCAGGAAGGTGAGAGGGGGAAGTACCAACCCTGTCCTGGGCTTTCAAGCCTTGTGATGCATTTTCCTCTTCACGAAGGGAGTGCAACAGAGGAGAAAAAAACCCACAAACCTTGGCCAGCTGTGAAAAGGAAATCCCAAAAGTGGGAAGGGACTATTCGGATGCAAGTTTTTCCTTCTGAAGAGTTGCCATCACTGTGAGGAGAAAAAGAAAAGCAAAGGAAAGGAGAGAGGGACTGGTCCCATTTTAGGTGCTTTGTTGTTTATGATGCCTCCTGGAGCTTCCCCCACACCCCCAGTCCTCAGCTATTAGAAATAACAGCAGCAAAGGAATAACAAAAAGGATTTCAGGAGCACATGAAAACCCTAACTCCCTCAGGAGAGAGACTGGGTCTTAAACTTGTCCTGGAAAGTACCCTCAAGACTTGGGCTGGTCTACCCAAGGGGTGCACAGGCAACATTTGAGCCTGGGCATGTCAGCATCAAGCAGAGTAAAGGTGTTTTGCTCCCAGGTTGAGGCAAAAGTTTCCCTCATTCCCATTTACTTAAATGGTTATTTATGAATTAGTGAGCTGGATTTATGGCACACAGCGTTTCATAAATTCCCCCAGATCCCACTGGACCACTCCATAAAACACTTACATATGCTACCGACTGTCAGAATAAGAAACGGTTTTCAAACAGCCTGAACTCTGGGTATCCCTGACATAACCCAAAGTGTGTTTTGTGGAAGTCCTCCCAGCTTTGGCTGTTGTGTCAGCAGGGGAACTTACTGCTGCCCAATGTAAGACACCAAGTATTGTGTTTCCCATTCTGCCTGTATGGTTTACACTCTGAAGGAAAAAAAGTGCAAAATAGAAGTGCCAGACAAAACTTTAAAAGCATTTTTGTTTAAGGTAATTATGATCTCTATTTATGCCTATTAAATTACAAAGATTAATATTAAAGAACGCACAAAAACTGCCAGAAGGCAACACCTGAACCGTGTACGCTCAGTGCCTGTGCTGTTTCTAAAGTAACTGCTCACTCACCTCCTTAGAGCTGCCTAGATAATTGCAACTTTTTTGTCTAGAGTTCATTTGAGATGAAGAAAGCAGGGATTTCCTATTCCCCAGCCTGGGAATGATTTGGTGGACTTTGATCCATGGTTTACACATTGTTCCTTTGATAACTCCTTACAGCATGGTGGGATTTTGTTCACCTAAGTGTGGTGGGATATTTGCTGTAACCACGGCTGTGCCAGCTTTTCCCTCTGAATCTTGGACACACAGAATTGCCAGAGCTTTCCTGAGTCCAAAATTATCATAGACAAACAGAAGCATATTTTAATATTTGTGTTACTTGGGCATACCTGTGCTATATAGCTCCTAAGGGCAGCAGTAGCACACCATAATTTTCTTTTCAAATTTATTCAAAGCTTTGTGGTGTTTCCTCAGAGTTTCAGCTCAGAAATCATACTATGGAGTGAGTATCAAAAGGACCTCTACAGAGCTGGAAACCTCAGTTATGAAAACAGGATGGATAATAAATAGCTCTATCCAAGTCTCATGTGGACTAACATGATTAAAAAGATAGCATATCACTCAGCACGTTTCTTTGGTTCTTCATTAATGTATGGTTGGTACAGTGCTTTATTAAAATGCCAGAACCTCATATCCTGCTGTAACTATTGATTTAATCTGCCTGGTGTTCACTTGTGTGGAGCTACTCATACTTTACATCACAGGTACAGGAAGGACAGTTGGATTTTCCACACATTTCTGGAGTCAATAAGAAAACCCAGGCTGTCTGGTATTTGCTATAAAACTCTAGCCTGGGTTTTTGGGTTCTACATCTTACCAATGCTTTTACAGGCTGCAGGTATGTCTGTTTTTGAGGGAATATCATGTTTAACTTCCCCAGCAGGATCTTTTCCTTGAATTTGCCCTTGATCTGCAGTTGTGGCCAAGCAGATGCAGCAACACAAGGATGAAATAAAGGAAGAGTGGAAGGATTGGGGCTGGGTGGGCCAGGGGATTAATGAGGGCACTAAGCTGAGGTTCCCCCTTGCAACACAAGTTCCATAGCCTTCACTGTTAAAACAATGAAGTGGGTATTACACACATCTTTAACAGCTTCCACAAGTCCAAGCTTCACAGAAGTCTTCCAAATGGGAAACATGGATTAGGTCCCATTGGAAGGTTCTTGAAAGCCACTCTGCTCTACAGCTCGGAGGGTTGGCTGAGGGGCCAGCCCTTGCATACAACCTGCACAAGAGCAGCAAACGTGGGCCAGGAGTTTAGATCTTACCAGGAAGAAATCACCTGCATCTGACAGCCATCTCACATAATTTGACTTGCTGCCTCGGGGAATGACTTTGGATCTTGACAGTCATTGAGTACAGGACACAAACACAGGAGTCCTACAGCGACTACCACTTTTTTGCTACAAAAAGCCAACAGAAAACACCAAGGGTCAGTCAGAGGCCCCTCACACAAGGACATGGTCATGTATGAGTTGAGCCTGGACACGGCATTGATACCTGAAGGGTTTTGCCCATGGGTGCTGCAAGGAATGGTGGCAAAGCACACACTTAAAGGCACCAAGATGTGAAGAAGTGTAGAGGTCTAAAAATTCTTGGGGCAACCCAAGGGCTTTCCATGGAGAAGTGAACAGGGTTTTTCCTCAGCAACTTGACAGAGCAATGCTTACACAGCCAGTGAGGTCCCACCGAATGCAAAGCCCATAAGCTTTTCAAACAAGCTATCAGGAAGAAGAAAATAAATAACGTGTTTACTTTCAAGTTGTGTAAAAAAAAAAGGCTCCTGTTTCTGTCATGAAGAGCTCTCTTATAAGATTTCAATCAGAGTTTTGCCAGCAGTAACTAATTCTACATGCCAGAGATGCAAACAGCTCCTTCCTCATACCCTCCCCTGCCTTATGACTTCTACCTGCAGATAGGAAAAAAACCACCCCAAAACCTCAAATGCTTGTTTCAAGACTGTCATCAGTTTGCAGTTTTTCTTCCTATCAGCTGACCAGGTAAGCTAGAAATTATAGAACTCCTATGGAAGATTATACGTTTAGCCCTTCAGAGTGGGGAGGTATGTAACCTTTCTTTCAAGCATCCCTCTGTCACCTTCCCACCCTCTCCCTGAGGCTCATTCCAGCTTGTTCACAAATCAGAGGTAACTGACAGCAGCAAATCAGATCCCATAAATCACTCAGGAGATGCTGCAGCAGGGAAGGTGAGGGTGTACTGCTGCTGTGTGAACTGGAGGTCACCAAGATGCTCCTCATGGCTCTCTTACAGAACCCATTCCCCTCTCAGGCTTGGGACCACATTTAAGACATCCACCCGTGCCATGAGGGAAACCTGTGATTGTGTCTAAAGGGTCAAAATTTGGGGCTTACCAGCATCACCTTTAAGAATCAAATCTTGACTTGATCTTCTCTGATGTCTGTCTTCTTGAGAGGCGGCCACTTATTATTGTGCTTCAGAACAGATTTTAATAACTTAAGAGTTAAATCTTGACTTAATTCTCTGATTCTAATCTCCTCAAAACAAGGGCACTTATTAGTATACTTCAGAACAGATTTTAACACTGTGGATGTTGGTTTATAGCTCCAAGAGAGAGAGGGAATTGCACCATTCTGCATTACCGTGAGTTTTTTTACACAGTGGCTAAAACACAGCACACAGGTAGGTTTTAATAACACCTGCCATGCTGACATTAATGGGAACTATGAGCATAAACCCACAGAGACAGGAAAAACAGTGCTGAACCCATAAATTAGAACAAAGTGGCAAGTAGGAGAAATCTCCAAAGCACTGTTAAATGGCTGTTTACTGACTGGAGCCCCTCAGTGAAATGATCTGCTTCAACGGGTCACTAAATTACCAAAAATGGGGTGTGGGTTAAAGCTGAATATCTTAACACCATTGTTAACATCAAAGAGTTTTCATTTTGCCAGAAAAGAACCCTCAGCACCTGCAGAATGACGTCAAAACAAATTAAGTGGTTGCCACTATACTGTCATTAACCAAATTCTAGGCCTTTCTGCTGTATAAAAACTTGACAGACCAATTTTTGTTGGAGAAAACATTTTCTCCGCTCTAAGTACTTCACTTTAGTGAGTGATAGCTTCTGCTCAGAGTATCCAAAAGGTACATGGATAGAGGTGCTGAAGTGTAACTATGGAGGTGAATTTTCTCCTAGATACTCACCTTTTCAAATTGTGTTGAAAACCTAGAAATGGAAGAAAAAGCACCCTGAAAAACCCTAACCTCATGTCTGCAAAGTTTTGGCGCTTGAAAATGCTTTGCAAGTTGAGAGTAACACAAAATCCTACTGAATGCTATTAAAAAGATGAAGCTTTTAGATAGCCCTAGAACCAGGAGAATAGAAAGGAATTTAAGCCAAGAAACCAAACCAAATTAGGACCTCACGACATGCTCCCAATAATATAGCAAGCTTAAATTGATTTTTGTCTTATTTCTTATTCTAACCTGTGTAACTTTGTTTTAGGACCCGATAAATAATTTTCAAAGGATGCTTAACCACCTCTGAAAACTACCCTTGTGGAATACATGCTGCCAAATAAGATACACAACATGAGGAAAATACCAAGTTTTTATAAACTTTGGTTTACAAACACAAGATATGAAAATGCTTGATATGGGATCACGCAGTATTACTTAATTGAAGATAATTGCCAAAATCCTACACCATGAATTCAAGTCATTCATGAACTCAGCACATTTGCTTCTTCTTCAAGAGTTCTCTATCTGACTAATTAACGGAGCTGGGAGAAAAAACTTTAAACAACTTCCTGGGGATTAAAACAAGCCATAGAGACACCAGATAAAGGCTATTTTTCTTTTGAACGTATCAGAATGACTTCATCCTGCATTGTCAGGGTGGGTGTTAAAGCACATTTCCCTCTCAAATTGAGGAATTCACCCAGAATGAGGCTGATTTTGGTTCTAATGCTATGGTCAAGTAAATATTTTCTTTTTCATTATTGCTATTTCTGCTTTAGGTGAAGATCAGGTGTCAAAATACTACAATACCAAGTGAGAAGCTGTTGTATTATACTCAGAAGTGATTAATGCAAGGAAGTGTTTAAAATCTCTTACTGGATTTCCCCAAATGAGGAATATTTTCTCTGTTAAAGACCATGAGAAACCACACTAGCAATAAGACACTAACATTTTTATCCCTTTTATCTCTTGCTAACACATACAGATTTAGAAAGTCATATAAAGCTGAATATCAGAAGCTATGATGGAATGTTCCATTCTGCTGAAACAACAGCAAAAAGAGATCAAAGCTTTAGAGTCCAGTGAGAGGAAAGCTGCAGGAAGTTCAGCAGCAACCATATAGTTATTTTTAGTCCCTGTGTTTCACTAGTTCCTTCCTGATCCCTTTCTGTTCTCACACCTACGCAGAGGAGATGGTATCCCATATCCTGGAGCAAATGTTGTAATGAATGAGTTACTAGTTCACCCTTAAAACTATGCTCTCACGCAAGTACATATGTCATTCATTTCTATGCTGCTCTCCTGAGACCAACAGAAAAATTCCAATGTCAATGGCAAGAGAGACGTATGACAGATTTCCATGAAAAATATCATCCTCCTCTGCTCTCCAAGTTTAGAATGTATTCATGTGAAGCAGGGGCACTCAGCAAGAGGAGTAGTATTCTTCATTTTCTATAATTGATTAGCATCGTCTTAGGGAGTCTGGTACCTGACCAATTGGACTGTCTTCTTCATAGACATAGCGTAAAAATCTACCCTCCCAATCTAGTACTGTTGTACTGCAGTATTTTCTCAGGTTTCCATTTTTAATTGTAATGGCTGTAGCTTAATTCCTAATACTAGTTTGCCCCCATGAGCCTTTTTAGGGCTTCTTGTCCTTGGTCAGACATTTCACTGGCTAAACCCTGCATTGCAGGTCTGAAAAACTTTGCAGTTCTTACCTGCTCTTGCCTCCTTAAGTAGCTGCTGATTACATTCATCTCTAAATATAACTCCAGGGAGAAATGAAGTTGTTTCAAAGGAATTAAATCTGAGGAGCCTTCAGTCTTTTGAAGTTGAGATGCTCAGTTTCCAATCAGAGCATAACATTAGCTGGAAACTGCTTTCTAGCCTTATTGTGTACAGGAAGCTATTGGCACCACCAGAACAGCACAAAATATTACCCTTACATTGGGAACCTGTTTGACATGCCATTTTCTTTGCTGATATTTAAAGTACTGCCCAATTTTCTGCTAAATGTTAATCTCAAGGTGATTAAAGCCAAGGAAAAGGAGAGGAGGGAAAGTAGAAATTTATGTACAAACCCTAAATGTGGTTGTAGACTATCTACTCTTTCTGCTGCTCGTCAGCTTGAGTTTCCATCATATTTTCTGAGTTGGAGGAATTTTGACAGGTTTATGTGTGACACCAGGTTACCCTGCAAAATGGAAAGCCTGTAATTAGATGCTGTGCCATCAGGTACCTCCCACTGACAACCTTAAATCTGCCATCAGGAAAACACCCTCAGGGAGGCCAGTGCCTCTACAGGCCACTCACCTGTCACCTGGGGGATGTACCTGAACACAGCTACCTCTGTAAAGGACCTGCCCCCAAATCCATGGGATGGCTACAGACAAAGCAAATATTTGTCCTCCCACACTGCTGCAACACTGAACTTGGGAAAAGCATTTTCTCCAGCGGCAAAAAGCAAGCAGAAGAATCTGATCCAAATCTACCACCTTCAAAGCCACCAGCAGGACCCCTCCTGCACTGCACGAGGGGACAGCTACAC
The DNA here is from genome assembly GCF_025592945.1 of Manacus candei. Classification (NCBI taxonomy): domain Eukaryota; kingdom Metazoa; phylum Chordata; class Aves; order Passeriformes; family Pipridae; genus Manacus; species Manacus candei. Next base: position 3,373,019 of record NW_026138110.1, read on the forward strand.
CTTTTACACTTCAATGGGTTACAGGATGTTTTTAATGGCTTTGAAAAGAGCTTAGTCAAAAGCTGGGTTATTATTTGAATGAACCACACCTAACCTGTTTGTGCTGCTGTGCCTACCATCAGGTAGCTGCTGGTTTTCATTTGAAAAAAAAGCAGTACCTGAAAGAGCTGAAACTATCCAAACTGAAAGGCAGGCATAACAATAAAATACAGTGAAGCTTAAGGAGCATGAGACAGGATGGACTGCGCTGAAGAAATTAGTTGAAAATTTTTTCCATCTGAAGTCATTAAAACATTTTGTTATTTCTTAAATGTCATCTACAAAAGAAGATGCCTTACATAAGAGAGAGGTATTGCTAAATACCCAAACACGTGCACCAGCCACGTGACTGCCATAAAACTTCAAAGGTGGCTGCCTAACTAAAACGCTGATGTTTTTAATAATGTATTTCTTGGAACTGCTTTTTATGTGCTCAGATATACATAGATGTTTACTTCTCAGATAACAGTGTGCAAAAGAAGAAGACAAGCCTATTCCATGAGCATCATGTGCACATCACTGTTGGATACAGTAGTGAGCAAGGAAAAAACACTCTCAGAGGGACAGGAAGGGATTTGCATTTGTAGATCCCAGTTAAAGGTGAGGCACTATAGTTGTCCTAAGTTTCTTGGACAAGTATTGATCACTTTAGCAAGAGGGAGGAGAACCTAAACCCCAAAGTCTCCAGAAATTAAGCATTTCTTTGGGTTTTCAGAGCTGTTTCACAGGACTAATTTCTTCTGCATCTTTCTTAATTGTAATAGGTGCCTTCTTAATCATAACAGAAAACAGTTGGTACCACGTTGCAGCCATGGGTTTGAGTATCTAACTACACTTCATTTTATGGTGTTCAGCTGTTCAGACCCCATAGATCAGTTGCTTTAACTGTGGTATCTCATGCAATATTACCTTGCAACATCACAGAATCTGCTTTAGAGAACACTAAAATCCTTGGAGATGCAGGCTGACTGTAAAAGTCACACATATATGTAAAATAATTACGGTAAATATGTTATTTTTATTATAGAGGAAAGGCAGAATTTTAAGAAACAAGTACCCAAATTCTTTGAAGATAAGCTGACCATTTGAGTCTTTGGATATTTCAATATCCAATACATAAACACAGAAATTAAATAGCAACACAATTTGAAGGTGACCATTGAGACTAACAAACATCTATGCTTAAGTTTATAACTTTCACTCCTTTGCTTTAATATCTTACGACCAAAAAAGTATAAAGGAAATAAAGTCACTAGTTTTAGTCTAATCTTTCCTTAGAACTCAATCTATGAAACATCCTTTGTCATAGTTATTACAAGGGTCAATTTGGCAGCTTCCATTCTCTCCCAGCAATAAACCAGGCAGGGCATTGGATTACCAAGACCTGCCAAGAAGTTTTGCCAAAGTGTGAGAAGCAACACAAATGATTACCAGTTACCAACCTTGTGGGGCACTTGGCAGCTGGAACCCATGACCTCTATTTTGCAAAAGCCTGAGCCACAGGAGAGTGACAGGAATGCAGAGACCATGAAAATCTGGGTATGGACAAGTCTGAGACGGGGAAATTCAAGAGGAGGGAAAAGGACAAAAATAATTGAATGCTTTGTCTGTCATAGGAAACTCTACCCCGATGTCTAGAATGGCCTGTCACTTGATTAAGAGCTTAGGAGACTGCACAGAGCTGGCTGAAGTTTGTTGTCATCCAACACAGAAATCTTGGTGTCCCCTGAAAACAGAATTTGAAGGCTTTCCCATTTTAAAACAAACACCTACACAACTTGGATTTTTGAGGTTAGTAGTTTTCAGTGAAAAATCTGAAAAAAACCCAGACTTTCAAAAAATGTGAAAACCATTTTTTGCAGTATGTGGATCTTGCAGAATATTTTTTTAGTGCAGCTGCATAGGAAAAAGAGTAACCTAGCAGTGTGCCCATATGGCTTCTTAAGAGCATTCCTGTTCTTTGGCTCAGTCACCACTGATGCATTTCATTGCAGCATGAAGGTTGGAATAAAACCCCTGGGAATGTGCCAAGGCTAACGTGCAGCGAGCTGAGGGAAGGTTCACACTGCTGGGATGAGGTATTGATATAGGACATCTAGGAAAATTCACTTTATCCTGCCCTATCAGGGGAGAGGACTCCACACTTTGCTCCCGCATCTTTGGCCCATACTTAGTTCTGGCAGGTTATCTTCTGCTTTTTGCCCTTTGGGCAGAATCATTCTGCTGTCAAAAGACGTTTGCACCATGTAACTTTTTTATTCAAACACCTCTGCATGGAGTTACTGCTCCCATGCCATTTGAGGGGGGGAACAGTCCTCCAAAATACCTAAAAAAAAAAACCAACAAACCACAAACAAAAAACCCCAGCAAAACACAACTGCTTTGCTAGTTTTTCTTTTTTTTTTTTTTTTTTTTCTCCTCAAATTCCAGCCTAGGGACATCACAGTAGTTTTTAAGATTCCTCTTGCTTAAGAATCACAAATCCAGTGATTGACTTAGGGTTTTCACTTTGATGGCTTTTATTAACACCTGATATAAACCCCCACAATACTCATGCTTCGAGATGACTGCCGTGCCAAAGGAATGGAAAAGGTAGATGGTGCTGGATTCCCTTAAGGACACAGTTTCTTCGTTTTATTACCCTGGCAGTGAGTAAGTTTACCTCAAAAAAAGTACTTCTGTGCCACCTAGTGGCGGCATAGTTTAGTGACATAATTATTTAACACTTCATTGCCAAAACACCAAGTTCAAATGCAGTCCGAGGTGTTACGGAATTTTCTTATCGTTTGTGTTTCAGTGTGTCCAGGTCAGGACAGGAGCATCAGCCAGGTGGGACCTCAGCCTGCCAAGCTCTGTGTACTGCCCCAGTCTCCACAAAGCACTGCAGAACCAGCACCAGCTCAGTCAGAAACCATCTCGGACAAGGTTTTTCATCAAAAACCTAGCAAATTCTAGCCTTTGTTGGTGAGAAAAACCTCTTGACTCCTTTTCCTCTCACACTGTTCAGGTGAGTCCCGGTGCCTCAGGTACAGTCTTCTCCAGGTACTTTGGTGAAACGTGCAGGGGGGTCTGCAGGTTTTCCATGCTTCTCTTCCAAAATTCATTTCCAAAAATGAATTTGTCAGTTGTTCTGGAATACTCTATGCAGCCAGAAGACACTGTCCTGCCCTTATGAGAGCCTGTCCAAGGGAAGGGTTAATAAACCAGTCCAAATACTACCGAATTCTAGCAAGAGCCCTCTCTTGAGTGCACTGTTGGGTCTTTTTAAAGGTGCAGTGTGAAAAATTACTCCCAATGAACAAATGCCATATTTCACTTGAAACCTGCGTTCGCTGGCTTTTAGTGAGAACAGTGAACTCTCCCTGACATGGCAAGGTTTACTGGTTTCCATGAAACCTCTGCCAGCCAGACTTGGTCATGACTTGGTGTTGCCTTCTCAAGTACTGCAGCAGCCCTGCAACAGCCATCCAGAATGTGATGTAGTTTTACTCCTGCAGCTTGTGCAAGGAAACAGTGCCTTTAAGCCAACTAGGAGAGTTGAAGTGAAAATAACCTAGTCTGGAGCTGTGAAATGTGAAAAGCATTAAGGCACTACCTCGAAATGTGCAACTCCTGTCCCTGTCCCCAGTGACCAGACCCCACTAGAGATGGCAATCCCCGCCTTGGCTCTGTCCCTGCAGCTCTGGAAGTTGTGTTACCTGGCTGGTTTAAAAATTAAGAGGTCCAGAGTCTTAATATATGTATCTTTCTTTTTTTTGTCTCCTTTTTCTTTTCTCCCTGATTGTTTAGCTTTTTAAATATGTAGAAACTCTTTTTTTTCCCCCCTTTAAATGAGCTGGGCTTTTTGTAGTGTAAGGTTTAAGTAGAGCTTAAAATTTTCTGGTATAATACACATTGCTTCACAGAATAAATAAAAACCCTGTGTATTTTGAACCCAGGCAGTACCAATAATGCACACATTTTGTAACTTAGTTGTTGGCTTCAGGCTTACAGAAGAAGGAATCAGTCAAACATCAGTACTTATACCGCAGAAAAATAACTTTGAGTCTTTCACTACTAGTCAAAAACTTGGTCACTGACTGCTAAAAAATGCACAAAAATATATTCCAATGCATACTTCAGAACTTTAATCCCTTACAAGTTCCACTTCAGGCTTCTTTGTGCTCTCCATCATCTTCTCTCCAGCACTGGCACAGGTTGCCCAGAGCAGTTATGGATGCCCCATCTCTGGAAGTGTTCAAGGCCAGGTTGGATGGGGCTTGGAGCAACCTGCTCTAGTGGAAGGTGTCCCTGCCCATGGCAAGGGGTAGAACAAGATGATCTTTAAGGTCCCTAACAACCCAAACTGCTCTGTAATTCTATGAAACACAGAGCCAAACAAGTTCAGCCCTTCTTCAAAAACAGCTTTGTGCTGCTCCAGTCATATCCTGGATCCAAGCACAATCTAAACTGCATTTAAACCAGTGTTGCTGCAGTTCCATCCTGCTGGAACCAATGTTCTAACATCTAATAAGTTCCATTTGAATGAAAATGAGCTGTTACAGTAAACTCGCTTCCCACTTCCAAAAGCAAAATTTCCTCTAATTTCATTTTAAAGAGCAAATCCTTCTCTCCCCAGCTGAGTACAAACAAACATCTGGAACTGCTGCACTTTAGGTTTTGTTTATGTATTTAATGGATGGCCAGAGGCTTAGAAACTGCCAAATAATTCTAGTCTTAGGAATTTATATTAACTAATTTCTGTGGGATTCAGGATACATCTGCCAAGTTTCAGATACAAGCAAAGCTCTTGCAATTGAGTCTCAACAGACATGCATCCCTAAGTAATCTTCATCCACAAGTACTATTGTACTACGTGAAGCTGTAACATTTAACCCTGTGTGAATTATACTGAGTAGGAACTGGCAAACAGCTTAAACCACCCTGTTCGTCCCAGAGTTGTGTTTGAGGGGAAGATGTGGAAGTGACCACAATGTGTTTTTTTTCTTCGGTGACTAATTTTACAGATAACTAAACCTCCATCTGAGTATTCACAGGGGCAACTCCTATCACACTGTCACTGCCAAAAATCAGTTTACTTGGTCAGGTCTTTAAAACTCTTGATCTCTGCAGAGATGGATTTCCAAACCTGTATTTGAGTAACAAAGACAAGATCCATATAAATGCAGTTGAGATGATCAGGAGATCCCAAAAGATGCAAGGCTCCTAAGGAACAGAAAAAAAGATAACACATTACAGAAGCACCTTACCAACACGGGACACAAAGTTATTAAGTTTAAAAACCCTGCATTTGAGTGTAATCCTCTTCATTGCCATATATAGCTCTGACCTCACATGACAACTGACCTGACTGTGCTCCTCCAGCCTCTTCTGTTCATCTCTGCTTTACATCCAGTCCCTCTGATGCTGCAAAGAAATGAGTTACCAAAGTCAGCCACGTAGACAGGGAGACCTTAACTGCTGCCCAATTGTCACTTCTCTTTAGACAAGCCCTCTGGGGTCCAAAGAAAACCTGCACAAACAGACACTGCCCTAACTTTAAGGCCCTGCCCTCAGTGGCTGAGCCTATCACAGGGTAACTGGAAAGTCTCCTTTCTACTCCACCTACCCCCAACTCTACACTGCAGGGCAGAGCAGTTCCAGGCCCAACACAAACTCCAAGGACACGTTTCCAGACAAGTGCTGTGGTGCAACGAGGAGAGAGAACTCTGAGAAAGCAACGATGCCAAAATGGATGTGCTGCCGCACGAGAAGACGGAGGATACGGCGAGACTGAACGGAGGAGGCTCTGAGGAGCCTGAAAAGACACTCTAAGAGAATGGCCTGGGACAAGAACTGCCTACAAAAGGGCTAAGATGGATGGGAGACAATGCTGTGTTCAGAATCTTCTTAGATTCTCACAAGTCCCAGGTGGGATGACAAGGGAGGACTGCATGGCACGGCCACCGATACAACCTGTAAGGAGGCTGTAAAAGACACCTGACCTGACACTTCTCAGATGCGATTCCGATGCACGTCCAAGCTAGAGAGCCAAAGAATGGATGGTATGGGCACTGGGCTGGGCAGTGCAGAGGTTCAAGATCTTAGGAATGATGCCTTGACATCTCAGATAAGAACTTTGAGGGCAGAAAGCAAATATGTGGTGATTGTGAATTTTAAGACACGGAACACAGACTGGACAAAGGACACGACACAGACCTGAACTGCTCTGCCCTGCACATCCTACTCCAGTGATGAAAAGTAAACTGCTCCTCCTGTGTGTGCCAAGGAGGAGCAGACCCTTTCCCCTGTGGGTCCCCCTTAGGGCAGACCCTTTCCCCTGTGCTCATTTGAAAATCCCTCCCTCCTAACCATGAAACTGGACCCAGCTCTCATCCCCTCTCCAGGTGATAGTCCTCCACTTATCTTTCCCACAGCTGGGGATGTGAATCCATCTTCGATGCCAAGGAAGGCCGCCCAGCTGGCTCAGAGGGTCCTGTGATCCCTGCAACTGGAAAAGTTCCAGCCTTTTTTTTGTTACCGTTACTCAATTTATAGCTGCGGTATAAATTAAGTACCATAATCAAAAGAGTGCAGAGTGTGAGTAATTAATTAATTAATTAAGAATAATTAAGCACAAGCTGGCTTGTTCCCAACGTTAGACAAACAAATACCTTGCTCTTTAAAAACACAAAAGTCTCTGAGCAGTTTTTCGGACCGGGTCTTTCTGCATCACAGCCCAACTATTACTAAACACTGCTACAGTAACTCCTAAACCGTCACCCAGCGCCAGATCCAGACACCGCTTGAACATCTGCGGGAACGGTGACTCCATCACCTCCCTGGGCAGCCTATTTCAATGCGGGACCACTCAATTTTTTCCTAACCTCTAATCCGAATCTCCCCACTCTCATTGTAAGGCTATTTTCCCTGGTCCTCACCGCAGGACAGCGGCTCTTTCCCGGTTCAAACCTCGGCACAGCCACCGAACCGGGCGCGGGTCCGTGGAAGCACTTCCTAATTCCCGTTATTACCTAACTCCACATCCCCTGTCGCGAAGCGCCCTGGGAGGGTCCCGGCAGCCCCGGGGGCTCAGCCCAACACCCCGGCAGCCCCGGGGGCTCCCTCCGGGCTCCCCCGCACCTTGTGCCAGTACCGCCAGGATCCCCCTTATCCCGCAGGTAGGACTCGGTCGCCCCGACACCCGCCGCCCCGACACCCGCCGCCCCGACACCCGCCGCCCCGACACCCGCCGCTCCAGCCCCGCCGGTTCAGCCCACCTCGCCCCAGCCCGCATCCTCATCCTATACTAACTCTAAACCCAATACTACCTACACTACCTGCTCTTATTAAGAGTCCTTGTCATCATCCGGCCCTTCGCCCATCGTGATTTTAAGTCGGAGATGCTACTTAGGTGCTGCTGCTCCCAGAGCTTTTATACCGTCTGGGATTGGGCTAGTCCTTTTCCCCCGGGGCTTCACGGGAAGGGAGGTGGGCACGGCCAGGGGTATTTTAACCCCAGCCTTTGCTCAGGGAGGTTATTCAGCAGCCGGGCTTCAATGGGATAGGAGCTCTCCCTTTCTTTCATTGAATGGGACTTTTCAAGCTATTTCTGCTTTATTGAAGCATTAGTTTTGGCATCCAAAGAAACTGAGCTGTATATGGCAATGAAAATGATTATACTCACATGCAGGCTTTTAAAATTTAATAACTTTGTGTTGGTAAGCTGCTTTTGTAATGTGTTATCTTTTTTTCTTTTCCTTTAAGAGCCTTGTATCTTTTGAGATCTTTAGATCATCTTAATTGCAGCTTGGCATTTTTTCACAAGTGTTATCCAGTCCTCAGGTGAAGCTGCTCTGTGTTGAAGATGCTACAGACACCCAGGTTTGCAAATAGTCAGTAGGGGGTTACAGCCCAGAGATGGAGGGAGGGCTGGGGTGCCAGCTTTGGAATTGCCAGGGGTGTTTTGAAGGTAGTATGGGTGGAAAGCAGTGTCCAGGAGCCCCCTAAATGCCTGTGAAGGCACCCACTGACTTGTCAGATGTGCCACTTAAGTTTCCCTCCCATTCAGCCAGATAGTACATGCAATTACAGGTGCAGTCTTTGGCTGCAGGCAGTGACCCTGGGTGGTTTGCTAAAGAGAAGGGAGACTCTTGGAGCTCTCCCCATCCATCTGGGTGACTTTGTGGTTCGGGTTTCTTTACCATGCCAGAGGGACAGGGTGTAAAGCAGAGTTGAACAGAACAGAGGCCAGAGGAGCAGAGCAAGAAGGTGGGTCATGACCTGACGTCAGCGCAAAGACGTGGCTTTTGGCTCCACGTTTACTCGCTGTGTTAGGGATTCTGTTGTTTTGGGTTGTTTTTTCTTTGTTTTTAGATGGCCCTAGGAGGCTCTAGGCACCAGAGAGGAGGTGATCCAGGTGAGTCCTGGTGAGCAAGGTGAGCATGGACTCCAGGACAGGACTAGATGGTCTTTTACAGGTGTTGTGGTGAATCTGTGCACATGCTTTGTTTCTTGTGTTTTCCAGGGGTTCTGCCACCTTTTAACAGACAGTCCAAGGCTTCAGGGCCCCTGCTGGAAAGAGGTCACTGTGGAGGAGAGGTAGGTAGGAGCTACCCCAGGAAAGCCATCCTTTCAGGCAGTATCTCAGTGTGTACATTTGCCTTTGGCTTTTTTACTTTGCAGAGAATGTGTGCAGCCTCAGAGGGCCGCAGCCACCTGCCAGTTAGGTTTGATGGTCTTCAGCTGTCCTTGTGAGCAATCTCCTAGTACTACGAGGGTCATCAGTTAAGGCTGGACCTTTTCCAGTTGCAGGTGCCATCCAGCCTGTGTTTGGCAAAGGAGGAGCATTGAGGTTGAGTCGGGGAGGTAGTGAGGAGGTGCTGGGGTCTCCCTTACTTTCAAACACACCACGTAACTTTTTTTCTCACTCCCCCAGGTACGGCACACGGTGACGGCAGCAGCCTCCGACTGGGGTCGGAGCCAGTGGCCCGAGAACCTCTGAGCTCAGGGGATGGTGAGTAGCCAGTTGCAGGGTTATCTCCCACGTGCTGCTGAACTCTTGTGTCAGTTTGGGTTTCCTTTCTCACAGCGACCGAGTCAGGGATCACAGGACCCTCTGAGCCAGCTGGGCGGCCTTCCTTGGCATCGAAGATGGGTTCACATCCCCAGCTGTGGGAAAGATAAGTGGAGGACTATCACCTGGAGAGGGGATGAGAGCTGGGTCCAGTTTCATGGTTAGGAGGGAGGAATTTTCAAATGAGCACAGGGGAAAGGGTCTGCCCTCAGAGGCCCTTGGCACACATAGGAGGAGCAGTTTACTTTTCATCACTGGAGTAGGATGTGCAGGGCAGAGCAGTTCAGGTCTGTGTCGTGTCCTTTGTCCAGTCTGTGTCTCATGTCTTACAATTCACAATCACCTTACCTTTGTTTTCTGCCCTCAAAGTTCTTATCTGAGATGTCAAGGCATCATTCCTAAGATCTTGAACCTCTGCACTGCCCAGCCCAGTGCCCATACCATCCATTCTTTGGCTCTCTAGCTTGGACATGCATCGGAATCGCATCTGAGAAGTGTCAGGTCAGGTGTCTTTTACAGCCTCCTTACAGGTTGTATCGGTGGCTGTGCCGTGCAGTCCTCCCTTGTCATCCCACCTGGGACTTGTGAGAATCTAAGAAGATTCTGAACACAGCATTGTCTCCCATCCGTCTTAGCCCTTTTGTAGGCAGTTCTTGTCCCAGGCCATTCTGTTAGAGTGTCTTTTCAGGCTCCTCAGAGCCTCCTCCGTTCAGTCTCGCCGTATCCTCCGTCTTCTCGTGCGGCAGCACATCCATTTTGGCGTCGTTGCTTTCTCAGAGTTTTCTCTTCTGGTTGCACCACAGCACTTGTCTGGAAATGTGTCCTTGGAGTTTGTGTTGGGCCTGGAACTGCTCTGCCCTGCAGTGTAGAGTTGGGGGTAGGTGGAGTAGAAAGGAGACTTTGCAGTTACCCTGTGAGAGGCTCAGCCACTGAGGGCAGGGCCTTAAAGTTAGGGCAGTGTCTGTTTGTGCAGGTTGTCTTTGGACCCCAGAGGGCTTGTCTAAAGAGAAGTGACAATTGGGCAGCAGTTAAGGTCTCCCTGTCTATGTGGCTGACTTTGGTAACTCATTTCTTTGCAGCATCAGAGGGACTGGATGTAAAGCAGAGATGAACAGAAGAGGCTGGAGGAGCACAGTCAGAAGGTGGGCTCTCGTGTGAGGTCAGAGCCAAGACATGACTTTTGGCCCTAGGTTTATTGATCGTTTGGATGGTTTGGTGGTTTAGTCTTGGTTTTTTGGTTTTTTTTTGTTTGTTTTTTTTTTTAAGATGCAGTGCCGTCGGCCCAGCAGACGATAGGCACCAGAGGGAAGGTGAGCCCTGTGAGGAAGGTGAGCAGTGACTGCAGGACAAAACTAGCAGCTCTTTTGCAGGCGGTGTACTTGTGGTGAATCTCTGTACATACTTGTTTTTTTGTTTTCCAGGCAGTGCACCGACTTCTGACGTGCAGTCCAACGTGATGGGGACCCTGCCTGTAAGAGGTCACGGTCAAGGGGTGTCAGACACAAACTGCCATGGGAGCAGCAAACTCTTGGGCAGTATCTCAGTACTCACATTTGCCTCTGGGGTTTTTTTGCAGGAGATGTAGACAGCCTGACAGGGCCGAAGGCAACTCACAGTGAGGTGACAGACACTGTTTGGTCCTCTGGAGCTCTCCTTGTAGGTAATCTCCGAGTATTAAAAAGATCAGCAGCGAAGGATTGAGTTTTTTTGATTGCAGGTACCATCCTTGTAACCTTTGGGAGCAGATGAGCATTGGAGGTGAGTCGGGGAGGCAGCAGGAGGAGCAGGGATCCACTGCAGCTTTAGAGATGGCTTCTCATTTTGTCTCTCTCGCTCAGGTATCCCAAAAGATGACAGCAAGTCATCCAAGTCTGGTCAGAGCCTGACACGAGGACCTGCCTGGGTGACAGTGAGTAGAGGGATCATGGGGGCTGGGGCCACGTGCCACACTACTGAGATACGGTGTCTGGTTTTCTTTCTCGCAGTTGACTGCCGGTAGTCTGACGATGGCAGGAACCTCTGAGCCAGCCCAGGTGCCCCTCCTGTGCATCAAAGATGGCTTGGCATCCCCGGCTCTCGGAAAGATAAGTGCCGGGCAAAGCCCCAGAGAGGGGCTGGGAGTGGGTGCAAGTCTGTGCCCCGCCTGGAGGGATTTTTGAAATGAGTCCGGTGCAAGGGGTATCCTGTGACAGGTTATTTGGACGCATCAAAGGAAGGGCTTACTTTTTCTCATTGGATTCATGTGTGCAGGGCTGAGCAGTTCCAGTGTCTGTCACGTCCTTTTTCTTGTCCCTGTTTTGTGTCCTTCGTCTCTTAATTGTGTCACATGGTGTGTGTTGTCACAGGTGTGGGGTGTCTCACTTGGGGTCAGCCTGGAACTGCTCTGCCCTGCTCCATGGGTCAGTGGTTAGATAGAATATTGCTCAGAGTGTCACATCAGCACATCAGTTCCCTCAGACAGTCGAGCTGATGGCTGTATGGTCCTGCCAGATGGAGCAGGTGTCCATAACTTGTGTGCAATCATTATAGCTGAGTGTTGTGGAGCTGATGGTACTTGGATAGCAGGGCCTTGAAGCTGGGTTGTCATTTGTATTCTTGTATGCTGCAGTCAGAGTTCTCGCTGGCTCAGTGGAAATGAGTTCTTTGAAGTGGTTCAGGTCTCAGTGACCATGTGGGTGACGTGACTGATCCTTTGTTTTTTGTTGTTTTTTTTTTCCGATAAGTGGACACAATGTACCCCCGACCGAGACAAGTTGAAGCAGCCTGGGAAGAAGGTTGTATTAGGTGTTGAATGTACCGAAGGTCCACCCACTAAGAGGTCCAGCTAAAGGAGCCTGAGATGGCCAGCATGAGGCAGTATGTCAGCACAAGCCTCCGTGTCCATGTTTTCCTGCAGCGGCCGATTGTCCACGGTGCGTAGGAACACTTCGGTGTGCAGTCTGATGGGGTTTAGAGGTTTTTGGCTTTTGTTGTGAGCAATTCCTAATTGTTGGAGAGCTAAGTGTTTGAACATTTGCCCCTTTCCTTTGCAAGGGCGGTGTTGGGAGCAGCTGAAGAGAGAGGAGCCTTGGAGGTGAGTTGGGGAGGCAGCAGGAGGAGCGGGGATCCACTGCAGCTTTGGAGATGCCTTCTCATTGTGTGTCTCAGTCACTCAGGTATCCCAGAAGATGACAGCACAGTGTCTGACTCTGGTCAGGGCCTGGGTGCTGGTGAGTAGGGGGATCACTGGGGTTCGAGCCCCATGCCACACAACTCACAAATATGGTGTCTGGTTTTCTTTCTTGCAGTTGGCTGCTAGTAGTCTGACGATGGCAGGAATCTCTGAGCCAGCCCAGGTGCCCCTCCTGTGCATCAAAGATGGATTGGCATCCCCGGCTCTCGGAAAGATAAGTGCAGGGCAAAGCCCCAGAGAGGGGTTGGGAGTGGGTGCAAGTCTGTGCCTCGCCTGGAGGGATTTTTGAAATGAGTCCGGTGCAAGGGGTATCCTGTGACAGGTTATTTGGATGCATCAAAGGAAGGGCTTACTTTTGATCCTTGGATTCCCGTGTGCCGGGCAGAGCAGTTGCGGTCTGTGTCCCGTCCTTTGTCTGGTCCGTGTTTTGTGTCACGTGGTGTGTGTGGTCACAGGTATGTGGTGTCTCACTTGGGGTCAGCCTGGATCTGCTCTACCCTGCTCTGTGGATCAGATGGAATCTGGCTCCGAGTCTCAGGTCAGCATGTCAGCTCCCTTAGAGAGTCGAGCCGATGGCTGTGCAGTCTGTGAGCAGGATGGTCTTGCGATGCCCTGCTGGGGTGTCTAGAGTCCCGGCTAGGTAGAGTAGCAAAGAGTGTCCAGGGTTTGGAGGTTTTTGGCTTTTGTTGTGAGCAATTCCTAAATGTTGGAGAGCTGAGTGTTTGAGTATTTGCCCATTTCATTTGCAGGGGCGGTCTTGGGAGCAGCTGAAGAGAGAAGAGCCTTGGAGGTGAGTTGGGGAGGCAGCAGGAGGAGCGGGGATCCCCTGCAGCTTTAGAGATGCCATCTAATTTTGTCTCTGGCTCACTCAGGTATCCCAGAAGATGGCAGCCAGAGTGTCCGAGTTCGGTGAGAGCCAGTGACCCGAGGACCTGCCTGGTCGAGAGTGAGTCGAGGGCTCATGGGGTCTGGGGCCACGTGCCACACTACTGAGATACGGTGTCTGGTTTTCTTTCTCGCAGTTGACTGCCGGTAGTCTGACGATGGCAGGAACCTCTGAGCCAGCCCAGGTGCCCCTCCTGTGCATCAAAGATGGCTTGGCATCCCCGGCTCTCGGAAAGATAAGTGCAGGGCAAAGCCCCAGAGAGGGGCTGGGAGTCAGTGCAAGTGTGTGCCTCGTCTGGAGGGATTTTTGAAATGAGTCCGGTGCAAGGGGTATCCTGTGACAGGTTATTTGGGCGCATCAAAGGAAGGGCTTACTTTTTGTCATTGGATTGCCGTGTGCAGGGCTGAGCAGTTCCAGTGTGTGTCACGTCCTTTGTCTCGTCCCTGTTTTGTGTCCTTCGTCTCTTAATTGTGTCACATGGTGTGTGTTGTCACAGGTGTGGGGTGTCTCACTTGGGGTCAGCCTGGAACTGCTCTGCCCTGCTCCATGGGTCAGTGGTTAGATAGAATATTGCTCAGAGTGTCACATCAGCACATCAGTTCCCTCAGACAGTCGAGCCGATGGCTGTACGGTCCTGCCGGATGGAGCAGGTGTCCATAACTTGTGTGCAATCATTATAGCTGAGTGTTGTGGAGCTGATGGTACTTGGATAGCAGGGCCTTGAAGCTGGGTTGTCATTTGTATTCTTGTATGCTGCAGTCAGAGTTCTCGCTGGCTCAGTGGAAATGAGTTCTTTGAAGTGGTTCAGGTCTCAGTGACCATGTGGGTGACGTGACTGATCCTTTGTTTTTTGTTGTCTTTTTTTCCGATAAGTGGACACAATGTACCCCCGACCGAGACAAGTTGAAGCAGCCTGGGAAGAAGGTTGTATTAGGTGTTGAATGTACCGAAGGTCCACCCACTAAGAGGTCCAGCTAAAGGAGCCTGAGATGGCCAGCATGAGGCAGTATGTCAGCACAAGCCTCCGCGTCCGTGTTTTCCTGCAGTGGCCGTCTGTCCACGGTGTGTAGGAACACTTCGGCGTGCAGTCTGATGGGGTTTAGAGGTTTTTGACTTTCGTTGTGAGCAATTCCTAAATGTTTGAGAACTGAGTGTTTGAGCATTTGCCCATTTCATTTGCAGGGGCGCTCTTGGGAGCAGCTGAAGAGAGAGGAGCCTTGGAGGTGAGTTGGGGAGGCAGCAGGAGGAGCGGGGATCCCCTGCAGCTTTAGAGATGCCATCTAATTTTGTCTCTGGTCACTCAGGTATCCCAGAAGGTGACAGCCACAGTGTCTGACTCTGGTCAGGGCCTGGGTGCTGGTGAGTAGGGGGATCACTGGGGTTTGAGCCCCGTGCCACACAACTCACATATTGGTTATGGTTTTCTTTCTTGTAGTTGACTCCGAGTAACCTGGTGACTGCAGGAACCACCTCACGATGGGGCAACTGACTCAGTTTGGTCGTCTTGAGCTGTCCTTGTCTGCAATCTCCGAGTTTTAAAAGGATGAGCAGCAAGGCACAGAACTTTAGTGATGGCAGGTGCCATCTGGGTAACTTTTGGAAGCGTCCAGGCACTGGAGGTGAGTCGGGGAGGCAGCAGGAGGAGCGGGGATTCACTGCAGCTTTAGAAATAACCTCTATTTTTTTTCTTGCTTTTATTTCTCTTGCTCTATTCTCCTGATTTTAATTCTCTTAGACTCTTCTCCTGATTTTAATTGTCTTGACCTCTTCTCCTGATATTAGTTCTCTTGAACTCTTCTCCTGATTTTAATTTTTTTAAGGCTCTTCCCTTGATATAAATTCTCTCAGGCTCTTCTCCTGATTTCAATTCTCTCAGGCTCTTCTCCTGATTTCAATTCTCTCAGGCTCTTCTCCTGATTTCAATTCTCTCAGGCTCTTCTCCTGATTTCAATTCTCTCAGGCTCCTCTCCTGATTTTGATTTTGTTAAGGTTCTTCTCCTGGTTTGCATTTTTTTTAAGCTCCTCTCCGGATTTTAATTTTTTTAGGATCTTCTCCTGATTTTAATTCTCTTAGGCTCCTCTCCTGACTTTAATTCTCTTCTGCTCTTCTCCGAATTTTAATTTGTGTCAATTTCTGGCCATTTTTTTGGGGAGATTTGGGTGAGTTTCTGACCATTTTTTTGGGGAGATTTGGGTGAGTTTCTGGCCATTTTTTTGGGGAGATTTGGGTGAGAGTCTGGCCATTTTTTGGGGGAGATTTGGGTGAGATTCTGGCCATTTTTGGGGGGAGATTTGGGTGAGATTCTGGCCATTTTTTTGGGGAGATTTGGGTGAGTTTCGGGCCATTTTTTGAGGGAGATTTGTGTCAATTTTGGGTCATTTTTTTAGGCAGATTTGTGTCAGTTTTGGATCATTTTTTAGGCAGATTTGTGTCAGTTTTGGGTCATTATTGTGGGGAGAGTTGGGTGAGTTTCTGGCTATTTTTCTGGGGAGATTTGGGTGAGTTTCTGGCTATTATTTTGGGGAGATTTGGGTGACATTTTGGCCTTTTTTTTGGGGGAGATTTGTGTCAGTTTTGAGTCATTTTTTGGGGAGATTTGGGTGAGTTTCTGGCCATTTTTTTGGGGAGATTTGGGTGAGTTTCTGGCCATTTTTTTGGGGAGATTTGGGTGAGTTTCTGGCCATTTTTTGGGGAGATTTGGGTGAGTTTCTGGCCATTTTTTTTGGGAGATTTGGGTGAGTTTCTTGCCCATTTTTTGGGAGATTTGGGTGAGTTTCTGGCCAGTTTTTGGGGAGATTTCGGTGAGTCTCTGGCTACTCTTTTAGGGAGATTTGGGTGAGTTTCTGGTCATTTTTTTGGGGAGATTTGGGTGAGTTTCTGGCCATTTTTTGGGGAGATTTGGATGAGTTTCTGGCCATTTTTTTGGAGAGATTTGGGTGAGTTTCTGGCCATTTTTTGGGGAGATTTGGGTGAGATTCTGGCTATTTCTTTGGGGAGATTTTGGTGAGATTCTGGCCATTTTTTTTGGGGAGATTTGGGTGAGTTTCTGGCCATTTATTTGGGGAGATTTGGGTGAGTTTCTGGCCATTTTTGGGGGGAGATTTGGGTGAGTTTCTGACCATGTTTTTGGGGAGATTTGCTTGAGTTTCTGGCCATTTTTTTGGGGTGAGATTTGGGTGAGTTTCTGACCATTTTTGGGGGGAGATTTGGGTGAGGTTCTGACCATTTTTTTTGGGAGATTCGGGTGAGTTTCTGGCCATTTTTGGGGGGAGATTTGGGTGAGTTTCTGACCATTTTTGGGGGGAGATTTGGGTGAGTTTCTGTCCATTTTTTTGGGGAGATTTGGGTGAGTTTCTGGCCATTTTTTTGGGGAGATTTTGGTGAGTTTCTGGCCATTTTTTTGGGGAGATTTGTGAGAGTTTCTGACCATTTTTTAGGGGAGATTTGGGTGAGTTTCTGGCCATTTTTCGGGGGAGATTTGGGTGAGTTTCTGGCCATGTTTTTGGGGAGATTTGGGGGAGTTTCTGACCATGTTTTTGGGGAGATTTGGGTGAGTTTCTGGCTGTTTTTTTGGGGAGATTTGGGTGAGTTTCTGGCTATTTTTGGGGGGAGATTTGGGTGATTTTCTGGCCGTTTTTGGGGGGAGATTTGGGTGAATTTCTGGCCATTTTTGGGGGGAGATTTGGGAGAGTTTCTGGCCATTTTTGGGGGGACATTTGGGAGAGTTTCTGGCCATGTTTTTGGGGAGATTTGGGTGAGTTTCTGGCCATTTTTTGGGGAGATTTGGGTGAGTTTCTGGCCATGTTTTTGGGGAGATTTGGGTGAGTTTCTGACCATGTTTCTGGGGAGATTTGGGTGAGTTTCTGACCATGTTTTTGGGGAGATTTGGGTAAGTTTCTGACCATGTTTTTGGGGAGATTTGGGTGAGTTTCTGTCCATGTTTTAGGGGAGATTTGGGTGAGTTTCTGTCCCTGTTTTTGGGGAGATTTGGGTGAGTTTCTGGCCATTTTTGGGGAGACATTTGGGTGAGTTTCTGGCTATTTTTTAGGGGAGATTTGGGTGAGTTTCTGTCCATGTTTTTGGGGAGATTTGGGTGAGTTTCTGACCATGTTTTTGGGGAGATTTGGGTGAGTTTCTGGCTATATTTTTGGGGGGAGATTTGGGTGAGTTTCTGGCTATATTTTTGGGGAGATTTGGGTGAGTTTCTGACCATTTTTGGGGGAGCTTTTGGTGAATTTCTGACCATTTTTGGGGGAGATTTGGGTGAGTTTCTGGCCATGTTTTTGGGGAGAGATTTGGGTGAGTTTCTGGCCATTTTTTTGGGGAGATTTGGGTGAGTTTCTGGCCATGTTTTTGGGGAGATTTGGGTGAGTTTCTGACCATGTTTTTGGGGAGATTTAGGTGAGTTTCTGGCTATTTCTTTGGGGAGATTTGGGTGAGTTTCTCACCATTTTTTTCAGGAGATTTGGGTGAGTTTCTGTCCATTTTTTGGGGAGATTTGGGTGAGATTCTGGCCATGTTTTTGGGGAGATTTGGGTGAGTTTCTGGCCATTTTTTGGGGGAGATTTGGGTGAGTTTCTGGCCATTTTTACGGGGATATTTAGGAGAGTTTCTGGCCATGTTTTTGGGGAGATTTGGGTGAGTTTCTGACGTTTTTTTTGGGGAGATTTGGGTGAGTTTCTGACCATTTTTGGGGGGAGATTTGGGTGAGTTTCTGACCATTTTTTTGGAGATTTTGGTGAGTTTCTGGCTATTTTTTTGGGGAGATTTTGGTGAGTTTCTGTCCATGTTTTTGGGG
The DNA here is from genome assembly GCF_025592945.1 of Manacus candei. NCBI lineage: Eukaryota > Metazoa > Chordata > Aves > Passeriformes > Pipridae > Manacus > Manacus candei. Next base: position 3,390,970 of record NW_026138110.1, read on the forward strand.
AGATTTGGGTGAGTTTCTGACCATGTTTTTGGGGAGATTTGGGTGAGTTTCTGGCCATGTTTTTGGGGAGATTTGGGTGAGTTTCTGGCCATGTTTTTGGGGAGATTTGGGTGAGTTTCTGGCCATTTTTTGGGGAGATTTGGGTGAGTTTCTGGCCATTTTTTGGGGAGATTTGGGTGAGTTTCTGGCCATGTTTTTGGGGAGATTTTGGTGAGTTTCTGACTATGTTTTTGGGGAGATTTTGGTGAGTTTCTGACTATGTTTTTGGGGAGATTTTGGTGAGTTTCTGACTATGTTTTTGGGGAGATTTTGGTGAGTTTCTGACTATATTTTTGGGGAGATTTTGGTGAGTTTCTGACTATATTTTTGGGGAGATTTGGGTGAGTTTCTGTCCAAGTTTTTGGGGAGATTTGGGTGAGTTTTGGGTCATTATTTTGGAGAGATTTGGGTGAGTTTCTGGCCATGTTTTTGGGGAGATTTGGGTGAGTTTCAGGCCATTTTTTTGGGGAGATTTGGGTGAGTTTCTGACCATTTTTGGGGGAGATCTGGGTGAGTTTCTGGCCATGTTTTTGGGGAGATTTGGGTGAGTTTCCTGCTATATTTTTGGGGAGATTTGGGTGAGTTTCTGACCATGTTTTTGGGGAGATTTTGGAGGGTTTCTGGCCATTTTTTTGGGGAGATTTGGGTGAGATTCTGGCCATTTTTTTGGGGAGATTTGGGTGAGTTTCTGGCCATTTTTGGGGGAGATTTGGGTGAGTTTCTGACCATTTTTTTGGGGAGATTTTGTTGAGTTTCTGGCCATGTTTTTGGGGAGATTTGGGTGAGTTTCTGGCCATTTTTTTGGGGAGATTTGGGTGAGTTTCTGGCCATGTGTTTGGGGAGATTTGGGTGAGTTTCTGACCATGTTTTTGGGGAGATTTGGGTGAGTTTCTGTCCATGTTTATGGGGAGATTTGGGTGAGTTTCTGTCCATGTTTTTGGGGAGATTTGGGTGAGTTTCTGTCCATGTTTTTGGGGAGATTTGGGTGAGTTTCTGACCATTTTTTTGGGGAGATTTGGGTGAGTTTCTGGCCATTTTTTGGGGAGATTTTGGTGAGTTTCTGGCCATGTTTTTGGGGAGGTTTGGGTGAGTTTCTGGCCATGTTTTTGGGGAGATTTGGGTGAGTTTCTGTCCATGTTTTTGGGGAGATTTGGGAGAGTTGATGGCTATATTTTTGGGGAGATTTGGGTGTGGTTCTGACCATTTTTGGGGAGATTTGGGTGAGTTTCTGGCCATTTTTTTGGGGAGGTTTTGGGTGAGTTTCTGTCCATGTTTTTGGGTAGAATTTGGTGAGTTTCTGGCCATTTTTTTGGGGAGATTTGGGTGAGTTTCTGTCCATTTTTTTGGGGAGATTTGGGCGAGTTTCTGGCCATTATTTTGGGGAGATTTGGGCGAGTTTCTGGCCATTATTTTGGGGAGATTTGGGCGAGTTTCTGGCCATTTTTTTGGGGAGATTTGGGTGAGTTTCTGGCCATTTTTTTGAGGAGATTAGTGAGAGTTTCTGGCCATTTTTTTGGGGAGATTAGTGAGAGTTTCTGGCCATTTTTTAGGGGAGATTTGGGTGAGTTTCTGGCCATTTTTGGGGGGAGATTTGGGTGATTTTCTGACCGTTTTTGGGGGGAGATTTGGGTGAGTTTCTGGCCATGTTTTTGGGGGGAGATTTGGGAGAGTTTCTGGCCATTTTTGGGGGGAGATTTGGGAGAGTTTCTGGCCATGTTTTTGGGGAGATTTGGGTGAGTTTCTGACCATGTTTTTGGGGAGATTTGGGTGAGTTTCTGGCCATTTTTTGGGGAGATTTGGGTGAGTTTCTGGCCATTTTTTGGGGAGATTTGGGTGAGTTTCTGGCCATTTTTTGGGGAGATTTGGGTGAGTTTCTGGCCATGTTTTTGGGGAGATTTGGGTGAGTTTCTGGCCATGTTTTTGGGGAGATTTGGGTGAGTTTCTGGCTATGTTTTTGGGGAGATTTGGGTGAGTTTCTGTCCATGTTTTTGGGGAGATTTGGGTGAGTTTCTGTCCATGTTTTTGGGGAGATTTGGGTGAGTTTCTGTCCATGTTTTTGGGGAGATTTGGGTGAGTTTCTGGCCATTTTTGGGAGAGATTTGGGTGAGTTTCTGGCTATTTTTTAGGGGAGATTTGGGTGAGTTTCTGGCCATTTTTCGGGGGAGATTTGGGTGAGTTTCTGGCCATTTTTTTGGGGAGATTTGGGTGAGTTTCTGGCCATTTTTTGGGGAGATTTTGGTGAGTTTCTGGCCATTTTTTTGGGGAGATTTGGGTGAGTTTCTGACCATGTTTTTGGGGAGATTTGGATGAGTTTCTGGCCAGTTTTTGGGGAGATTTCGGTGAGTCTCTGGCTACTCTTTTAGGGAGATTTGGGTGAGTTTCTGGTCATTTTTTTGGGGAGATTTGGGTGAGTTTCTGGCCATTTTTTGGGGAGATTTGGATGAGATTCTGGCCATTTTTTTGGGGAGATTTGGGTGAGTTTCTGGCCATTTTTGGGGAGACATTTGGGTGAGTTTCTGGCTATTTTTTAGGGGAGATTTGGGTGAGTTTCTGTCCATGTTTTTGGGGAGATTTGGGTGAGTTTCTGACCATGTTTTTGGGGAGATTTGGGTGAGTTTCTGGCTATATTTTTGGGGAGATTTGGGTGAGTTTCTGACCATTTTTGGGGGAGCTTTGGGTGAATTTCTGACCATTTTTGGGGGGGATTTGGGTGAGTTTCTGGCCATTTTTTTGGGGAGATTTGGGTGAGTTTCTCACCATTTTTTTCAGGAGATTTGAGTGAGTTTCTGGCCATGTTTTTGGGGAGAATTGGGTGAGTTTCTGGCCATGTTTTTGGGGAGATTTGGGTGAGTTTCTGTCCATTTTTTTGGGTAGATTTGGGTGAGTTTCTGGCCATTTTTAGGGGGAGATTTGGGAGAGTTTCTGGCCATGTTTTTGGGGAGATTTGGGTGAGTTTCTGACGTTTTTTTTGGGGAGATTTGGGTGAGTTTCTGACCATTTTTGGGGGGAGATTTGGGTGAGTTTCTGACCATTTTTTTGGAGATTTTGGTGAGTTTCTGGCTATTTTTTTGGGGAGATTTTGGTGAGTTTCTGTCCATGTTTTTGGGGAGATTTGGGTTAGTTTCTGGCCATGTTTTTGGGGAGATTTGGGTGAGTTTCTGGCCATGTTTTTGGGGAGATTTGGGTGAGTTTCTGACCATTTTTGGGGGGAGATTTGGGTGAGTTTCTGGCTATATTTTTGGGGAGATTTGGGTGAGTTTCTGACCATTTTTGGGGGGAGCTTTGGGTGAATTTCTGACCATTTTTTTGGGGAGATTTGGGTGAGTTTCTGACCACGTTTTTGGTGAGATTTGGGTGAGTTTGTGGCCATGTTTTTGGGGAGATTTTGGTGAGTTTCTGACTATGTTTTTGGGGAGATTTTGGTGAGTTTCTGACTATATTTTTGGGGAGATTTTGGTGAGTTTCTGACTATATTTTTGGGGAGATTTTCGTGAGTTTCTGACCATTTTTGGGGAGACATTTGGGTGAGTTTCTGGCTATTTCTTTGGGGAGATTTGGGTGAGTTTCTGGCTATTTTTTGGGGAGATTTGGGTGAGTTCCTGGCCATGTTTTTGGGGAGATTTGGGTGAGTTTCTGACCATTTTTGGGGGGAGATTTGGGTGAGTTTCTGGCTATCTTTTTGGGGGAGATTTGGGTGAGTTTCTGACCATGTTTTTGGGGAGATTTGGGTGAGTTTCTGGCCATGTTTTTGGGGAGATTTGGGTGAGTTTCTGGCCATTTTTTTGGGGAGATTTGGGTGAGTTTCTGGCCATTTTTTGGGGAGATTTGGGTGAGTTTCTGGCCATTTTTTTGGGGAGATTTGGGTGAGTTTCTGGCCATGTTTTCTGGGAGATTTGGGTGAGTTTCTGGCCATTTTTTTGGGGAGATTTTGGTGAGTTTCTGGCCATTTTTGGGGGGAGATTTGGTTGAGTTTCTGACTCTATTTTGAGGAGATTTGGGTGAGTTTCTGACCATTTTTGGCTGGAGATTTGGGTGAGTTTCTGGCCATGTTTTGGGGAGATTTGGGTGAGTTTCTGGCAATTTTTTGGGGAGATTTGGGTGAATTTCTGACAATTTTTGGGGGAGATCTGGCTGAGTTTCTGACCATTTTTTTGGGGAGATTTTGGTGAGTTTCTGACCGTGTTTTTGGGGAGATTTTGGTGAGTTTCTGTCCATGTTTTTGGGGAGATTTGGGTGAGTTTCTGACCATTTTTTTGGGGAGATTTGGGTGAGTTTCTGACCATGTTTTTGGGGAGATTTTAGGGAGTTTCTGGCCATCTTTTTAGGGAGATTTTAGGGAGTTTCTGGCCATTTTTTTGGGGAGATTTGGGTGAGTTTCTGACCATTTTTTTGAGGACATTTGGGTGAGTTTCTGGCCATTTTTTGGGGGAGATTTGGGTGAGTTTCTGGCCATTTTCGGGGGGAGATTTTGGAGAGTTTCTGGCCATTTTTTTGGGGAGATTCGGGTGAGTTTCTGGCCATGTTTTTGGGAGATTTTGGTGAGTTTCTGACCATGTTTTTGGGGAGATTTGGGTGAGTTTCTGGCCATTTTTTGGGGAGATTTGGGTGAGTTTCTGGCCATTTTTGGGGGGAGATTTTGGAGAGTTTCTGGCCATTTTTTTGGGGAGATTTGGGTGAGTTTCTGTCCATGTTTTTGGGGAGATTTTGGTGAGTTTCTGGCCATGTTTTTGGGGAGATTTGGGTGAGTTTCTGGCCATTTTTGGGGGGAGATTTGGGTGAGTTTCTGGCTATATTTTTTGGGAGATTTGGGTGAGTTTCTGACAATTTTTGGGGGAGATCTGGCTGAGTTTCTGACCATTTTTTTGGGGAGATTTTAGGGAGTTTCTGACCATCTTTTTAGGGAGATTTTGGGGAGTTTCTGACCATCTTTTTAGGGAGATTTTGGGGAGTTTCTGGCCATTTTTTTGGGGAGATTTTAGGGAGTTTCTGACCATCTTTTTAGGGAGATTTTAGGGAGTTTCTGGCCATTTTTTTGGGGAGATTTGGGTGAGTTTTTGGCTATTATTTTGGGGAGATTTGGGTGACATTTTGGCCTTTTTTTGGGGGGAGATTTGTGTCAGTTTTGAGTCATTTTTTGGGGAGATTTGGGTGAGTTTCTGGCCATTTTTTTGGGGAGATTTGGGTGAGTTTCTGGCCATTTTTTGGGGAGATTTGGGTGAGTTTCTGGCCATTTTTTTGGGGAGATTTGGGTGAGTTTCTGGCCATTTTTTGGGGAGATTTGGGTGAGTTTCTGGCCATTTTTTTGGGGAGATTTGGGTGAGTTTCTTGCCCATTTTTTGGGAGATTTGGGTGAGTTTCTGGCCAGTTTTTGGGGAGATTTTGGTGAGTTTCTGGCTACTCTTTTAGGGAGATTTGGGTGAGTTTCTGGTCATTTTTCTGCGGAGATTTGGGTGAGTTTCTGGCCATTTTTTGGGGAGATTTGGATGAGTTTCTGGCCATTTTTTTGGAGAGATTTGGGTGAGTTTCTGGCCATTTTTTGGGGAGATTTGGGTGAGATTCTGGCTATTTCTTTGGGGAGATTTTGGTGAGATTCTCGCCATTTTTTTTGGGGAGATTTGGGTGAGTTTCTGGCCATTTATTTGGGGAGATTTGGGTGAGTTTCTGGCCATTTTTGGGGGGAGATTTGGGTGAGTTTCTGGCCATTTTTTGGGGAGATTTGCTTGAGTTTCTGGCCATTTTTTTGGGGTGAGATTTGGGTGAGTTTCTGACCATTTTTGGGGAGATTTGGGTGAGGTTCTGACCATTTTTTTTGAGAGATTCGGGTGAGTTTCTGGCCATTTTTGGGGGGAGATTTGGGTGAGTTTCTGACCATTTTTGGGGGGTGATTTGGGTGAGTTTCTGTCCATTTTTTTGGGGAGATTTGGGTGAGTTTCTGGCCAGTTTTTGGGGAGATTTTGGTGAGTTTCTGGCCATTTTTTTGGGGAGATTTGTGAGAGTTTCTGGCCATTTTTTAGGGGAGATTTGGGTGAGTTTCTGGCCATTTTTCGGGGGAGATTTGGGTGAGTTTCTGGCCATGTTTTTGGGGAGATTTGGGGGAGTTTCTGACCATGTTTTTGGGGAGATTTGGTTGAGTTTCTGGCTGTTTTTTTGGGGAGATTTGGGTGAGTTTCTGGCTATTTTTGGGGGGAGATTTGGGTGATTTTCTGGCCGTTTTTGGGGGGAGATTTGGGTGAATTTCTGGCCATTTTTGGGGGGAGATTTGGGAGAGTTTCTGGCCATTTTTGGGGGGACATTTGGGAGAGTTTCTGGCCATGTTTTTGGGGAGATTTGGGTGAGTTTCTGTCCATGTTTTTGGGGAGATTTGGGTGAGTTTCTGGCCATTTTTTGGGGAGATTTGGGTGAGTTTCTGTCCATGTTTTTGGGGAGATTTGGGTGAGTTTCTGACCATGTTTCTGGGGAGATTTGGGTGAGTTTCTGACCATGTTTTTGGGGAGATTTGGGTGAGTTTCTGACCATGTTTTTGGGGAGATTTGGGTGAGTTTCTGTCCATGTTTTTGGGGAGATTTGGGTGAGTTTCTGTCCATGTTTTTGGGGAGATTTGGGTGAGTTTCTGACCATTTTTGGGGGGAGATTTGGGTGAGTTTCTGGCCATGTTTTTGGGGAGCTTTGGGTGAGTTTCTGACCCTTTTTGGGGGGAGATTTGGGTGAGTTTCTGACCATTTTTTTGGGGAGCTTTGGGTGAGTTTCTGGCCATTTTTTTGGATAGATTTGGGTGAGTTTCTGGCCATTTTTTGGGGAGATTTGGGTGAGTTTCTGGCAATTTTTTGGGGAGATTTGGGTGAGTTTCTGGCCATGTTTTTGGGGGAGATTTGGGTGAGTTTCTGGCCATGTTTTTGGGGAGATTTGGGTGAGTTTCTGGCCATTTTTGGGGGGAGATTTGGGTGAGTTTCTGGCTATTTTTTTGGGGAGATTTTGGTGAGTTTCTGGCTATTTTTTTGGGGAGATTTTGGTGAGTTTCTGTCCATTTTTTTGGGGAGATTTTGGTGAGATTCTGATTATGTTTTTGGGGAGATTTGGGTGAGTTTCTGGCCATTTTTTGGGGGAGATTTGGGTGAGTTTCTGGCCATGTTTTTGGGGAGATTTTGGTGAGTTTCTGTCCAGGTTTTTGGGGAGATTTTGGTGAGTTTCTGACCATGTTTTTGGGGAGATTTGGGTGAGTTTCTGACCTTTTTTTTGGGGAGATTTGGGTGAGTTTCTGGCTATATTTTTGGGGGAGATTTGGGTGAGTTTCTGACCATTTTTTTGGAGATTTGGGTGAGTTTCTGGCTATTTTTTTAGGGAGATTTGGGTGAGTTTCTGGCTATATTTTTGGGGGAGATTTTGGTGAGTTTCTGTCCATGTTTTTGGGGAGATTTTGGTGAGATTCTGACTATGTTTTTGGGGAGATTTGGGTGAGGTTCTGGCCATGTTTTTGGAAAGATTTGGGTGAGTTTCTGGCCATGTTTTTTGGGAGATTTGGGTGAGTTTCTGGCCATTTTTGGGGGTGATTTGGGTGAGTTTCTGGCCATGTTTTTGGGGAGATTTGGGTGAGTTTCTGGGGAGATTTGGGAGAATTTCTGGCCAATTTTGGGGCGAGATTTGGGTGAGTTTCTGACCATTTTTGGGGGGAGTTTTGGGTGAGTTTCTGGCTGTTTTTGGGGGAGATTTGGGTGAGTTTCTGGCCATGTTTTTGGGGAGATTTGGGTGAGTTTCTGACCATTTTTGGGGGGAGATTTGGGTGAGTTTCTGACCATGTTTTTGGAGAGATTTGGGTGAGTTTCTGGCCATATTTTTGGGGAGATTTGGGTGAGTTTCTGACTATGTTTTTTGGGAGATTTTGGTGATTTTCTGACCATGTTTTTGGGGAGATTTGGGTGAGTTTCTGGCCATTTTTTGGGGGAGATTTGGGTGAGTTTCTGTCCATGTTTTTGGGAGATTTGGGTGAGTTTCTGACCATTTTTTTGGGGAGATTTGGGTGAGTTTCAGACCATGTTTTTGGGGAGATTTGGGTGAGTTTCTGACCATTTTTTTGGGGAGATTTGGGTGAGTTTCTGACCATTTTTTTGGGGAGATTTGGGTGAGTTTCTGGCCATTTTTTTGGGGAGATTTGGGTGAGTTTCTGACCATTTTTGGGGGGAGATTTGGGTGAGTTTCTGGCCATGTTTTTGGGGAGATTTGGGTGATTTTCTGACCATGTTTTTGGGGAGATTTGGGTGAGTTTCTGACCATTTTTGGGGAGAATTTGGTGAGTTTCTGACCATGTTTTTGGGGAGATTTGGGTGAGTTTCTGACCATTTTTTTGGAGAGATTTGGGTGAGTTTCTGGCCATTTTTTTGGGGAGATTTGGGTGAGTTTCTGGCCATGTTTTTGGGGAGATTTGGGTGAGTTTCTGGCCATGTTTTGGGGGAGATTTGGGTGAGTTTCTTGCCAATTTTTTAGGGGAGATTTGGGAGAGTTTCTGGCCATTTTTTGGCGGAGATTTGGGTGAGTTTCTGGCTATATTTTTGGGGAGATTTGGGTGATATTCTGGCCAGTTTTGGGGGGAGATTTAGGTTAGTTTCTTGCCATTTTTGTGGGGAGATTTGGGTGAGTTTCTGACCATTTTTTTGGGGAGATTTGGGTGAGTTTCTGACCATTTTTGGGGGTGATTTGGGTGAGTTTCTGACCATTTTTTTGGGGAGATTTGGGTGAGTTTCTGACCATTTTTTTGGGGATTTGGGTGAGTTTCTGTCCATGTTTTTGGGGAGATTTTGGTGAGTTTCTGGCCATGTTTTTGGGGAGATTTGGGTGAGTTTCTGGCCATGTTTTTGGGGAGATTTGGGTGAGTTTCTGGCCATTTTTTGGGGAGATTTGGTTGAGTTTCGGGCCATTTTTTGGGGAGATTTGGGTGAGTTTCTGACCATTTTTGGGGGGAGATTTGGGTGAGTTTCTGACCATTTTTTTGGAGATTTGGGTGAGTTTCTGGCTATTTTTTTGGGGAGATTTGGGTGAGTTTCTGGCCATGTTTTTGGGGAGTTTTTTGTGAGTTTCTCTCCATGTTTTTGGGGAGATTTGGGTGAGTTTCTGACCATTTTTGGGGGGAGATTTGGGTGAGTTTCTGACCATGTTTTTGGGGAGATTTGGGTGAGTTTCTGGCCATGTTTTTGGGGAGATTTGGGTGAGTTTCTGGCCATTTTTTGGGGAGATTTGGGTGAGTTTCTGATCATTTTTTGGGGAGATTTGGGTGAGTTTCTGGCAATGTTTTTGGGGAGATTTGGGTGAGTTTCTGGCCATTTTTGGGGGGAGATTTTGGTGAGTTTCTGGCCATGTTTTTGGGGAGATTTGGGTGAGTTTCTGTCCATGTTTTTGGGGAGATTTTGGTGAGATTCTGACTATGTTTTTGGGGAGATTTGGGAGAGTTTCTGGCCATGTTTTTGGGGAGATTTGGGTGAGTTTCTGACCATTTTTGGGGGTGATTTGGGTGAGTTTCTGGCCATTTTTTTGGGGAGATTTGGGTGATATTCTGGCCATTTTTTCGGGAGATTTGGGTGAGTTTCTGTCCATGTTTTTGGGGAGATTTTGGTGAGTTTCTGTCCAGGTTTTTGGGAAGATTTGGGTGAGATTCTGACCATGTTTTTGGGGAGATTTGGGTGAGTTTCTGGCCATATTTGGGGGGTGATTTGGGTGAGTTTCTGTCCATGTTTTTCGGGAGATTTGGGTGAGTTTCTGGCAATGTTTTTGGGGAGATTTGGGTGAGTTTCTGACCATTTTTGGGGGGAGATTTTGGTGAGTTTCTGGCCATGTTTTTGGGGAGATTTGGGTGAGTTTCTGACCATGTTTTTGGGGAGATTTTGGTGAGATTCTGACTATGTTTTTGGGGAGATTTGGGAGAGTTTCTGGCCATGTTTTTGGGGAGATTTGGGTGAGTTTCTGACCATTTTTGGGGGTGATTTGGGTGAGTTTCTGGCCATTTTTTTGGGGAGATTTGGGTGAGATTCGGGCCATTTTTTCGGGAGATTTGGGTGAGTTTCTGTCCATGTTTTTGGGGAGATTTTGGTGAGTTTCTGTCCAGGTTTTTGGGGAGATTTGGGTGAGATTCTGACCATGTTTTTGGGGAGTTTTGGGTGAGTTTCTGGCCATATTTGGGGGGTGATTTGGGTGAGTTTCTGGCCATGTTTTTCGGGAGATTTGGGTGAGTTTCTGACCTTTTTTTGGGGGAGATTTGGGTGAGTTTCTGGCCATGATTTTGGGGAGATTTTGGTGAGTTTCAGACCATGTTTCTGGGGAGATTTGGGTGAGTTTCTGGCCATTTTTGGGGGGAGATTTGGGTGAGTTTCTGGCCATGTTTTTGGGGAGATTTGGGTGAGTTTCTGGCTATTTTTTTGGGGAGATTTTGGTGAGTTTCTGTCCATTTTTTTGGGGAGATTTTGGTGAGATTCTGATTATGTTTTTGGGGAGATTTGGGTGAGTTTCTGGCCATTTTTTGGGGGAGATTTGGGTGAGTTTCTGGCCATGTTTTTGGGGAGATTTTGGTGAGTTTCTGTCCAGGTTTTTGGGGAGATTTTGGTGAGTTTCTGACCATGTTTTTGGGGAGATTTGGGTGAGTTTCTGACCTTTTTTTTGGGGAGATTTGGGTGAGTTTCTGGCTATATTTTTGGGGGAGATTTGGGTGAGTTTCTGACCATGTTTTTGGGGAGATTTTGGTGAGTTTCTGACCATGTTTTTGGGGAGATTTGGGTGAGTTTCTGACCATTTTTGGGGGGAGATTTGGGTGAGTTTCTGGCCATGTTTTTGGGGAGATTTGGATTAGTCTCTGACCATTTTTTTGGGGAGATTTGGGTGAGTTTCTGACTATTTTTTTGGGGAGATTTGGGTGAGTTTCTGGCCATGTTTTTGGGGAGATTTGGGTGAGTTTCTGACCATTTTTGGGGGGAGATTTGGGTGAGTTTCTGGCTATTTTTTTGGGGAGATTTGGGTGAGTTTCTGGCTATTTTTTTAGGGAGATTTGGGTGAGTTTCTGGCTATATTTTTGGGGGAGATTTTGGTGAGTTTCTGTCCATGTTTTTGGGGAGATTTGGGTGTGGTTCTGGCCATGTTTTTGGAGAGATTTGGGTGAGTTTCTGGGGAGATTTGGGAGAATTTCTGGCCAATTTTGGGGCGAGATTTGGGTGAGTTTCTGACCATTTTTGGGGGGAGTTTTGGGTGAGTTTCTGGCTGTTTTTGGGGGAGATTTGGGTGAGTTTCTGGCCATGTTTTTGGGGAGATTTGGGTGAGTTTCTGACCATTTTTGGGGGGAGATTTGGGTGAGTTTCTGGCCATATTTTTGGGGAGATTTGGGTGAGTTTCTGTCCAGGTTTTTGGGGAGATTTGGGTGATTTTCTGACCATGTTTTTGGGGAGATTTGGGTGAGTTTCTGGCCATTTTTTTGGGGAGATTTGGGTGAGTTTCTGTCCATGTTTTTGGGGAGATTTGGGTGAGTTTCTGACCATTTTTTTGGGGAGATTTGGGTGAGTTTATGGCCATTTTTTTGGGGAGATTTGGGTGAGTTTCTGACCATTTTTTTGGGGAGATTTGGGTGAGTTTCTGGCCATGTTTTTGGGGAGATTTGGGTGAGTTTCTGACCATTTTTTTGGGGAGATTTGGGTGAGTTTCTTGCCATGTTTTCTGGGAGATTTGGGAGAGTTTCTGGCTGTTTTTGGGGGAGATTTGGGTGAGTTTCTGACCATTTTTTGGGGAGAGATTTGGGTGAGTTTCTGGCCATTTTTTTGGGGAGATTTGGGTGAGTTTCTGGCTATATTTTTGGGGAGATTTGGGTGAGTTTCTGACCATTTTTGGGGGGAGATTTGGGTGAGTTTCTGACCATGTTTTTTGGGAGATTTGGGTGATTTTCTGACCATGTTTTTGGGGAGATTTGGGTGAGTTTCTTGCCAATTTTTTAGGGGAGATTTGGGAGAGTTTCTGGCCATTTTTTGGGGGAGATTTGGGTGAGTTTCTGACTATATTTTTGGGGAGATTTGGGTGATATTCTGGCCAGTTTTGGGGGGAGATTTAGGTTAGTTTCTTGCCATTTTTGTGAGGAGATTTGGGTGAGTTTCTGACCATTTTTTTGGGGAGATTTGGGTGAGTTTCTGGCCATTTTTAGGGGGAGATTTGGGTGAGTTTCTGACCATTTTTTTGGGGAGATTTGGGTGAGTTTCTGGCCATTTTTTTGGGGAGATTTGGGTGAGTTACTGGCCATTTTTGGGGGGAGATTTGGGTGAGTTTCTGGCCATGTTTTTGGGGAGATTTGGGAGAGTTTCTGGCCATTTTTGGCTGATTTTGTATCATTTTTGGGTCAGTTTTGGGGGGGGTTTTTTGCATTTTTAGGTCAGGTTTTGGGCCAATTTGGAGTTAGTTTTTGAGGTGATTTGGGCCAGTTTTGTGTCAGTTCTGGATCAATTTTTGGAGTGAATTGGATCAGTTTCTGGTCAGTTTTTGGGGAGATTTGGGTGAGTTCTGGGTCATTTTTGGTGAGATTTGAATCAGTTTCTGGTAGTTTTTGGGGAGGCTTGGGTGAGTTCTGGGTCTCTCCTGATTGTAATTTTTTCAGGTTCGTCTCCTGTTTTTAATTTTATTAGTCCCCTTTCCTGATTTTAATTTTTTAGGCTCCCCTCCTGATTGTAATTTTTTTAGGCTCCTCTCCTGATTTTAATTTTTTAAGGCTCCTCTCCTGGTTTTTATTGTATTAGTCCCCTGTCCTGATTTTAATTTTTTCAGGCTCCTCTCCTGATTTTAATTTTTTCAGGCTCCTCTTCTGATTGTAATTTTATCAGGCTCCTATCCTGATTTTAATTTTTTTAAGGCTCTTGTCCTGATTTTAATTTTTTTAAGGCTCTTGTCCTGATTTTAATTTTTTGAAGGCTCTTGTCCTGATTTTAATTTTTTGAAGGCTCTTGTTCTGATTTTAATTTTTTGAAGGCTCTTGTCCTGATTGTAATTTTTTGAAGGCTCTTCTCCTGATTTTAATTCTCTTGGTCTCTTGTCCTGATTTTAATTTTTTTAAGGCTCTTCTCCTAAATTTAATTTTTTAAATGCTCTTGTCCTGATTTTAATATTTTGAAGGCTCTTGTCCTGATTTTAATTCTCTTAGGTTCTTCTCCTGATTTTAATTCTCTTGGGCTCTCCTCCTGATTTTTATATTTTTAGGCTCTTCTCCTGATTTTCATTTTTTTAGGCTCTTCCCCTGATTTTCATTTTTTTTTTAGGCTCTTCTCCTGATTTTAATTCTCTTAGGAGAAGAGCCTAGAGAATTAAAACCAGGAGAAGAGCCTAATTACACAAGTAAATTTTCAAACCACCAGCAATCACAAGCCAATTATCCGATTTCCCAAAAGAACTACACAAACAAATACGGTTATAAAACAAAAAAAAAATGCCATAAGTAAAAAATCGCATAGCAACAGTGCCCCCTGGTGACAGAGAAAAAGAATTGCACATATATTTGAGATGAAATACTGCCACCTGCTGACGGAAAACAGGAACTGCATTGAAAAAATTTTGAACAGCGCATGCGCAGTCGTTGGCAAAACGCCGGCGATCACGTGGTAAGTAAGGGCAGGCAGGAGAGGGACCGGCGACGCATGCGCAGTGGCTCTCGTGCCGGTGCAGCGCTCCCTGCTCGAGTTAAGGGCCGGTTCCGGCGGCAGGGCGGGACTCGCGGTCTCCCGTCTGTCCCGGGGTGTGCGGGGGGGGAATAACGTGAAGATTTCTTGGGGTGAAAGCGCAGAAATTAGCGAGGAGGGACGCTAATTTGGGTAAACTCGGTCACCAGAAGTAGTGAGCGACCGGAAGTCCTCCAAGGCCCCGGCCCGGAAGTCCGCCAAGCCCATAGTAAAGATGGCGCCGCCAGGACCGGAACGACCACACTAAAGATGGCGGCCCCGGCCCGGAAGTTCGCCAAGCCCACAGTAAAGATGGCGCCGCCAGGACCGGAACGACCACACTAAAGATGGCGGCCCCGGCCCGGAAGTTCGCCAAGCCCACAGTAAAGATGGCGCCGCCAGGACCGGAACGACCACACTAAAGATGGCGGCGAGAGGCTTCCGCCGCGACCCGGACCCCCACCCCGCGCCCGCAGCGCCGTCTCGCCGCGCTGCTTCCCGCTGCGGGGACAGGGCGGGGCGCTCGGCGGCGCCGGGCGCGGGCGGCAGGTTCGTGGGCGGCGGCAGGCACCGGCGCCGGCAGCCCCCGTCTCGGGGCCGCGGCGCGCGAGGACCGCATGGCGCGCACGTCGCGCCGCCCTCTCGCCCCGCTCCGCTCCCGCTCCCGCCCCTGCCCCCGCTTCTGCCCCGCTCGCTCCCGCCGTGCCCTGGAGATGCTATCGGGGCTGCGCCGCCGCCTTCCCCCCCCGGAAGCGACCCACGGCGGCAGATTCGACGGAGATCGACCCCGGGGTAAGCTGGGCGCGTCCAAAGGCGCCGCGGGTCTCGCCAAGGAGGGGGGGGGGGGGGGGGGGAGGCGCGCGGCTGCAGTACCGCTCCCGGCCGTGTCCGCCAGGCGGCGACTGTGAGGCAGGGCCCGGCGCTCGGCGGCGCTCTTGCAAGCGACGCCCCTGGCAAAGCGGCGCTGCTTGGGCACTGCCGGCCTTCCCCCGGAGTGCCCGGGCTGGCCCAGCACCTGGCCGAACCTCTTAGGGAAGAGGCAAGGAACAACTGCGCTTCTTCTGCCCTTTCTTTAGCCCGGGACTGGAACACAGACAAAATCAAGGGGCTCTTGGACCTGGGCAGGCTCCGAGCAGTTTTCAGCCTTCCTTAGCAGGGCATTCTCACCCTCCGAAAAGCTGAAAGGCTTTAACAGCTGGACACGCGCCTGCAGCTGTGCAGATTAATGTAGTTTCTTTTAGGAAATGAAGGGGAAGTTTTCCTGTTGGGAGCCTAAATACCGAGTCTACTCTGCTTTTTCAATCAGGTGACGAAGCTTAGGGAAGAAAAGACCAAAGGCCTCGAGGTGAGTACATTCTACCGAGTTCTGCTTTTCTGGCATCGGTTTGGGAAAATCACGTGAAATTCTAAAAAGCTTCTCTCCGTGTTTTCTAGTTGTTTTTTCAGCCTTGCTCTAAGTTTCATGTAGAAAAGGGCATAGAATTATTAGAACAGACAAACTAGACTTCCTCGGGAGAGATGGAAGAAAAGTCTGCTGATTCCAGTTCTGCTTTTCTTGTCTTCCCTTCGACTGTCGTTTTCTCTCCCCTGCTGTTCAAATAGGCTGCAGTTAATTGCTCTGCTGAAGAGTTTGCTGTCCTAAGTGTCTGTCAAATTGATGCCTTCAACTCAAGACAGCACCTGCTCCTTAGTTACAAAAAGTTCCTCACAGGAAATGTTCAGGCGTGCCCATAAATCTCCTCGCTGTTTGTTTGGGAGAACAGGCTTTTCTCGTCTGTAACAGAACAGTCGTGTCATCTGCTCTGGAATGCTGGTGGCAATCTAGTCAGAAGAGGACCCCGTGCTTCACTAATTTTCCCTTTTTGTTGTTGGGGGTGACTTCTTCCCAGGCATGTTATTCTTGACCCCCCGGGGCAAACGGAGGTGTCAGCGTCAGGAGCCATCCTAACTGAGGCCCTGGGAGGTCAGTGCTTTTTGTGGGACTGGACGGTGAAGCTGTCTGTGGGAATGACCTGGCTATGGCTCAGGGTAGTCCTAATTAAGGTGTCTTTTACTCCGTGTTCCCAGGCTGCCTCTTTCCCTTCGGTCGCCGTGGGTGTGCCGGACGCCTCTGGCAGGACTAACCCTGTGGCTTTTATGTCCAGCGTGCTGTGCTGTGTGTGCCTGCAGGTAAGAAAAGCTGGGAGTGCAGTCCCTCTGCTTTGGTTGCTGTGTCTCTTTGGGAGTGATTTTGGAGGGGAATCCCAGAGCGATTTGGTTTGAAGGGGACCTTCAAAGGCCAGCCTGTCTTCCGTGGGCAGGGACACCTTCCACTGTCCCCGGTTGCTGCGAGTCCCGTCCAGCCTGGCCTGGAACACTTGCAGGGATCCAGGGGCAGCCTCGGGTTCCCTGTGCAGTGTGCTCTAATAGCTCTCCACTGGCATCGTGAAAAATGTTGTCAGCGTGTTTTGTTGGACGACGGTAAGCAGGACCTGGGTGAAAAGGACATTCTCTGAGGTGCTGGGAGAAGGAGGACTCGTGCGGGCACCTGCAGAGACAGCGGGAACGGGAGCGTGCTGCGGAGGAGGGAAATTCCAGGGGGTGGGTGCCGAGAAATTTGTCCTTCCCTCGCCCTGTGCTCTGCACTTAGCAGTGGGTCAAGTGCAGAAGTTTCCTGGGGACCCTGGGAAATGATGCCGGGTCTGCCAAGAAAAGTGGGGCCAAAGGAGCAGGACCTGGGTCTGCCAGCGTGGGAGAAACAAGGGACGGGTCATCCTCTGCCTCCAGGAGGGAGGGCAGCAGGAAAGGCCACGGACTAAAGCACTGAAGTGCCGTTCCCCAGGGAGCCCCTGCCCAGACCTGAACTTGCTTCTGCACTTGCTGTCCCTTTCCCAGCGGAGCCGAAGCGTCGGGTGCCGCTGCCGGGGGGATGGAGCTGCCAAGGACAAGCTGGGAGGGTGTTTGCGAGGGAAGGGGGTAGAAGGAGCTCTTGATGTGCTTTTTTTACTTCTTCATCCCACAGAATTGCCACGAGAGGAAATACTTCAGAGGGGCTTCCCTCCAGATAAGGCCTGAAGATGCCAGGAGGTTTCAGCCGGGAGGAAAGGAGCTGTGGAAGAAAAGCAGCCTAAAAACAGCCAGTGGGGATCATCAGGTTTTCCAGCCAAGAAGAACAAGGAGAGAGATGAGGGAATCGGGTTCCAATTCCTAATGCTTTGGTGGGTGCAGGAATGATTTCTGTGTGTTTTCCAGTCCCTTTGGATTCCTGAGATGATTTTAAAATGATGGCTTTAGCAATCAACTAAATCGCAGATGTTGTTTTTGAGAGGAAATGATGCCAAAGAAATGCAGAGTTTTGGGTCAGTTTTTGGGATGACTTGGGTCAGTTTTTGGGGTCAGTTTTGGGTCAGCTTTTGGGGTGATTTGGGTCGGTTTTGGGTCAATTTTGGGGAGCACTGGGTGTTACTGAGGGTTGTTGGGGAGCACTGGGAGAGAAAATGGAAAATAAAGAGAATAAAAAATAAACGAAATAAAAAAGGATATATAAAAAACAAAAGAAATCTCAAAAACAAATAAATGAACAAAAAACCCCTTTATATTTGCTTGTACAAGAAGAAGATTGTTCTTCCACTCAACCAGGTTTTGAGAGGACAAATTAATTGTTTCTCTGACAACACTATCCATTGGAGGCTGTTAATGATCCCATAGTCTGTGCTAAAGGTTTTAGCTGATTGTGTTTGTCATCAGCTTTTACTAAAGAAAAAGCAAGCCTTCTCAGCTGCGTGGATATTACAGGAACGAAATGATTCCATTCATGTAGATAATGATAAGAGCCAAAACAAAAATATTGTAAGTGTCCTGTGTGGAACAACATACAGAATTTCAAAAGGGATTGTAGTGGTCCCATATACAGAACTAACATACTTCCTGTTCCTTATTTGCTGATCAGGTCATATTTATCTGCCTGTCAGGACTGTTGGAGCACTGGATGGAGAGCAGGTCATATGAAGAGGATTACGGAGTAAAAGGCAGCTTGTACTTAAGTGCAGGGTAAGTATAAATATTTATATATATTGGCACAGTGCTTGGCCTTAATGCTTAAAATCCTTTGGAGAGCTGTCTGCATATTTACTGTATTAATGATCAATGCAAGGCTGTGTTGGGAAAGGTCTTCCATTTGGAAGTCAGTAGTTGAGACTGTCTTGCCTATGAAAAAGAGGGAGAATTTTCGTTAGAGGATGTAGGATTCTGGCTGGTAATAGTCTTAATTCAAGGTATTTTTAGAGAATTGATTTAATACAAGCAGAACAAATGGCCAGAAGTGTAATGAGAGACAAGTTGAAATTAGAAAGTAGATGTGCATTTTGAATGTATTGTCATAGCAACTGATTAAATTCTCCCTCTCTTGCTGTTCTGGGGACCTTTTAAATGTGCTTTGGCTAAATAAAAAGTATTAGACTATTTCAGAGCCAAAAGGTCAGTTCTTGTTGTCTCTTTTGCACTTTAATTCTAGTACACTGATACTTGCTAACCACTTAAAACCCTAGATGCAGAATGAGAACTTGGGTTATTAACAATAAACAAGTAAACAGCAGAAAGACTTGACCTTTCTTTTGAATTACCCTACAGTGATAAAAAATACCAAACAAACCTCCTTCCCCAAAGAAACACCCCCCAAAATACCTCAACAACTCACCAAACAGAAAATCACCGACAACCAAAAAGCAGAAGTAACAAACATGAACAGCAAGTGGAGGAAGAGTTTGAAAGCGGGCTGGACAGAAGCAGAAGTGTTACTGCCCACTCTTAGGCCACTGTGCTGATTAAATGGCTGTTGTTAGGTTTAGATTAATAGTTTGTTGTTGTTGGGTTTTTCGGTGGTGTTGATTTTTTTGTTGTCGTTGTGGGGGATTGTTTGTTTGTTTGTTTTTATTTTGGTTTTTTTTCTGTATTAAAAATCTGGCTCAGTTACTCTCTAGTTCTGGTGTGTTTTCTTTTCCAGGTGGTTGGTGTTTCTGCAGTGTTTGGCACAGGACTGGGTGAGTTTTTTACCCAGCTTTCTAAAGCTGTAGATGAATAGGAGAGGTAAGGGGATAACTTCTGGTCTGCGACCCAGTGACCACTTCCTGAAGGTCCTGATTCATGAGTCTGCTCCTTTGATTTGGAGGAGTGTACAGTTGCCATAGCCAAGGTAGCTTAGGGTGTCCAGTATCAGCATAAAAAGCAGCAGTAAAAAGGAACAATTCAGAGATGAATTTTTGTGCTGTTCCGTGAAAAAGTAAAAGCTATCTGTGCCAGCAAGTCTGTGAAGTAATTTTTTTCTTGTAATTCCATACCAAGTTTTGAATTGTTGCTGTTTTAATGAAGTATGTTCATTGATTTTGCATCCATTGGTTTCAGAATCCAAATCTGGGGAAAAAAGTACTGTTAGTCTTTCTGAAATGTCTCTCAAACATGAAAGCCTAGAGAAAACTTTTTTTTTTGAGTAAAACGAAGCCTCCAGGATGATCCTTCTGCAATACAAATCATGTGTTTTTCAGACTGAATGCACTCCCTTTGTTCACCTTTTCAGAGAGTATCGGCCAGAATACGAGCGCCTGAGAAGAACACTGGTAAGTGTTTTTAGCTGTTTTACACCTGAACAGTGTGTCTTGGGTCACTTTTATGCACACAATTGCCTTTATGTTGAGAGGGTCTAACATTTCATTTACTAGTCGTACTCACTGTGGGAAAACTCCTGTCCTGAAGGAGTCCACCATTTGCCTTTTTTTTCCTAGATGTGGTGGAGCATATCTTTACAAAAATAAAGATTTTGTAAAACAGATGTTGCTCACTGGTTTAGTGCTAATATTTGAGCTAATTGTGTGAAAATTATTGGGAAATAAGATTGTGTCTTCCATTCAGATGGATAGAGAGTTCTTAAAAATAAATTTCCAAAGGGATTTGTTGAGACTATCCCTGTATCTTCCTGCACCAGTGAAGAGCACTAGTTTGACTTAGTAAGAAAGACTGAATTGCAGTGCCAAAATCAGTAGCTCTGCTCACCTTGAGTTCTGGCTGTCCAAAGGACAGTTCTCTGCAGGCACAGCTACACAGAGTTTGGCTTCCCGGTGCTGCTTAAAATCCCACCTAGATGTCCTAGAAAATGTCCTAGAATCCCACCTGACTGGAGGTTGCTTTCCATGCTTAGTCAGAAGTTCTGTGTAACCTGAGTTGAAATGTAAGACCTGCATAGTGACTTCTGCTCTCTGACTTGGGGACAGGCTGCTGGGTTTGGGTGAGGTTTCTCTTCTCCTGATGTTTTAAATGTTCTCAGAATCCACATGGAAATCTTTGTCTACGGGAGAAAGCTCAAAATAAGCAAAAGAGAGAGCAGCTGGAACACTTGTGGAAGGACATGGGCAGCGTGTGTGTGCAGGGCAGCACACTGGCAGGTACCTCCCCAGGAGGATAAAGGTTACTGCAGAAGTTTTCTGAAGAGTTTGCCTTGTGAAGTAGTACAGTGCTTCTTTATCCTCACAGCAGACGTGTGAAAGCAGCTCCATGTTAGAGGAGTGGGGCTTTAGTTCCTGTGGGATTGGTCACACTCAGCTCTTCTGTGTCAGTCACAGGTTTGGAAGAAACCCCACTGTGTAGCTAAAGCAGTGGACCTACTAGAAATAATGCAATACTTTAGAAAAGGCGAAACAGTCAGATCAGAATGTGAGAAAGCTCTGCTGTTGGCTGCACTGTTCCTTAGATGAGGCGAGTAGGTGCTGATGGAGTCTGTCCTGTGTCTGGGATCCACAAGCAGCTTTCTGTCCCCTTAGAGCAGGTGTTCATTGCTGGGTTTCTGTGCAGACAGAAACCTTACCTTTAGCAAGCTGGTTTGTGTACAGCCGTTTCTGTTCCCTTCAAGGACCTGATGCTTCTGCAATGG
The DNA here is from genome assembly GCF_025592945.1 of Manacus candei. Taxonomy (NCBI): domain Eukaryota; kingdom Metazoa; phylum Chordata; class Aves; order Passeriformes; family Pipridae; genus Manacus; species Manacus candei. The sequence continues at coordinate 3,411,565 of NW_026138110.1, forward strand.
GTCCCTCTGAGCTAATACTAACACGAGGAACTCTCGATGAAGAGCAAGAAGAGAGGGAGAGTGACACTGATGGCATTGACCATGAAGGTAAGGGAATGAGGTCTAAAAGCTGCCTCTCAAGAAATCCCCTCTGTATTTCATGACCTGGATGGACTGTAAGGAGAGCCTAGAAAACAAGCAAACATTCAGTCACCTGACGTGTCAGAATGTGTAGCAGAAGCTCAGCTGCAATGGTCAGTGCAGGGATATCACTCTGTAACCTTTGTGAAAGTTCAATTGTAAATTTTCTATTCAAGTAATTAATAGGTGTATAACACACATAAACCAGAGAACTCGTTAGGCTTGGGGCATGCAGTGACCTCTGAACCTGATTGATGCACAGATGTGTCCATCATCTTTTTGGCCTTACAGTTTCTGCCCCTGGCTCTCTTCCCTTTTCCTGTGACTGTGGTCTTGGAGCAATCTTCTAAGTTGTTACAGTGTGATTTTTCTCTTCTATAGCTCACAGACTTAATCTTCATTCTTCCCCTGTTCCACTGATGGGTAGGATCACTTATTTCCTTTGCCCTGTAATGTAGTTGAAGATGGAATAGACTTTCTATGTTGATTTGGCTATCCTGATTCTAGCTTTTTTTCAGAAGCACAAGTAGAACAAGTACTGAAATAGCGCTGAACTTCAGCAGCAGCAGGGACTGCGCAGGAGAAGGAGGGTGGGCAGCGGGCCTGGGGCGGGCAGGGGGATGGGGGTGGGGGCGGGCACTTAAAAGATTTCGGCCAGGGAGCTGATCTCAGCCAGCACCCAGTCGGGGCAGTTTAAGTCCCCGTAGAAGCAGAACTGCTGCGTGGGGAGAGGCGGTCAGAGGCGCACTGCCGCTCTGCGTCCTCCCCGCTCCCCGCCGCCGACTCCCGGCCCACCACGTCGCCGCTGCTCCCCGGTCCCCCATGCCGCACAGTCCGCCTTCGCGACCCGGAACCGCCCCGTGTGCCGGTGGGGGGCTCCCCGAGGGGCTCTGCAGGGGCCTTGGGGCCGGGCCCCCGGGGGTGCAGCCCGACCAAGGGGCGGGGCAGGGGACGGGGTCCCGGGGGCGGGACCCGGGGCGGCCACGGACCCGCGGGAAGGGCCCCTCCGACACGGCCCTCGTCCCTCCGCCCGACCACCCGAGCACCTCCCGCCACCCGGGGCCGCGGCCCCGCGGGCTCCAAGCCCCGCCAATCCGGGCCCGAGGCAGCGTCTGGCCCGCCAATCCCGGCCCGCCTTTCTCGGCGCCGTCCAATCACAGCCCGCCTTTTCAATCCGGCCGCGGTCCCGCAAGCTCTGCCCGCTCAGCCGCGGCGCAGCCCCTCCGCGCGGCACCGTCCCCCCGTTCCCCACAGGCGCTGCTGGGACCACGGAAGGGCGGTGGGAGCTCCGCGGTCACGTCCCGTCCGGGAGCTCTCCCAGGAGAAGGGGAGGGAGGCGGGGAGCGGGCGGGAGGGGCTCCGGGAGCGGGGCCTGCGGGGCCAGCGGCGTTCTCGGGAACGGGCGGGCGGGGATTGGCGGGGCTGGCACGGGGGGGCGGGGCTATGCGGGCCGCGGTCTATAAATAGCGGGGGAGGGGGCGCGGGGGGGGCAGTTCGGCGGCGGAGGTGGAAGCGGCGGCGGAGGTGGAAGCGGCGGCGGAGGTGGAAGCGGCGGCGCAGGTGGAAGCGGCGCTGGAGCGGCGGGAGCCGGGGCGAGATCGGCGGTGAGCTGGGGCGGGACTCCCGCGGCTGCCGCTCCAGGCACGTGGCCTGTCTTGGGCAGAGGGGCCGCTCTCTCCGGGAGGTTGTGGCTCCCGACGTGCAGGTCCGATCCCGGCCCGCCACTCCCAGCCCGCTTTTCTCCGCTCCGTCCAATCGTAGCCCGCCCTTTCAATGAGGCCGCGGTCCCGTAAGCTGTGCCCGCTCAGCCGCGTCGCGGCGCCGCCCCCCTTCCTCACGTTCCCCTCAGGCGCTGTAGATGCCGGCGCCTTTGCTTCCGGAGCCGCGCCTGCGCTGCCGCAGCCCCCGACAGGCCCTGTTGGGACCAGGGAGGGCGGGTGGCACAGCTCCGCGCTCACGTCCCGTCTGGGAGTTCTTCCGGGAGGCGGGGAGGGGGCGGGAGCGACGGCGGCCCTTTCAATGGGGCCGCGGTCGAACAAGCTCTGCCCGCTCAGCCGCGGCGCGGAGCCCCCCCCTCTCCACCTCGCCCCCCGCGTTCCCCTCAGGCGCCGCTCTCGGCGCCTTTGCTTCGGGATCCGGCGGAGCCGCGCCTGCGCTGCCGCGGCACCCGCAGGCGCTGTTGGAAGGGCGGGCGGGAGGTCCGCGGTCCCGTCCCGTCCCGTAGTTCTCCCGGGAGAAGGGGAGGGAGGCGGGCAGCGGGCGGGAGCGGAGCAGCCCCTGGGAGCGGGGCCTGAGGGGACAGCGGCGTTCTTGGGGACGGGCAGGGCGGGAACGGGCAGGCGGGGATTGGCGGGGCCGGACGCTGCCGGACGCTGGGATTGGCTGGGCTGGCACGAGGGGGGCGGGGCTGTGCGGGCCGCGGCTATAAAGGGCGTGGGCGGGGGGCGCTGGGGGCAGTTCGGCGGCGGGGCTGGGGCGGCGCTGGAGCGGCGGGAGCGGCCCGGGAGCGGCGCGGCCGCTGGGCCGAGGAGCGGCGGTGAGCCAGGGTGGGACCCTCGCGGCTGCCGCTCCAGGGAGCGGTGGGGAGCCATGGGGCAGCACCCCCTCGGCTGCCGATCCAGGGGGAGCCGGGGTCGGTCCCCCACAGCTGCCGAGGCAGGGCGTTGGGCAGGCGGTGTCCCGGGCAGCTGTGCCGGCCAGCTTTGGTCAGTGCTCAGTGGGGGAGCGACCCGTGCTCAGGGGTGCTCCCCCGAACCAGAAGGACTAGGATGCAGCCTCTCAGTGCGGCTGGTATTGAAAGTATTATTACAAAGAAAAGTAATAAAAGATGTTTCATTCTATTATAATTTTATTTTACTTTTATTTTCATCTTTGACTACTTGATTGTTTATTCTATTGTTTTGTTGCTCTTCCCGTTGGGATGGGTGGGACAGCTCCTAGAGATATTTAAGTGAACGACAAAGACTGATTTGTGACCTTGTCAACAGCCCCGGGCTGCAGAGACACCCAGGAGAAGATTTAGGCAGAGGCAGCAGAAAGCTGAGGCAGAGGCAGCAGAAAGCTGAGGCAGAGGCAGCAGAAAGCTGAGGCAGAACCTGGAGCTGAGGCAGCAGAACTGGTGGAGACATAAAGACGGTAGGACTGTGGGCAGAACAAGAGTGGGGCTGGCTTAGGGAGCATGGACCTGGCATAAATACTGCAGGGATGGAGCTGGGATAAAAATAGTCAGGCCTGGCCTGGAATGTGGGCTTGAGAGCTGGGGTGGAAAACTCAGACCTTTAACAAAAGAAAGATGCTAGGATTGGAATGTGCGGCAGCTTTACCAGGAGGTGACAGCAGGGCTGGCAGAGAAATAAAGGTTGTGGGTCTGGGTATGGGATAGGGAGAGTGGTGCTCGGAAAGGGACTGTGGAGTACGGAGAGGGACTGAGGCACTGCAGCAGATATCACTGTAGGATTGAGACAGGGACTGGCACCGTCGCTGAAACATCTGTGTGTCTGTGGAATAGGCATTGATGGGTGGAAACGTGCACTAAGGGGAAAGAGCTGAAATCAGTCTAGGGCAGGGATCTGGACTTTAGAGTTGGGATCGGGTTTCTGGGGCTGGAGGAGCACCTGGGGAACTGGGATTGGGAATGTGAAGTTGGAGCTGGAAAATCCCAGAGCTGGAGCCAAGCTGAAGATCCTGCAGCGAGAACCTGGAGCAGCTTCCCGTGGCGGCGCTGGCAAGATGCAGAGCTACTGCTGAGAGAGCAGAGCTGGCAGTGCAATAAAGCTTGTGGGTCTCGAGCTGAAATCACTGAGGGGCTGGGGTAGGGCTGGGTTCTGGGCTCGGGACTGTAACACCTGGGCAGGAATCAGTGTGGGGCAGAGATAGGGCCTGTGGCACCGTCGCTGAAATCCCTGTGTGTCTGTGGAATTGGGATTATAATTGGGAATGTGGAGTGAGAGGCTGGGGCTGAAATCAGTATAGGGCTGGGACTGAGAGTTTGCAGTTGGGCTAGGAGTTCTGGGGTAAGAGGAGTAGCTGGGGGAGTGGGATTGGGAGTGTGAGGGTGGAGCTGGAAAATCCCAGAGCTGGAGCCAAGCTGAAGATCCTGCAGCGAGAACCTGGAGCAGCTTCCCGTGGCGGCGCTGGCAAGATGCAGAGCTACTGCTGAGAGAGCAGAGCTGGCAGTGCAATAAAGCTTGTGGGTCTCGAGCTGAAATCACTGAGGGGCTGGGATAGGGACAGGGTTTGGGCTTGGGACTGTAACACTTGGGGCAGGAATGACAGCAATCCCTGTGAGATAGGGCCTGTGGCACTGTCGCTGAAATCTGTGTGTGTTTGGACTCGGGATTCTAATTGGGAATGTGGAGTGAGAGGCTGGGGCTGAAATCCATATAGGGCTGGGATTGCGTCTCTGGAGCTGGGAGGGTGTCTGGAGCTCAGATGACGACTGTGGCAGCGTCACTGAAATCCCTGTGTGTCTGTGGAATTGGGATTATAATTGGGAATGTGGAGTGAGAGGCTGGGGCTGAAATCAGTATAGGGCTGGGATTGAGAGTTTGCAGTTGGGCTAGGAGTTCTGGGGTAAGAGGAGTAGCTGGGGGAGTGGGATTGGGAGTGTGAGGGTGGAGCTGGAAAATCCCAGAGCTGGAGCCAAGCTGAAGATCCTGCAGCGAGAACCTGGAGCAGCTTCCCGTGGCGGCGCTGGCAAGATGCAGAGCTACTGCTGAGAGAGCAGAGCTGGCAGTGCAATAAAGCTTGTGGGTCTCGAGCTGAAATCACTGAGGGGCTGGGATAGGGACAGGGTTTGGGCTTGGGACTGTAACACTTGGGGCAGGAATGACAGCAATCCCTGTGAGATAGGGCCTGTGGCACTGTCGCTGAAATCTGTGTGTGTTTGGACTCGGGATTCTAATTGGGAATGTGGAGTGAGAGGCTGGGGCTGAAATCCATATAGGGCTGGGATTGCGTCTCTGGAGCTGGGAGGGTGTCTGGAGCTCAGATGAGGACTGTGGCAGTGTCACTGAAATCCCTGTGTGTCTGTGGAATAAGGATTGATGAGCAGGAACGTGGGCTGGGTGGGTAGGGCTGAAATGAGTCTAGAGCTGGGGTTTTGACTTTGGAGTTGGGCTAGGAGTTCTGGGGTAGGAGGAGTACCTGGTGGACGGGAATTGGGAGGGTGAGGAATTGGGAAGTGGGAGACTGGGATTGGAATGTGAGGGTGGAGCTGGAAAGTGGCAGAGCTGGAGCCAAGCTGAAGATCCTGCAGCGAGAACCTGGAGCAGCTTCCCGTGGCGGCGCTGGCAAGATGCAGAGCTACTGCTGAGAGAGCAGAGCTGGCAGTGCAATAAAGCTTGTGGGTCTCGAGCTGAAATCACTGAGGGGCTGGGGTAGGGCTGGGTTCTGGGCTCGGGACTGTAACACCTGGGCAGGAATCAGTGTGGGGCAGAGATAGGGGCTGTGGCACCATCGCTGAAATCCCTGTGTGTCTGTGGAATTGGGATTCTAATTGGGAATGTGGAGTGAGAGGCTGGGGCTGAAATCAGTATAGGGCTGGGATTGAGAGTTTGCAGTTGGGCTAGGAGTTCTGGGGTAAGAGGAGTAGCTGGGGGAGTGGGATTGGGAGTGTGAGGGTGGAGCTGGAAAATCCCAGAGCTGGAGCCAAGCTGAAGATCCTGCAGCGAGAACCTGGAGCAGCTTCCCGTGGCGGCGCTGGCAAGATGCAGAGCTACTGCTGAGAGAGCAGAGCTGGCAGTGCAATAAAGCTTGTGGGTCTCGAGCTGAAATCACTGAGGGGCTGGGGTAGGGCTGGGTTCTGGGCTCGGGACTGTAACACTTGGGGCAGGAATGACAGCAATCCCTGTGAGATAGGGCCTGTGGCACTGTCGCTGAAATCTGTGTGTGTTTGGACTCGGGATTCTAATTGGGAATGTGGAGTGAGAGGCTGGGGCTGAAATCCATATAGGGCTGGGATTGCGTCTCTGGAGCTGGGAGGGTGTCTGGAGCTCAGATGAGGACTGTGGCAGTGTCACTGAAATCCCTGTGTGTCTGTGGAATAAGGATTGATGAGCAGGAACGTGGGCTGGGTGGGTAGGGCTGAAATGAGTCTAGAGCTGGGGTTTTGACTTTGGAGTTGGGCTAGGAGTTCTGGGGTAGGAGGAGTACCTGGTGGACGGGAATTGGGAGGGTGAGGAATTGGGAAGTGGGAGACTGGGATTGGAATGTGAGGTGGGAGCTGGAAAGTGGCAGAGCTGGAGCCAAGCTGAAGATCCTGCAGCGAGAACCTGGAGCAGCTTCCCGTGGCGGCGCTGGCAAGATGCAGAGCTACTGCTGAGAGAGCAGAGCTGGCAGTGCAATAAAGCTTGTGGGTCTCGAGCTGAAATCACTGAGGGGCTGGGGTAGGGCTGGGTTCTGGGCTCGGGACTGTAACACCTGGGCAGGAATCAGTGTGGGGCAGAGATAGGGCCTGTGGCACCGTCGCTGAAATCCCTGTGTGTCTGTGGAATTGGGATTCTAATTGGGAATGTGGAGTGAGAGGCTGGGGCTGAAATCAGTATAGGGCTGGGATTGAGAGTTTGCAGTTGGGCTAGGAGTTCTGGGGTAAGAGGAGTAGCTGGGGGAGTGGGATTGGGAGTGTGAGGGTGGAGCTGGAAAATCCCAGAGCTGGAGCCAAGCTGAAGATCCTGCAGCGAGAACCTGGAGCAGCTTCCCGTGGCGGCGCTGGCAAGATGCAGAGCTACTGCTGAGAGAGCAGAGCTGGCAGTGCAATAAAGCTTGTGGGTCTCGAGCTGAAATCACTGAGGGGCTGGGATAGGGACAGGGTTTGGGCTTGGGACTGTAACACTTGGGGCAGGAATGACAGCAATCCCTGTGAGATAGGGCCTGTGGCACTGTCGCTGAAATCTGTGTGTGTTTGGACTCGGGATTCTAATTGGGAATGTGGAGTGAGAGGCTGGGGCTGAAATCCATATAGGGCTGGGATTGCGTCTCTGGAGCTGGGAGGGTGTCTGGAGCTCAGATGAGGACTGTGGCAGCGTCACTGAAATCCCTGTGTGTCTGTGGAATAAGGATTGATGAGCAGGAACGTGGGCTGGGTGGGTAGGGCTGAAATGAGTCTAGAGCTGGGGTTTTGACTTTGGAGTTGGGCTAGGAGTTCTGGGGTAGGAGGAGTACCTGGTGGACGGGAATTGGGAGGGTGAGGAATTGGGAAGTGGGAGACTGGGATTGGAATGTGAGGGTGGAGCTGGAAAATCCCAGAGCTGGAGCCAAGCTGAAGATCCTGCAGCGAGAACCTGGAGCAGCTTCCCGTGGCGGCGCTGGCAAGATGCAGAGCTACTGCTGAGAGAGCAGAGCTGGCAGTGCAATAAAGCTTGTGGGTCTCGAGCTGAAATCACTGAGGGGCTGGGGTAGGGCTGGGTTCTGGGCTCGGGACTGTAACACCTGGGCAGGAATCAGTGTGGGGCAGAGATAGGGGCTGTGGCACCATCGCTGAAATCCCTGTGTGTCTGTGGAATTGGGATTCTAATTGGGAATGTGGAGTGAGAGGCTGGGGCTGAAATCAGTATAGGGCTGGGATTGAGAGTTTGCAGTTGGGCTAGGAGTTCTGGGGTAAGAGGAGTAGCTGGGGGAGTGGGATTGGGAGTGTGAGGGTGGAGCTGGAAAATCCCAGAGCTGGAGCCAAGCTGAAGATCCTGCAGCGAGAACCTGGAGCAGCTTCCCGTGGCGGCGCTGGCAAGATGCAGAGCTACTGCTGAGAGAGCAGAGCTGGCAGTGCAATAAAGCTTGTGGGTCTCGAGCTGAAATCTCTGAGGGGCTGGGGTAGGGCTGGGTTCTGGGCTCGGGACTGTAACACTTGGGGCAGGAATGACAGCAATCCCTGTGAGATAGGGCCTGTGGCACTGTCGCTGAAATCTGTGTGTGTTTGGACTCGGGATTCTAATTGGGAATGTGGAGTGAGAGGCTGGGGCTGAAATCCATATAGGGCTGGGATTGCGTCTCTGGAGCTGGGAGGGTGTCTGGAGCTCAGATGAGGACTGTGGCAGCGTCACTGAAATCCCTGTGTGTCTGTGGAATAAGGATTGATGAGCAGGAACGTGGGCTGGGTGGGTAGGGCTGAAATGAGTCTAGAGCTGGGGTTTTGACTTTGGAGTTGGGCTAGGAGTTCTGGGGTAGGAGGAGTACCTGGTGGACGGGAATTGGGAGGGTGAGGAATTGGGAAGTGGGAGACTGGGATTGGAATGTGAGGTGGGAGCTGGAAAGTGGCAGAGCTGGAGCCAAGCTGAAGATCCTGCAGCGAGAACCTGGAGCAGCTTCCCGTGGCGGCGCTGGCAAGATGCAGAGCTACTGCTGAGAGAGCAGAGCTGGCAGTGCAATAAAGCTTGTGGGTCTCGAGCTGAAATCACTGAGGGGCTGGGGTAGGGCTGGGTTCTGGGCTCGGGACTGTAACACCTGGGCAGGAATCAGTGTGGGGCAGAGATAGGGCCTGTGGCACCGTCGCTGAAATCCCTGTGTGTCTGTGGAATTGGGATTCTAATTGGGAATGTGGAGTGAGAGGCTGGGGCTGAAATCAGTATAGGGCTGGGATTGAGAGTTTGCAGTTGGGCTAGGAGTTCTGGGGTAAGAGGAGTAGCTGGGGGAGTGGGATTGGGAGTGTGAGGGTGGAGCTGGAAAATCCCAGAGCTGGAGCCAAGCTGAAGATCCTGCAGCGAGAACCTGGAGCAGCTTCCCGTGGCGGCGCTGGCAAGATGCAGAGCTACTGCTGAGAGAGCAGAGCTGGCAGTGCAATAAAGCTTGTGGGTCTCGAGCTGAAATCACTGAGGGGCTGGGATAGGGACAGGGTTTGGGCTTGGGACTGTAACACTTGGGGCAGGAATGACAGCAATCCCTGTGAGATAGGGCCTGTGGCACTGTCGCTGAAATCTGTGTGTGTTTGGACTCGGGATTCTAATTGGGAATGTGGAGTGAGAGGCTGGGGCTGAAATCCATATAGGGCTGGGATTGCGTCTCTGGAGCTGGGAGGGTGTCTGGAGCTCAGATGAGGACTGTGGCAGCGTCACTGAAATCCCTGTGTGTCTGTGGAATAAGGATTGATGAGCAGGAACGTGGGCTGGGTGGGTAGGGCTGAAATGAGTCTAGAGCTGGGGTTTTGACTTTGGAGTTGGGCTAGAAGTTCTGGGGTAGGAGGAGTACCTGGTGGACGGGAATTGGGAGGGTGAGGAATTGGGAAGTGGGAGACTGGGATTGGAATGTGAGGTGGGAGCTGGAAAGTGGCAGAGCTGGAGCCAAGCTGAAGATCCTGCAGCGAGAACCTGGAGCAGCTTCCCGTGGCGGCGCTGGCAAGATGCAGAGCTACTGCTGAGAGAGCAGAGCTGGCAGTGCAATAAAGCTTGTGGGTCTCGAGCTGAAATCACTGAGGGGCTGGGGTAGGGCTGGGTTCTGGGCTCGGGACTGTAACATCTGGGCAGGAATCAGTGTGGGGCGGAGATAGGGCCTGTGGCACCGTCGCTGAAATCCCTGTGTGTCTGTGGAATTGGGATTATAATTGGGAATGTGGAGTGAGAGGCTGGGGCTGAAATCAGTATAGGGCTGGGATTGAGAGTTTGCAGTTGGGCTAGGAGTTCTGGGGTAAGAGGAGTAGCTGGGGGAGTGGGATTGGGAGTGTGAGGGTGGAGCTGGAAAATCCCAGAGCTGGAGCCAAGCTGAAGATCCTGCAGCGAGAACCTGGAGCAGCTTCCCGTGGCGGCGCTGGCAAGATGCAGAGCTACTGCTGAGAGAGCAGAGCTGGCAGTGCAATAAAGCTTGTGGGTCTCGAGCTGAAATCACTGAGGGGCTGGGGTAGGGCTGGGTTCTGGGCTCGGGACTGTAACACCTGGGCAGGAATCAGTGTGGGGCAGAGATAGGGGCTGTGGCACCATCGCTGAAATCCCTGTGTGTCTGTGGAATTGGGATTCTAATTGGGAATGTGGAGTGAGAGGCTGGGGCTGAAATCAGTATAGGGCTGGGATTGAGAGTTTGCAGTTGGGCTAGGAGTTCTGGGGTAAGAGGAGTAGCTGGGGGAGTGGGATTGGGAGTGTGAGGGTGGAGCTGGAAAATCCCAGAGCTGGAGCCAAGCTGAAGATCCTGCAGCGAGAACCTGGAGCAGCTTCCCGTGGCGGCGCTGGCAAGATGCAGAGCTACTGCTGAGAGAGCAGAGCTGGCAGTGCAATAAAGCTTGTGGGTCTCGAGCTGAAATCACTGAGGGGCTGGGATAGGGATGGGTTCTGGGCTCGGGACTGTAACACTTGGGGCAGGAATGACAGCAATCCCTGTGAGATAGGGCCTGTGGCACTGTCGCTGAAATCTGTGTGTGTTTGGACTCGGGATTCTAATTGGGAATGTGGAGTGAGAGGCTGGGGCTGAAATCCATATAGGGCTGGGATTGCGTCTCTGGAGCTGGGAGGGTGTCTGGAGCTCAGATGAGGACTGTGGCAGTGTCACTGAAATCCCTGTGTGTCTGTGGAATAAGGATTGATGAGCAGGAACGTGGGCTGGGTGGGTAGGGCTGAAATGAGTCTAGAGCTGGGGTTTTGACTTTGGAGTTGGGCTAGGAGTTCTGGGGTAGGAGGAGTACCTGGTGGACGGGAATTGGGAGGGTGAGGAATTGGGAAGTGGGAGACTGGGATTGGAATGTGAGGTGGGAGCTGGAAAGTGGCAGAGCTGGAGCCAAGCTGAAGATCCTGCAGCGAGAACCTGGAGCAGCTTCCCGTGGCGGCGCTGGCAAGATGCAGAGCTACTGCTGAGAGAGCAGAGCTGGCAGTGCAATAAAGCTTGTGGGTCTCGAGCTGAAATCACTGAGGGGCTGGGGTAGGGCTGGGTTCTGGGCTCGGGACTGTAACACCTGGGCAGGAATCAGTGTGGGGCAGAGATAGGGCCTGTGGCACCGTCGCTGAAATCCCTGTGTGTCTGTGGAATTGGGATTATAATTGGGAATGTGGAGTGAGAGGCTGGGGCTGAAATCAGTATAGGGCTGGGATTGAGAGTTTGCAGTTGGGCTAGGAGTTATGGGGTAAGAGGAGTAGCTGGGGGAGTGGGATTGGGAGTGTGAGGGTGGAGCTGGAAAATCCCAGAGCTGGAGCCAAGCTGAAGATCCTGCAGCGAGAACCTGGAGCAGCTTCCCGTGGCGGCGCTGGCAAGATGCAGAGCTACTGCTGAGAGAGCAGAGCTGGCAGTGCAATAAAGCTTGTGGGTCTCGAGCTGAAATCACTGAGGGGCTGGGGTAGGGCTGGGTTCTGGGCTCGGGACTGTAACACCTGGGCAGGAATCAGTGTGGGGCGGAGATAGGGCCTGTGGCACCGTCGCTGAAATCCCTGTGTGTCTGTGGAATTGGGATTATAATTGGGAATGTGGAGTGAGAGGCTGGGACTGAAATCAGTATAGGGCTGGGATTGAGAGTTTGCAGTTGGGCTAGGAGTTCTGGGGTAAGAGGAGTAGCTGGGGGAGTGGGATTGGGAGTGTGAGGGTGGAGCTGGAAAATCCCAGAGCTGGAGCCAAGCTGAAGATCCTGCAGCGAGAACCTGGAGCAGCTTCCCGTGGCGGCGCTGGCAAGATGCAGAGCTACTGCTGAGAGAGCAGAGCTGGCAGTGCAATAAAGCTTGTGGGTCTCGAGCTGAAATCACTGAGGGGCTGGGATAGGGACAGGGTTTGGGCTTGGGACTGTAACACTTGGGGCAGGAATGACAGCAATCCCTGTGAGATAGGGCCTGTGGCACTGTCGCTGAAATCTGTGTGTGTTTGGACTCGGGATTCTAATTGGGAATGTGGAGTGAGAGGCTGGGGCTGAAATCCATATAGGGCTGGGATTGCGTCTCTGGAGCTGGGAGGGTGTCTGGAGCTCAGATGAGGACTGTGGCAGCGTCACTGAAATCCCTGTGTGTCTGTGGAATAAGGATTGATGAGCAGGAACGTGGGCTGGGTGGGTAGGGCTGAAATGAGTCTAGAGCTGGGGTTTTGACTTTGGAGTTGGGCTAGGAGTTCTGGGGTAGGAGGAGTACCTGGTGGACGGGAATTGGGAGGGTGAGGAATTGGGAAGTGGGAGACTGGGATTGGAATGTGAGGTGGGAGCTGGAAAGTGGCAGAGCTGGAGCCAAGCTGAAGATCCTGCAGCGAGAACCTGGAGCAGCTTCCCGTGGCGGCGCTGGCAAGATGCAGAGCTACTGCTGAGAGAGCAGAGCTGGCAGTGCAATAAAGCTTGTGGGTCTCGAGCTGAAATCACTGAGGGGCTGGGGTAGGGCTGGGTTCTGGGCTCGGGACTGTAACACCTGGGCAGGAATCAGTGTGGGGCAGAGATAGGGCCTGTGGCACCGTCGCTGAAATCCCTGTGTGTCTGTGGAATTGGGATTATAATTGGGAATGTGGAGTGAGAGGCTGGGGCTGAAATCAGTATAGGGCTGGGATTGAGAGTTTGCAGTTGGGCTAGGAGTTATGGGGTAAGAGGAGTAGCTGGGGGAGTGGGATTGGGAGTGTGAGGGTGGAGCTGGAAAATCCCAGAGCTGGAGCCAAGCTGAAGATCCTGCAGCGAGAACCTGGAGCAGCTTCCCGTGGCGGCGCTGGCAAGATGCAGAGCTACTGCTGAGAGAGCAGAGCTGGCAGTGCAATAAAGCTTGTGGGTCTCGAGCTGAAATCACTGAGGGGCTGGGGTAGGGCTGGGTTCTGGGCTCGGGACTGTAACACCTGGGCAGGAATCAGTGTGGGGCGGAGATAGGGCCTGTGGCACCGTCGCTGAAATCCCTGTGTGTCTGTGGAATTGGGATTATAATTGGGAATGTGGAGTGAGAGGCTGGGACTGAAATCAGTATAGGGCTGGGATTGAGAGTTTGCAGTTGGGCTAGGAGTTCTGGGGTAAGAGGAGTAGCTGGGGGAGTGGGATTGGGAGTGTGAGGGTGGAGCTGGAAAATCCCAGAGCTGGAGCCAAGCTGAAGATCCTGCAGCGAGAACCTGGAGCAGCTTCCCGTGGCGGCGCTGGCAAGATGCAGAGCTACTGCTGAGAGAGCAGAGCTGGCAGTGCAATAAAGCTTGTGGGTCTCGAGCTGAAATCACTGAGGGGCTGGGATAGGGACAGGGTTTGGGCTTGGGACTGTAACACTTGGGGCAGGAATGACAGCAATCCCTGTGAGATAGGGCCTGTGGCACTGTCGCTGAAATCTGTGTGTGTTTGGACTCGGGATTCTAATTGGGAATGTGGAGTGAGAGGCTGGGGCTGAAATCCATATAGGGCTGGGATTGCGTCTCTGGAGCTGGGAGGGTGTCTGGAGCTCAGATGACGACTGTGGCAGCGTCACTGAAATCCCTGTGTGTCTGTGGAATAAGGATTGATGAGCAGGAACGTGGGCTGGGTGGGTAGGGCTGAAATGAGTCTAGAGCTGGGGTTTTGACTTTGGAGTTGGGCTAGGAGTTCTGGGGTAGGAGGAGTACCTGGTGGACGGGAATTGGGAGGGTGAGGAATTGGGAAGTGGGAGACTGGGATTGGAATGTGAGGGTGGAGCTGGAAAATCCCAGAGCTGGAGCCAAGCTGAAGATCCTGCAGCGAGAACCTGGAGCAGCTTCCCGTGGCGGCGCTGGCAAGATGCAGAGCTACTGCTGAGAGAGCAGAGCTGGCAGTGCAATAAAGCTTGTGGGTCTCGAGCTGAAATCACTGAGGGGCTGGGGTAGGGCTGGGTTCTGGGCTCGGGACTGTAACACCTGGGCAGGAATCAGTGTGGGGCAGAGATAGGGCCTGTGGCACCGTCGCTGAAATCCCTGTGTGTCTGTGGAATTGGGATTATAATTGGGAATGTGGAGTGAGAGGCTGGGGCTGAAATCAGTATAGGGCTGGGACTGAGAGTTTGCAGTTGGGCTAGGAGTTCTGGGGTAAGAGGAGTAGCTGGGGGAGTGGGATTGGGAGTGTGAGGGTGGAGCTGGAAAATCCCAGAGCTGGAGCCAAGCTGAAGATCCTGCAGCGAGAACCTGGAGCAGCTTCCCGTGGCGGCGCTGGCAAGATGCAGAGCTACTGCTGAGAGAGCAGAGCTGGCAGTGCAATAAAGCTTGTGGGTCTCGAGCTGAAATCACTGAGGGGCTGGGATAGGGACAGGGTTTGGGCTTGGGACTGTAACACTTGGGGCAGGAATGACAGCAATCCCTGTGAGATAGGGCCTGTGGCACTGTCGCTGAAATCTGTGTGTGTTTGGACTCGGGATTCTAATTGGGAATGTGGAGTGAGAGGCTGGGGCTGAAATCCATATAGGGCTGGGATTGCGTCTCTGGAGCTGGGAGGGTGTCTGGAGCTCAGATGAGGACTGTGGCAGCGTCACTGAAATCCCTGTGTGTCTGTGGAATAAGGATTGATGAGCAGGAACGTGGGCTGGGTGGGTAGGGCTGAAATGAGTCTAGAGCTGGGGTTTTGACTTTGGAGTTGGGCTAGGAGTTCTGGGGTAGGAGGAGTACCTGGTGGACGGGAATTGGGAGGGTGAGGAATTGGGAAGTGGGAGACTGGGATTGGAATGTGAGGGTGGAGCTGGAAAATCCCAGAGCTGGAGCCAAGCTGAAGATCCTGCAGCGAGAACCTGGAGCAGCTTCCCGTGGCGGCGCTGGCAAGATGCAGAGCTACTGCTGAGAGAGCAGAGCTGGCAGTGCAATAAAGCTTGTGGGTCTCGAGCTGAAATCACTGAGGGGCTGGGGTAGGGCTGGGTTCTGGGCTCGGGACTGTAACACCTGGGCAGGAATCAGTGTGGGGCAGAGATAGGGCCTGTGGCACCGTCGCTGAAATCCCTGTGTGTCTGTGGAATTGGGATTATAATTGGGAATGTGGAGTGAGAGGCTGGGGCTGAAATCAGTATAGGGCTGGGATTGAGAGTTTGCAGTTGGGCTAGGAGTTCTGGGGTAAGAGGAGTAGCTGGGGGAGTGGGATTGGGAGTGTGAGGGTGGAGCTGGAAAATCCCAGAGCTGGAGCCAAGCTGAAGATCCTGCAGCGAGAACCTGGAGCAGCTTCCCGTGGCGGCGCTGGCAAGATGCAGAGCTACTGCTGAGAGAGCAGAGCTGGCAGTGCAATAAAGCTTGTGGGTCTCGAGCTGAAATCACTGAGGGGCTGGGATAGGGACAGGGTTTGGGCTTGGGACTGTAACACTTGGGGCAGGAATGACAGCAATCCCTGTGAGATAGGGCCTGTGGCACTGTCGCTGAAATCTGTGTGTGTTTGGACTCGGGATTCTAATTGGGAATGTGGAGTGAGAGGCTGGGGCTGAAATCCATATAGGGCTGGGATTGCGTCTCTGGAGCTGGGAGGGTGTCTGGAGCTCAGATGAGGACTGTGGCAGCGTCACTGAAATCCCTGTGTGTCTGTGGAATAAGGATTGATGAGCAGGAACGTGGGCTGGGTGGGTAGGGCTGAAATGAGTCTAGAGCTGGGGTTTTGACTTTGGAGTTGGGCTAGGAGTTCTGGGGTAGGAGGAGTACCTGGTGGACGGGAATTGGGAGGGTGAGGAATTGGGAAGTGGGAGACTGGGATTGGAATGTGAGGGTGGAGCTGGAAAGTGGCAGAGCTGGAGCCAAGCTGAAGATCCTGCAGCGAGAACCTGGAGCAGCTTCCCGTGGCGGCGCTGGCAAGATGCAGAGCTACTGCTGAGAGAGCAGAGCTGGCAGTGCAATAAAGCTTGTGGGTCTCGAGCTGAAATCACTGAGGGGCTGGGGTAGGGCTGGGTTCTGGGCTCGGGACTGTAACACTTGGGGCAGGAATGACAGCAATCCCTGTGAGATAGGGCCTGTGGCACTGTCGCTGAAATCTGTGTGTGTTTGGACTCGGGATTCTAATTGGGAATGTGGAGTGAGAGGCTGGGGCTGAAATCCATATAGGGCTGGGATTGCGTCTCTGGAGCTGGGAGGGTGTCTGGAGCTCAGATGAGGACTGTGGCAGTGTCACTGAAATCCCTGTGTGTCTGTGGAATAAGGATTGATGAGCAGGAACGTGGGCTGGGTGGGTAGGGCTGAAATGAGTCTAGAGCTGGGGTTTTGACTTTGGAGTTGGGCTAGGAGTTCTGGGGTAGGAGGAGTACCTGGTGGACGGGAATTGGGAGGGTGAGGAATTGGGAAGTGGGAGACTGGGATTGGAATGTGAGGTGGGAGCTGGAAAGTGGCAGAGCTGGAGCCAAGCTGAAGATCCTGCAGCGAGAACCTGGAGCAGCTTCCCGTGGCGGCGCTGGCAAGATGCAGAGCTACTGCTGAGAGAGCAGAGCTGGCAGTGCAATAAAGCTTGTGGGTCTCGAGCTGAAATCACTGAGGGGCTGGGGTAGGGCTGGGTTCTGGGCTCGGGACTGTAACACCTGGGCAGGAATCAGTGTGGGGCAGAGATAGGGCCTGTGGCACCGTCGCTGAAATCCCTGTGTGTCTGTGGAATTGGGATTATAATTGGGAATGTGGAGTGAGAGGCTGGGGCTGAAATCAGTATAGGGCTGGGATTGAGAGTTTGCAGTTGGGCTAGGAGTTATGGGGTAAGAGGAGTAGCTGGGGGAGTGGGATTGGGAGTGTGAGGGTGGAGCTGGAAAATCCCAGAGCTGGAGCCAAGCTGAAGATCCTGCAGCGAGAACCTGGAGCAGCTTCCCGTGGCGGCGCTGGCAAGATGCAGAGCTACTGCTGAGAGAGCAGAGCTGGCAGTGCAATAAAGCTTGTGGGTCTCGAGCTGAAATCACTGAGGGGCTGGGATAGGGACAGGGTTTGGGCTTGGGACTGTAACACTTGGGGCAGGAATGACAGCAATCCCTGTGAGATAGGGCCTGTGGCACTGTCGCTGAAATCTGTGTGTGTTTGGACTCGGGATTCTAATTGGGAATGTGGAGTGAGAGGCTGGGGCTGAAATCCATATAGGGCTGGGATTGCGTCTCTGGAGCTGGGAGGGTGTCTGGAGCTCAGATGACGACTGTGGCAGCGTCACTGAAATCCCTGTGTGTCTGTGGAATTGGGATTCTAATTGGGAATGTGGAGTGAGAGGCTGGGGCTGAAATCAGTATAGGGCTGGGATTGAGAGTTTGCAGTTGGGCTAGGAGTTATGGGGTAAGAGGAGTAGCTGGGGGAGTGGGATTGGGAGTGTGAGGGTGGAGCTGGAAAATCCCAGAGCTGGAGCCAAGCTGAAGATCCTGCAGCGAGAACCTGGAGCAGCTTCCCGTGGCGGCGCTGGCAAGATGCAGAGCTACTGCTGAGAGAGCAGAGCTGGCAGTGCAATAAAGCTTGTGGGTCTCGAGCTGAAATCACTGAGGGGCTGGGGTAGGGCTGGGTTCTGGGCTCGGGACTGTAACACCTGGGCAGGAATCAGTGTGGGGCGGAGATAGGGCCTGTGGCACCGTCGCTGAAATCCCTGTGTGTCTGTGGAATTGGGATTATAATTGGGAATGTGGAGTGAGAGGCTGGGACTGAAATCAGTATAGGGCTGGGATTGAGAGTTTGCAGTTGGGCTAGGAGTTCTGGGGTAAGAGGAGTAGCTGGGGGAGTGGGATTGGGAGTGTGAGGGTGGAGCTGGAAAATCCCAGAGCTGGAGCCAAGCTGAAGATCCTGCAGCGAGAACCTGGAGCAGCTTCCCGTGGCGGCGCTGGCAAGATGCAGAGCTACTGCTGAGAGAGCAGAGCTGGCAGTGCAATAAAGCTTGTGGGTCTCGAGCTGAAATCACTGAGGGGCTGGGATAGGGACAGGGTTTGGGCTTGGGACTGTAACACTTGGGGCAGGAATGACAGCAATCCCTGTGAGATAGGGCCTGTGGCACTGTCGCTGAAATCTGTGTGTGTTTGGACTCGGGATTCTAATTGGGAATGTGGAGTGAGAGGCTGGGGCTGAAATCCATATAGGGCTGGGATTGCGTCTCTGGAGCTGGGAGGGTGTCTGGAGCTCAGATGACGACTGTGGCAGCGTCACTGAAATCCCTGTGTGTCTGTGGAATAAGGATTGATGAGCAGGAACGTGGGCTGGGTGGGTAGGGCTGAAATGAGTCTAGAGCTGGGGTTTTGACTTTGGAGTTGGGCTAGGAGTTCTGGGGTAGGAGGAGTACCTGGTGGACGGGAATTGGGAGGGTGAGGAATTGGGAAGTGGGAGACTGGGATTGGAATGTGAGGGTGGAGCTGGAAAATCCCAGAGCTGGAGCCAAGCTGAAGATCCTGCAGCGAGAACCTGGAGCAGCTTCCCGTGGCGGCGCTGGCAAGATGCAGAGCTACTGCTGAGAGAGCAGAGCTGGCAGTGCAATAAAGCTTGTGGGTCTCGAGCTGAAATCACTGAGGGGCTGGGGTAGGGCTGGGTTCTGGGCTCGGGACTGTAACACCTGGGCAGGAATCAGTGTGGGGCAGAGATAGGGCCTGTGGCACCGTCGCTGAAATCCCTGTGTGTCTGTGGAATTGGGATTATAATTGGGAATGTGGAGTGAGAGGCTGGGGCTGAAATCAGTATAGGGCTGGGACTGAGAGTTTGCAGTTGGGCTAGGAGTTCTGGGGTAAGAGGAGTAGCTGGGGGAGTGGGATTGGGAGTGTGAGGGTGGAGCTGGAAAATCCCAGAGCTGGAGCCAAGCTGAAGATCCTGCAGCGAGAACCTGGAGCAGCTTCCCGTGGCGGCGCTGGCAAGATGCAGAGCTACTGCTGAGAGAGCAGAGCTGGCAGTGCAATAAAGCTTGTGGGTCTCGAGCTGAAATCACTGAGGGGCTGGGATAGGGACAGGGTTTGGGCTTGGGACTGTAACACTTGGGGCAGGAATGACAGCAATCCCTGTGAGATAGGGCCTGTGGCACTGTCGCTGAAATCTGTGTGTGTTTGGACTCGGGATTCTAATTGGGAATGTGGAGTGAGAGGCTGGGGCTGAAATCCATATAGGGCTGGGATTGCGTCTCTGGAGCTGGGAGGGTGTCTGGAGCTCAGATGAGGACTGTGGCAGCGTCACTGAAATCCCTGTGTGTCTGTGGAATAAGGATTGATGAGCAGGAACGTGGGCTGGGTGGGTAGGGCTGAAATGAGTCTAGAGCTGGGGTTTTGACTTTGGAGTTGGGCTAGGAGTTCTGGGGTAGGAGGAGTACCTGGTGGACGGGAATTGGGAGGGTGAGGAATTGGGAAGTGGGAGACTGGGATTGGAATGTGAGGGTGGAGCTGGAAAATCCCAGAGCTGGAGCCAAGCTGAAGATCCTGCAGCGAGAACCTGGAGCAGCTTCCCGTGGCGGCGCTGGCAAGATGCAGAGCTACTGCTGAGAGAGCAGAGCTGGCAGTGCAATAAAGCTTGTGGGTCTCGAGCTGAAATCACTGAGGGGCTGGGGTAGGGCTGGGTTCTGGGCTCGGGACTGTAACACCTGGGCAGGAATCAGTGTGGGGCAGAGATAGGGCCTGTGGCACCGTCGCTGAAATCCCTGTGTGTCTGTGGAATTGGGATTATAATTGGGAATGTGGAGTGAGAGGCTGGGGCTGAAATCAGTATAGGGCTGGGATTGAGAGTTTGCAGTTGGGCTAGGAGTTCTGGGGTAAGAGGAGTAGCTGGGGGAGTGGGATTGGGAGTGTGAGGGTGGAGCTGGAAAATCCCAGAGCTGGAGCCAAGCTGAAGATCCTGCAGCGAGAACCTGGAGCAGCTTCCCGTGGCGGCGCTGGCAAGATGCAGAGCTACTGCTGAGAGAGCAGAGCTGGCAGTGCAATAAAGCTTGTGGGTCTCGAGCTGAAATCACTGAGGGGCTGGGATAGGGACAGGGTTTGGGCTTGGGACTGTAACACTTGGGGCAGGAATGACAGCAATCCCTGTGAGATAGGGCCTGTGGCACTGTCGCTGAAATCTGTGTGTGTTTGGACTCGGGATTCTAATTGGGAATGTGGAGTGAGAGGCTGGGGCTGAAATCCATATAGGGCTGGGATTGCGTCTCTGGAGCTGGGAGGGTGTCTGGAGCTCAGATGAGGACTGTGGCAGCGTCACTGAAATCCCTGTGTGTCTGTGGAATAAGGATTGATGAGCAGGAACGTGGGCTGGGTGGGTAGGGCTGAAATGAGTCTAGAGCTGGGGTTTTGACTTTGGAGTTGGGCTAGGAGTTCTGGGGTAGGAGGAGTACCTGGTGGACGGGAATTGGGAGGGTGAGGAATTGGGAAGTGGGAGACTGGGATTGGAATGTGAGGGTGGAGCTGGAAAGTGGCAGAGCTGGAGCCAAGCTGAAGATCCTGCAGCGAGAACCTGGAGCAGCTTCCCGTGGCGGCGCTGGCAAGATGCAGAGCTACTGCTGAGAGAGCAGAGCTGGCAGTGCAATAAAGCTTGTGGGTCTCGAGCTGAAATCACTGAGGGGCTGGGGTAGGGCTGGGTTCTGGGCTCGGGACTGTAACACTTGGGGCAGGAATGACAGCAATCCCTGTGAGATAGGGCCTGTGGCACTGTCGCTGAAATCTGTGTGTGTTTGGACTCGGGATTCTAATTGGGAATGTGGAGTGAGAGGCTGGGGCTGAAATCCATATAGGGCTGGGATTGCGTCTCTGGAGCTGGGAGGGTGTCTGGAGCTCAGATGACGACTGTGGCAGCGTCACTGAAATCCCTGTGTGTCTGTGGAATTGGGATTCTAATTGGGAATGTGGAGTGAGAGGCTGGGGCTGAAATCAGTATAGGGCTGGGATTGAGAGTTTGCAGTTGGGCTAGGAGTTCTGGGGTAAGAGGAGTAGCTGGGGGAGTGGGATTGGGAGTGTGAGGGTGGAGCTGGAAAATCCCAGAGCTGGAGCCAAGCTGAAGATCCTGCAGCGAGAACCTGGAGCAGCTTCCCGTGGCGGCGCTGGCAAGATGCAGAGCTACTGCTGAGAGAGCAGAGCTGGCAGTGCAATAAAGCTTGTGGGTCTCGAGCTGAAATCACTGAGGGGCTGGGATAGGGACAGGGTTTGGGCTTGGGACTGTAACACTTGGGGCAGGAATGACAGCAATCCCTGTGAGATAGGGCCTGTGGCACTGTCGCTGAAATCTGTGTGTGTTTGGACTCGGGATTCTAATTGGGAATGTGGAGTGAGAGGCTGGGGCTGAAATCCATATAGGGCTGGGATTGCGTCTCTGGAGCTGGGAGGGTGTCTGGAGCTCAGATGAGGACTGTGGCAGCGTCACTGAAATCCCTGTGTGTCTGTGGAATAAGGATTGATGAGCAGGAACGTGGGCTGGGTGGGTAGGGCTGAAATGAGTCTAGAGCTGGGGTTTTGACTTTGGAGTTGGGCTAGGAGTTCTGGGGTAGGAGGAGTACCTGGTGGACGGGAATTGGGAGGGTGAGGAATTGGGAAGTGGGAGACTGGGATTGGAATGTGAGGGTGGAGCTGGAAAATCCCAGAGCTGGAGCCAAGCTGAAGATCCTGCAGCGAGAACCTGGAGCAGCTTCCCGTGGCGGCGCTGGCAAGATGCAGAGCTACTGCTGAGAGAGCAGAGCTGGCAGTGCAATAAAGCTTGTGGGTCTCGAGCTGAAATCACTGAGGGGCTGGGGTAGGGCTGGGTTCTGGGCTCGGGACTGTAACACCTGGGCAGGAATCAGTGTGGGGCAGAGATAGGGCCTGTGGCACCGTCGCTGAAATCCCTGTGTGTCTGTGGAATTGGGATTATAATTGGGAATGTGGAGTGAGAGGCTGGGACTGAAATCAGTATAGGGCTGGGATTGAGAGTTTGCAGTTGGGCTAGGAGTTATGGGGTAAGAGGAGTAGCTGGGGGAGTGGGATTGGGAGTGTGAGGGTGGAGCTGGAAAATCCCAGAGCTGGAGCCAAGCTGAAGATCCTGCAGCGAGAACCTGGAGCAGCTTCCCGTGGCGGCGCTGGCAAGATGCAGAGCTACTGCTGAGAGAGCAGAGCTGGCAGTGCAATAAAGCTTGTGGGTCTCGAGCTGAAATCACTGAGGGGCTGGGGTAGGGCTGGGTTCTGGGCTCGGGACTGTAACACCTGGGCAGGAATCAGTGTGGGGCAGAGATAGGGCCTGTGGCACCGTCGCTGAAATCCCTGTGTGTCTGTGGAATTGGGATTATAATTGGGAATGTGGAGTGAGAGGCTGGGGCTGAAATCAGTATAGGGCTGGGATTGAGAGTTTGCAGTTGGGCTAGGAGTTCTGGGGTAAGAGGAGTAGCTGGGGGAGTGGGATTGGGAGTGTGAGGGTGGAGCTGGAAAATCCCAGAGCTGGAGCCAAGCTGAAGATCCTGCAGCGAGAACCTGGAGCAGCTTCCCGTGGCGGCGCTGGCAAGATGCAGAGCTACTGCTGAGAGAGCAGAGCTGGCAGTGCAATAAAGCTTGTGGGTCTCGAGCTGAAATCACTGAGGGGCTGGGATAGGGACAGGGTTTGGGCTTGGGACTGTAACACTTGGGGCAGGAATGACAGCAATCCCTGTGAGATAGGGCCTGTGGCACTGTCGCTGAAATCTGTGTGTCTGTGGAATTGGGATTCTAATTGGGAATGTGGAGTGAGAGGCTGGGGCTGAAATCCATATAGGGCTGGGATTGCGTCTCTGGAGCTGGGAGGGTGTCTGGAGCTCAGATGAGGACTGTGGCAGCGTCACTGAAATCCCTGTGTGTCTGTGGAATAAGGATTGATGGGCAGGAACGTGGGCTGGGTGGGTAGGGCTGAAATGAGTCTAGAGCTGGGGTTTTGACTTTGGAGTTGGGCTAGGAGTTCTGGGGTAGGAGGAGTACCTGGTGGACGGGAATTGGGAGGGTGAGGAATTGGGAAGTGGGAGACTGGGATTGGAATGTGAGGTGGGAGCTGGAAAGTGGCAGAGCTGGAGCCAAGCTGAAGATCCTGCAGCGAGAACCTGGAGCAGCTTCCCGTGGCGGTGCTGGCAAGATGCAGAGCTACTGCTGAGAGAGCAGAGCTGGCAGTGCAATAAAGCTTGTGGGTCTCGAGCTGAAATCACTGAGGGGCTGGGGTAGGGCTGGGTTCTGGGCTCGGGACTGTAACACCTGGGCAGGAATCAGTGTGGGGCAGAGATAGGGGCTGTGGCACCATCGCTGAAATCCCTGTGTGTCTGTGGAATTGGGATTCTAATTGGGAATGTGGAGTGAGAGGCTGGGGCTGAAATCAGTATAGGGCTGGGATTGAGAGTTTGCAGTTGGGCTAGGAGTAATGGGGTAAGAGGAGTAGCTGGGGGAGTGGGATTGGGAGTGTGAGGGTGGAGCTGGAAAATCCCAGAGCTGGAGCCAAGCTGAAGATCCTGCAGCGAGAACCTGGAGCAGCTTCCCGTGGCGGCGCTGGCAAGATGCAGAGCTACTGCTGAGAGAGCAGAGCTGGCAGTGCAATAAAGCTTGTGGGTCTCGAGCTGAAATCACTGAGGGGCTGGGATAGGGACAGGGTTTGGGCTTGGGACTGTAACACTTGGGGCAGGAATGACAGCAATCCCTGTGAGATAGGGCCTGTGGCACTGTCGCTGAAATCTGTGTGTGTTTGGACTCGGGATTCTAATTGGGAATGTGGAGTGAGAGGCTGGGGCTGAAATCCATATAGGGCTGGGATTGCGTCTCTGGAGCTGGGAGGGTGTCTGGAGCTCAGATGAGGACTGTGGCAGCGTCACTGAAATCCCTGTGTGTCTGTGGAATAAGGATTGATGAGCAGGAACGTGGGCTGGGTGGGTAGGGCTGAAATGAGTCTAGAGCTGGGGTTTTGACTTTGGAGTTGGGCTAGGAGTTCTGGGGTAGGAGGAGTACCTGGTGGACGGGAATTGGGAGGGTGAGGAATTGGGAAGTGGGAGACTGGGATTGGAATGTGAGGGTGGAGCTGGAAAGTGGCAGAGCTGGAGCCAAGCTGAAGATCCTGCAGCGAGAACCTGGAGCAGCTTCCCGTGGCGGCGCTGGCAAGATGCAGAGCTACTGCTGAGAGAGCAGAGCTGGCAGTGCAATAAAGCTTGTGGGTCTCGAGCTGAAATCACTGAGGGGCTGGGGTAGGGCTGGGTTCTGGGCTCGGGACTGTAACACCTGGGCAGGAATCAGTGTGGGGCGGAGATAGGGCCTGTGGCACCGTCGCTGAAATCCCTGTGTGTCTGTGGAATTGGGATTATAATTGGGAATGTGGAGTGAGAGGCTGGGGCTGAAATCAGTATAGGGCTGGGATTGAGAGTTTGCAGTTGGGCTAGGAGTAATGGGGTAAGAGGAGTAGCTGGGGGAGTGGGATTGGGAGTGTGAGGGTGGAGCTGGAAAATCCCAGAGCTGGAGCCAAGCTGAAGATCCTGCAGCGAGAACCTGGAGCAGCTTCCCGTGGCGGCGCTGGCAAGATGCAGAGCTACTGCTGAGAGAGCAGAGCTGGCAGTGCAATAAAGCTTGTGGGTCTCGAGCTGAAATCACTGAGGGGCTGGGATAGGGATGGGTTCTGGGCTTGGGACTGTAACACTTGGGGCAGGAATGACAGCAATCCCTGTGAGATAGGGCCTGTGGCACTGTCGCTGAAATCTGTGTGTGTTTGGACTCGGGATTCTAATTGGGAATGTGGAGTGAGAGGCTGGGGCTGAAATCCATATAGGGCTGGGATTGCGTCTCTGGAGCTGGGAGGGTGTCTGGAGCTCAGATGAGGACTGTGGCAGCGTCACTGAAATCCCTGTGTGTCTGTGGAATAAGGATTGATGAGCAGGAACGTGGGCTGGGTGGGTAGGGCTGAAATGAGTCTAGAGCTGGGGTTTTGACTTTGGAGTTGGGCTAGGAGTTCTGGGGTAGGAGGAGTACCTGGTGGACGGGAATTGGGAGGGTGAGGAATTGGGAAGTGGGAGACTGGGATTGGAATGTGAGGGTGGAGCTGGAAAGTGGCAGAGCTGGAGCCAAGCTGAAGATCCTGCAGCGAGAACCTGGAGCAGCTTCCCGTGGCGGCGCTGGCAAGATGCAGAGCTACTGCTGAGAGAGCAGAGCTGGCAGTGCAATAAAGCTTGTGGGTCTCGAGCTGAAATCACTGAGGGGCTGGGATAGGGCTGGGTTCTGGGCTTGGGACTGTAACACTTGGGGCAGTAATTATATCAAGTAGTGTGAGATAGGGCCTGTGGCACTGTCGCTGAAATCTCTGTGTGTTTGGAATTGGGATTCTAATTGGGAATGTGGAGTGAGAGTCTGGGGCTGAAATCAGTGTAGGGCTGGGACTGAGAGTTTGGAGTTGCGCTAGGAGTTATGGGGCAGGAGGAGTAGCTGGGGAGTGGGATTGGGCGTGTGAGGGTGGAGCTGGAAAGTGGCAGAGCTGGAGCCAAGCTGAAAATCCTGCAGTGAGAACCTGGAGCAGCTTCCCGTGGCGGCGCTGGCAAGATGCAGAGCTACTGCTGAGAGAGCAGAGCTGGCAGTGCAATAAAGCTTGTGGGTCTTGAGCTGAAATCACGGGGGGCTGGGGTAGATATTGAGGCTAGAATATGAACTGGATGCTTTGGTCAGGGACTGTTTTTTTTTAGTAGAAATTACTGTGGGTTTAGGATTGTATTTTTGGAGCACTCTAGGGAGTCTCTTATTTCTGTTGCAAGCCACTGTAGAGAACTGGGAGTACTGGGTAGAGTCAGCTGTTCTATGGAGAAGGCCCAGGTGTTAACAATGAGAAGGCCCAGGTGTTAACAATGAGGGGGAGGAGGGACCAGGGCTGGGGCTGAGTCCCCTTGGCTGTTGTTCAGGCTCAGGAGCTGGAGCTGGACTTCTTAGATGGCGACTCAGGTGAGTCTGTTTCAATTTCAGCTTTCCAGTCCCCTCCCACTGTCCCCAGTCTCTCCTCAGTCCATCCCAGTTTCTCCTAAGTGTCCCAAACCCCAGCCCAGTTCAGCGAGTGCCATCCCCGTTCCTTCCCCAGTGCCTCCACTCCTTCCCAGTTGCCCCCAGTGCACCCCAGTCCCATCCCACTCCGTCTCCAGTACCCTCAGTCCCATTTCAATCCATCCCTAGTACCCTCAGTCCCAACCCAGCTCCCTGCACAGTTCCTTCCAGAACCTCCCCAGTGCTCCCAGTCCTTCCAAATTTGCCTCAAACCCATTGCAGTCCCTCCCCAGTGCCCCCAGTCCAATCCCAGTCTACCCTAGTGCCATTCCAAGTGCCACCAATCCCATCCCCATCCCTCCCCACTGCCCCCAGTCCCTCCCAGTGCATCCCACTCCCTCCCCAGAACATCTCAGTCCCATCCCAGTCCCTCCCCAGTGCATCTCAGCCCATCCCTGTGCCTGTAGTCCCACTGTCCCCAATCCCTCCCCTATGGCCCCTGTCCCATCCCAGTTCCCCCAGTCCCTCCCCTGAGAATCCCATACCAGTGGATGGCAGTGCAGTGCCCCCACTCCCAGTCCAGTCCCCCAAGCCCCTCTCCATTGCCCTCAGTCCCATCCCCATCCCTCCGCACTGCCCCCAGTCCCTCCCAGTGCATCCCAGTCCTTTTCCCCGATGCAAGATACACTGGGGGCATGAAATCCCGGGGCAGCTGCACTGAGGTTCTACAATTCAGTTGTTCTAAATTAGGTCATTTTCTTAGTGAGCAATTTGAGTTGTTTGACAGCGCGGACTGCAGAAGGATTTTTCGGTAAACTGATTGTTTTTTAGTTTATTTTAAAGCTCTCTTAAAAACTCCACACCGGTGTGCGTTCGCTGCACCTGCCGTGGGGGCTGCAGGGAGAAGCAGCTGGAGGCGTTTGCTCTCTGCTCGTTCACCACCTTCCCCTCGGTTCCCTGGGACTCCAGGGAATCCCAGCTCCCCTTGGCTTCTCCGGGGGCCTCGCGGCAGGGTTTCGAAGTGTGGCCCTGAGATTTTCTGGCCTTGGAACTGATGGCTGTTTCGGGGCACGTCTCACCGGGCAGTCTGTCTTTTAACGCTTGCGGGGGCAGGAGAATTGCGGCGCAAGAAAGCAAAGGAAGCCCAGAGCCTGGAGTAGGCAGGCCCGGGCCTCTGGCGAGCCCAGGCCTTGCTGCTCGGTGCCGATTGTGCCCGGGGCTTGTTCCTCACCGTTCGGTTCCAAATGAGAGGAGAGCAAGAGGCAGAACAGCTGCTGCTGCTGCTGCTGCTGCTGCTGGGGCTGAACTGTCTGCGGTGCCCGGGGTCCGGGCAGGACTTGGCCCCGATGCCTGCATTGCTCTGCAGCGGCCAGGGAGGGGTCCCAAAAGTCATCCCCCCGCCTGCTGTGCTGCACAGCAGGGGCTGGCTGGGCCGGTTCCCGGCCGGGGGAGCCCGGGGGAGGCCATGCTGGGGCTGAGGGGCTGCTGCTCTCTGGGCCTCTCGGGGTTTGCCTTGGAATCCCAAAGCCTGGGCCTGCACGGGGGAGAGGAGGCAAAGGTGACTGTAAATTGGTCTGTTGTGGAGTGTTTTGGGGCCGAGTTAATGCTCTTGGCTTGTTGTGTGTCAGTTCCCAGCCTCGGTCAGGGCTTCCCAGGGAGCGTTGCTGCCGCCGCCGCCGCCGGGAGAGAGAAGTCCTTTGGGAAGCCGGGATAAAAACAGCAACTCTGTGAATTGCTCAGCTTTTCCTAGGGAAGGGCAGGTTTTAGGGAAGAAAGGCCCGTCCTCGCGAAAGGCGCCGCGGGTCTCGCAAGGGGGGGGCGCGGCTGCAGTGCCGTTCCCGGCCGTGTCCGCCAGGCGGCGACCGCGAGGCAGCGCCCGGCGGTCGGGGCGGGCCGGGAAGCGGCGCCTGCGCAGAGCGAGGCGTGGGCCGGGAAGCGGCGCCTGCGCAGAGCGAGGCGTTGGCCGGGCCGGGCCTGAAGCGCTCGGGGCCGCCGGGCAGGGCAGTGGCGGCGACCGGCCGGGGCGGGGGGTGCGGGGTAAGAGCAGGTTTTAGGGAAGAAACGCCTGTGGTGAGTAATCAGAAGAGAAGGGTGAAAGCCAAGGGCCTTTGACTTCCCCGGTGCACTTAATTTTCTTGTTCTCCTCTCTTTCAGGACAGGGAAAATCGTTGACTTGGGTCCAGCAATGCCGAATGTGTTGGGGTGTGAGCAGCCAAAGGCAACAGGCTCCAGCCCCACCGACCGGCGCTGGGGGCACCTGGTGCAGCCCGTGGGGTGAGGTAAGTCAGAGGGACACGTTTCTCTCCTCCTGCCTGTTGGCATTTGCTCCCTGGGCACTGGCTCTGTTTCCACTGCAGGTTGGTCCTTGCCGTGCTGGGAAGGGTGGAGAGGAAGGGGTGAAGGGCTGGGTGAGCGTGGGGTCCCCGAGCTGTGGGGTTGGGCTGTGTTGAGAGGGGCAGGTGGGTCCCCGTTGGTGAGCCCGAGCCTTGGCTTGGGGGTTCAGGAGCCCGGGGGGCCGAGCTGGGGGCTGTTTGCAGCTCTGCCAGGGCTGGGGCTGACACAGTGCTGGGGGAGAGCCTGGAGCTGGGCTGGGCCGGGGGACAGACGCAGGGGAGCTGGGGGAGGGTTTGGGACTCCCTGGGGGAAAAGGAGGGATGGATGGGCTGGATGGAGCCACAGGCACGTGCTCGTGGGAACACACTTATCCAGGGTGCTGGGATCCGGGTCAAACTCCAGTTCCCCTCGTGTCCAGGGATGCAGGGTCTGAGGGATTGGATTTCCCTGGGGGTTTGCAGGAGATCAGGAATGAGAGGAAACATGGTGCCAGAGCAGGCTGTGCTTGCCTCTGAGGACAGAGAGCCTGTGGGCTGAGGTGAGATTGCTGTGAGTGTTGGGATGAGCATTCCAGCGAACAGGGAGCTTGGAATTCCAGGTGCTGATGGAACCATCACCTTAGGTGTGTTTAGTTTGTGTCTGTGGGAGCTGGGATTCGGGCTGGAGAGCTGTTGCTGGGAACAAAGGGTGGAGAAAACCTGCTCCACGCATGTGTAAGGAAGGATGGAGTAGCAGAGAAGGGGAGTATTTCCATACAGTATCAATATTCTCCATGTGGGATGGAGCAGCAATGGGGGTGGTTGGGTTTGGCCTGGGCCGGTCAGGATCTGCCATAAACAACCCCCCAGACCCTGAACCCTCACTGGACATGTCCAGCCCCTCAGCAGAAACCCAAGTTGTTCATTTGTTACAGAGGAAAAATGATTGGTAATTGCTTCTGATCTGTGGAGAATTCCCTTTGGAATGGTCAAACAGAGAGCGTATCAAGGCAGGCAGAGCATTTCTTTTGGCTCTTTTTTTCTTCTGGTTTGTCATTTTCTCTTTGGCTTCAATGCATTTTGTGTGCTCCTGTTCAGGAAGCAGCGTATTTTTACCTGAAATTCAGGGTGGTTTTGTTTGTTTGTTTAGGATTTTTTTCTTTCCCAGTTGAATCAGGCCTAGTCCAGTGTTGTCCTACAGGACTGCTTTGGTGCTGGGTCAGAGAGAGAGAAGGGGAATGACTTTTCATTCTCTTCCAAGCACAAGTGGAAGGTTGTCTTGTCCCTCCCCAAAGCACTGCAGGCACATGGGAGTAGCTCAGTGCTGGCCCAGTTCTCTGAGAAACACCCGTGGGGGAGAGGTTTAAGTCTTAATGACAACGCTCTGGTCTCTTGATGGCAAAGACTGGGTCCTCCAGTCCCAGCCTGATGAGGGAGAACAGGAACCTCTGTTCTTCATGGCAAACCTTCTGTTACTCCTTGTGCAGTCTTTTCTTTCCGTTGTATGTGTTACTGTCCAGAATCTCTCCAAGGAAAGCTGTTACAAATTTAGAGGTAGGACTGGAATTTGGGGCTGTTCCCTACAAACTCCTGCAAAGCCTGAAGGACCGGGCTGATGACTGCTCTTAACAAAGGTGGTTTATTAATATTCCGTCAGATTTCCCTCAGCTCTGGGCAGGACAGGCAAGGGTTAGGGTGGGGAATTGTGCAAGCAAGACTTGTTATTTCTCCTGTGTGTGTGTCAGTTTGGCAGGGCTGGGAGAAGGAGGACTCGTGCGGGCACCTCCAGAGACAGCGGGAACGGGAGCGTGCTGCGGAGGAGGGAAATTCCAGGGGGTGGGTGCCGAGAAATTTGGCCTTCCCTCGCCCTGTGCTCTGCACTTAGCAGTGGGTCAAGTGCAGAAGTTTCCTGGGGACCCTGGGAAATGATGCCGGGTCTGCCAAGAAAAGTGGGGCCAAAGGAGCAGGACCTGGGTCTGCCAGCGTGGGAGAAACAAGGGACGGGTCATCCTCTGCCTCCAGGAGGGAGGGCAGCAGGAAAGGCCACGGACTAAAGCACTGAAGTGCCGTTCCCCAGGGAGCCCCTGCCCAGACCTGAACTTGCTTCTGCACTTGCTGTCCCTTTCCCAGCGGAGCCGAAGCGTCGGGTGCAGCTGCCGGGGGGATGGAGCTGCCAAGGACAAGCTGGGAGGGTGTTTGCGAGGGAAGGGGGTAGAAGGAGCTCTTGATGTGCTTTTTTTACTTCTTCATCCCACAGAATTGCCACGAGAGGAAATACTTCAGAGGGGCTTCCCTTCAGATAAGCCCTGAAGATGCCAGGAGGTTTCAGCCGGGAGGAAAGGAGCTGTGGAAGAAAAGCAGCCTAAAAACAGCCAGTGGGGATCATCAGGTTTTCCAGCCAAGAAGAACAAGGAGAGAGATGAGGGAATCGGGTTCCAATTCCTAATGCTTTGGTGGGTGCAGGAATGATTTCTGTGTGTTTTCCAGTCCCTTTGGATTCCTGGGATGATTTTAAAATGATGGCTTTAGCAATCAACTAAATCGCAGATGTTGTTTTTGAGAGGAAATGATGCCAAAGAAATGCAGAGTTTTGGGTCAGTTTTGGGGATGATTTGGGTCAGTTTTTGGGGTCAGTTTGGGGTCATTGTTTGGGGTGATTTGGGTCAGCTTTTGGGATGATTGGGGTCAGTTTTGGGTCAGCTTTTGGGATGATTGGGGTCAGGTTTTGGGGTCAGTTTTGGGTCAGCTTTTGGGGTGATTTGGGTCGGTTTTGGGTCAATTTTTGGGGAGCACTGGGTGTTACTGGGGGTTGTTGAGGAGCACTGGGTGTTACTGGGGTGTACTGGGGAGCACTGGGTGTTACTGAGGGTTGTTGGGGAGCACTGGGTGTTACTGGGGAGCACTGGGAGAGAAAATGAAAAATAAAGAGAATAAAAAATAAACGAAGTAAAGAAGGAAATATAAAAAAGAAAATTTAAAAAAAAGGCAAAAAAACTAAAAAGGAAATAAAATGAAAATGAAATAAAAGAGAGAAAAAAAAAAAAGAAACCCCTTCTTGGGCACCCCGTTTCCTCTCCTCCCCCCCCCCCGAACCGTAAATTGCGGGGTCATCACCCCTAAAATGTGAGAAGGGGACCCCGAAATGTGGGTGAGGGAACCCCAGGGAGCCGGAAAAGTGGAGGGGGAGCCGCAGTAAGAAAGCGAAGCCGGGCGGTCGGGCGGCGGGGTGGGGGGGGGGCGCATGCGCAGTCGTTGGCAAGACGCCGGCGATCACGTGGTAAGTAAGGGCAGGCAGGAGAGGGACCGGCGACGCATGCGCAGTGGCTCTCGTGCCGGTGCAGCGCGCCCTGCTCGAGTTAAGGGCCGGTTCCGGCGGCAGGGCGGGACTCGCGGCCTCCCGTCTGTCCCGGGGTGTGCGGGGGGGGAATAACGTGAATTTCTCCTGATTTTAATTCTCTTGGGCTCTTGTCCTCATTTTAATTTTTTTAAGGCTCTTGTCCTGATTTTAATATTTTTAAGGCTCTTCTCCTAAATTTAATTTTTTTAAGGCTCTTGTCCTGATTTTAATATTTTGAAGGCTCTTGTCCTGATTTTAATTCTCTTGGTTCAAACCATTTCCTAATAAGTCAGTTTTAATGAAGTGTTAAAAGGAGAACTTAAATAAGGGTAATTTCTGATGGAGAATAATGGGAAGAAGTGGTTTAAGTTAACTAAACATGTTTTATATCAGTCCATGGTTATTTAATTGAGCATTGTTTGGAATTTTTCTTTTTGCATTGTTCCTGGTGTGCTTTTCTCTATCTAAGGGATGTTTGGAGGTCATTTTGGTTGGTTGAAGGTTTTTAATGTCAGTGCTGGATTGGGGTGGACAGTCATTGTAACATGATTTAGAGTTGGATGCATTTTATTCTGTGTGCCCTGTTTGATGTCTCGTGTTCAGCGAGTGACTGGTCAGAGTTTGGCCCAAGCCTTTGTTTTTCAGGTGAAAAAGCCGAAGGGGGAATTGTAGTTGCAGCTTTGCCCTTGAGCTGCAGCTGGAGCCTGGCCAAAGAACAAGGCAAAGCTCCCTGGGGAAGGAAGGGGGAGCCAGAGAAGAAAAGCAGCTGCAGCCAGAAAGGTGGGTTTGGGCGGGAGAAGAGGGGCTGTGACCCAGCAAGGGGCT
Organism: Manacus candei; assembly: GCF_025592945.1. NCBI lineage: Eukaryota > Metazoa > Chordata > Aves > Passeriformes > Pipridae > Manacus > Manacus candei. Next base: position 3,443,787 of record NW_026138110.1, read on the forward strand.
CTGGAGGGCTCTGGGGTCCCTGTAATGGCTCTGGGGTCCCTGTAATGGCTCTGGGGTCCCTGTAATGGCTCTGGGGTCTCTATAGGGGCTCTGGGGTCTCTATAGGGGCTCTGGGGTCTCTATAGGGGCTCTGGAGGGCTCTGGGGTCCCTATAATGGCTCTGGGGTCTCTGTAGGGACTCTGGGGTTTCTATCGTGGCTCTGGGGTCTCTGTAGGGGCTCTGGGGTCTCTGTAGGGGCTCTGGGGTCTCTGTAGGGGCTCTGGGGTCCCTATAATGGCTCTGGGGTCCCTGTAATGGCTCTGTGGTCCCTCTCCTGGTTCTGGGGTCCCTCTCCTGGCTCGGGGTCCCTCTCCTGGCTCGGGGTCCCTCTCCTGGCTCGGGGTCCCTCTCCTGGCTCGGGGTCCCTCTCCCTGCCGGCACAGGAGCTGCTGCCGCCCCAGCAAGAGGCAGAGGAGTCGCTGCCCAGAAGCAAGAACTCACTGAGAGCTGAACTGGGGCCGTGTGGGCAGGGCCAGAGGGGAGCAAAGGAAGGGATTTGTTGCTAAGAAAAGAAATAAAGTTTGGGTCATTTGTTGGGGAGATTTGTGTCAGTTTCTGATCATTTTTGGGGGTGATTGGGCTGACTTGGGTCATTTTTTGGGGATATTTGGGTGAGTCTTGGTGTCAGTGTTTTGGGGTTTTGGGGTCAGTTTCTGGTCATATCTGGGGCTGATTTTGTATCATTTTGGGTCAGTTTTGGGGGGGGGGGTTTGCATTTTTAGGTCAGGTTTTGGGCCAATTTGGAGTTAGTTTTTGAGGTGATTTGGGCCAGTTTTGGGTCAGTTCTGGATCAATTTTTGAGGTGAATTGGATCAGTTTTTGTGTCTTTTTTGGGGAGATTTGAATCAGTTTCTAGTCATTTTTTGGGGAGATTTGGGTGAGTTCTGGGTCATTTTTGGGGAGATTTGAATCAGTTTCTGGTAGTTTTTTGGGGAGACTTGGGTGAGTTCTGGGTCTCTCCTGATTTTAATTTTTTCAGGCTCCCCTCCTGATTTTAATTTTTTCAGGCTCCCCTCCTGATTTTAATTTTTTCAGGCTCCCCTCCTGATTTTAATTTTTTCAGGCTCCCCTCCTGTTTTTAATTTTTTTAAGCTCCTCTCCTGATTTTTATTGTATTAGTCCCCTGTCCTGATTTTAATTTTTTCAGGCTCCTCTTCTGATTTTAATTTTTTCAGGCTCTTTTCCTGTTTTTAATATTTTTAGGCTCCTCTTCTGATTGTAATTCTTTTAGGCTCGTCTCCTGATTTTTAGATTTTTAGTCTCCTCTCCTGATTTTTATTCTCCCACCCGCCCTTCCCCGGCCCCAGCAGCGCTGTCAGTTGTTGTCACTGAGGAGTCAAACTATGCTTTAAATAATGAGCCCCTGGCCTGATGGCCCAGTGTCAAGGCAAAAGGTGGAATGCTCTCTGAGTGTTGAGATGTAACAAGGGCTAATCCTTTTTGCAGTGGGATGGAGCCTGGAAAGTGCACAGAGCTGAGCCCAGGGATTGAAAGGGACCAAGCAAGGGAGGTGAAGAAAGAAGGAAGAAGGGAAGTGAGGCAGCAGGCAAGCAGCACCAAGTTGCTGTGTAAGCAGGTGAGTTGTGTTGAGGTTCCTCAGGCAGGCACTGAGGACTTGGAGGGCTCCAGACAGAGCAGACCTGGGAAGGCCCTCGGTGAAGCCCCTCAGAAACCTGAAGCCCCTGGGCCTTTTGGGGAGCCTGAGCTATTGCAGCCCTGGGGATGGCTTTGGTTTCCTTCTCTCCTCAGAGTAAAACTCTGTGGGGGAGTCTGTGATCTCCCTGACTTTTGTGTCATAACTGAAACTTGGAAGGAAGTTGACCTTGTGTAGTTTCCCAACTGACTTGGCCGGGTTGAACCAGCAGTGCCAGATTGTTGTAGTGTGCAGGGTGTTGTTTGTGTCTGAGCAGTTTGGGGTTGATTTGCCAAGGGAGGCCGTGGAATGTTATGGTGTTTTTGTCCCAATATTTGGAGGCAGTGCCCTGGATGAGTTGATTTCTGCCTCACTCCCTGATATCTGAGTTAGGAGATGTACCAAGAACTGGGAGTTTTTGCAGTGGGATGTTCCCTAGAAAGTGCATGGAGCTGAGCCAAGGAACTTAAAGGGACTAAGCAAGCAAAGTCAAGAAAGAATGAAGAGGGGAACTGAGGCAGCAGCCAAGCAGCATCAGGCTCCTCTACAACCAGGTGAGTTGTCTTGAAGTTGATAAGGTGGTCACTGAGAACTTTGGGGGCTGCAGGCACAGGTGACCACCAGAGACCCCCGATGGAGCCCCTCAGAGACCTTATAAGGGTTTGTGTAGATGGGAACAGGTGTTGGGAATGTCCTGAATGTGCAACAGGAATGCAGGGAAGGAAAATGAGCCCTCCTGTAATGCTGACCCCTCCCATCAGCTGCAGTGGAGACCCCTCCGTGTGCCCTTTGGGAGCGGATTGCCAGGACCCCCGTGGGGCTGGGATCATGGCAGGGTGTTGTAAGCAAGGAATGCCTGGCTTCTAAAAGTCACCAGCTGAGTCTTAAAGGCTCCTTTGAAGAGCTGAGTTCAGGCAGGCAAATTGCCCCCCAGGAGGGACTCTGTGCCTGCTCTCCCGTGGCTCCAAGGGATCTCTGGCCCTTCACGCCGGCACCGAGATTTTCTCGGGAAGGGCCTCAGATCCCCGGACCAGTCTGGGACACAGGCAAGATCCCCCTGCAGTTTAGGACCAAATTGGCCCCCTGGAGGGACAGTGCTGTTGGTGCCCCCCGGGTTGGGGCACTGTAGCAAGGAACTTGCCATACACAGTATGGAAAAAGTCCTGTCAGAGATGGACTGGTGAGGAAAACAGCTCAAACCCTATGGAAACAGAAGCTTTTACTGTAGTTTGAACATGTCTCAACATGTTTGTGTATTTTCTGCAGTGTCACTGTCTCCCTCTTCCCAACACCCCCCTGTGAAGCTATTGTCTTCCACACAAGGTGTCCCATTGGTTCCCTGTTAACCCCTTCCTATTGGCTGTTGACCCCTTACCTGATGGTTTCTTTTGTGTGACCCTGAACTTGTGATTGGTCCCCTTTGACCCTCCTAAAAGCCTTATAAACCCCAACCCCACAATAAACTCTCTCTTTCGTCCGTCCCTCCCAGGTGGTCTGTGTGTGCTCCTTGCGGGGTCACCGGGCCACGTGCAGGGGTGGGAGGAAGGGCATTCACCTCGCAGGTAATGGGGCAAGCAGCATAAGGCCTGGAGGTTTCCCCCAATATCCCCAATCCGCCGTAATTGGTGCACCGTGGTGAGGCCAAGATTGTTTGAACTCTTCTGTGAAGATTATAGCAGTCCTAACGCACAAACGGGAGTAGTTTGTGTAGCAACGGCGGATCCGGAGTCTAAGCAGCAAAAGTACTAGCAGGCTGCATCACCACAAGAGAGCATCCTGTTTTGAGTACTTCAACCTTCCTGACGACATTCAGGTAAGGAGCAGACCCGGCATATTCCCTTATATAAAGAAACAAACAAAAAGAAAAAAAAAAACAAAAATGGGAGCATCCCTCACTAAGACAGAAAAAGAGAACTATAAGCATTTGAAACATTTATTAAGTTGTAACAAAAAATCCTTAAAAAGCCTTTCCAAAGTTATGGTTAAAACTGACTTTAAACTTCCTTTCTGTCTGACGACTAAAGACTGGGAATTACTAGGCAGACAGATTTGGATAGCTGCAAATTCCAACGATAAAGCAGCAATACATGCCAACATAGCTTGGACTCATATCGTAACTATTCTTGAAATGCAAGAAAAAGATTCTGAGTCCCAACGAGAAAGCAGCACAGCTTCCCTCCGTGGTCTAAGAGAGGGTGGGAGATCGAAATCGCCGCGGGAAGCAGGGGAGGAGGGAAACGGAGATCACGACCGACAGCCCTGGGCAGGCACCCCCTCTTACCCCCCCCCATCGCGGTCAGCACATGGCGGAGCCGCGCCCCCGGTCCCTGATACAGCAGGAGGCTTTGGAACTGGCCAGCCTCAGCCCCCTGCGCAGATGGGACCCGGAGCGGCAACCCCCATCCCGGGCATTAACATCGGGGCGGCCCCTGCCCCGTCCCGGGCTCCTCCGCCGTGGCCGCCGGTGCAGCAAGGGGAGGAGAAGCCGCCCGCGGTTAGCTCCAACGGGATCCCTCCTCGCCCCCCTCCCCCTCTCCCTCCGAGAGCAAGCGAAACCATCCCGCCGCTCCCAAACCCCGACTTCCCTCAGCCGCAACCCCCGACAACTATCACCGCATGGTCAAACAAAGGAGGCGGAGAGTTCCCAACTTTCAACCACGCCGGACCAGCAGCGAGATTTCCTGCCTTCCCTACGGATGCCCAGCAGGACAGGATGACGTCATCGGGACCTCGTCCGTGCCCGGCCCCGGGGACGAGACAACCCCTGCCCTGCAGCTCCAACTCTGCTCCGCTTCTTCCCACATCATGCTGCAACATGCAAAGAAACCCGCAACTAACAGACAGTGTTTCCCCCACTTCTTACAGCGTGAATCCAGCGGTGATAGACTCAGCAACACTGAACTCACAATCCTTAAAAGCATTTAACCAATTTTCTCCCAATAATCCATTTTCAAATATGTCAAATAATTTTAACAATTCTGTTTTCCCTTCTAACCCTTTTGTTTCTTCCACAGGAACCGACCAGACCAATGATTGTAATGATATAGATGATGTTGATACACCTGTTAATGATGTAAATTTATTGCAGGCATATCCAGTGTTCTATAATCCAGGTTCAGCCCCAGTGTGGGACCCCTTATCCATACCCCTTCTCAAGGATGCAAAAAAAGCGGTAACAACTTATGGGTTGAACTCAGCTTATGCAATGGGAATTCTGTCATCTATATTCTCTGGTTTTATACTAACCCCAAATGATTTAAAAGATATCATGAGAGCTTTACTAACTAAAGTACAAGTATCATTGTTTTTAGATGAATGGCAAGCCTTAATTAGAAAATATGCTCATGAAACTAGCTCTACTACACGTAGACCTATAAAAACTACCATACAAATGCTTTTTGGTGAAGGTCCTTATTCTGCAAATACAGATCAGGCCAGAATTCCAAAACAAGACTTAATTGCTACTAAAAATATGGCATTTTTGGCACTGCAATCAGTAGCTGAAGCTTCTGAAACAACTCCACCTTTCAATAATATAGTTCAAAGGCCTGATGAATCTTTTATTGACTTTGCAGAACGGTTAAAAGGATCTATAGAAAAACAAATAAAGGTGAAAGAAGCACAAGATGCTCTGTTCTTGAAGCTAGCTATCTCCAATTCAAATGCACAGTGTCAGCAAATACTTAGAAACCTTCGGGACCCTACCCCCATGGATATGGTAAAGGCTTGCAAAGATATTAGTCCTAATGACAAATTAGCAGATAGCCTGGTCCAAGCTCTGGCATCTGTGTCAAGCCAATTAGTTGAAGCTAATACACAATTGGGCAATCAGATTGCTGAGGCAACTCAGCAGATGGTAGAAAAAATGACCGAAGTTTTAGCAGCTGCCCTAGACCACTCCAAAATAATATGCCATAATTGCAAACGTGCAGGTCATATAAAAGCTAACTGCCCACAAGTTCAAAGCCCCAATTCTCAAAAGAAAACCATTCGTCCAGGCCTTTGCCCCAGATGTAAAAAAGAGGTACATTGGGCTGTACATTGTCGATCTCTATTTGACAAACACGGAAACCCACTATCACCCAGACCTTCTCACAAAACACAGAATTCGGGAAACGGCTTGACGAGCGCTTAGAGCAGCGCGTAGACATAAAAAGCTCTAATCCACCTCCTCCAACAATTCCTAATTGGGTAATGCTCTCTGGCCAAAATGTTTGGCTAAACCTGGCACAATCACTAAATACTGACTCTATCTGTCTCTCTACCTTAGATCCCTCTCACCCTTTTAAGACCTGTCTGGTAGGAATCCCCTGGACACCCAGCGAATGGGGTAATTTTTGAAATCAGTATATCCCCTGGTGTGATGACCACGATCAGTTCAAGAATCCATTCTTGGACTGTCTCACAAGACCAGCAAAAACTTCACATGACAGGCAGACATTTAGCTATCAGTGGCAGAGACCTGAGGAATTAGAAATCTTGGGGAGTATTGTTTCTCCTCTCTGTTTTTACTTCATTCACAACAAATATGTTGCCCCTCCTGAATTAATTAATGTCACCTCTTATGGACCTTATTCCAATTTCAGTTTCTGGTGCAAGGAAGAGGTTCCTTACCAGATACATGCCACCCCTGATTCGGTTATTCTTCCAAAAGGAGTCTTTTTAATTTGTGGACTTAGAGTCTGGAATATGATTCCCAGATTAGCTGCTGGAGGCCCCTGCACATTTGGAAAATTAACACTGTACAATCCAGCTACCCTTATGAAATCTTTACCTGTAAGGCCTCCCAAAAATCGTGCAAAAAGAAACAGTGACCTCCAAAGCACCTCACCCTTCTCACATCATAGAGTGCGCAGGCAATTCCAAGGTTTGCACCCACATCTTAATTTCTATCCACCACAACAAAAATCCCTTTCTCCACCTAAAGCAGTGCAGGTCCCTGTAGCTGCAGCACCCCCACATCCAGCTGAAGAACATCCTTTAGCAAAATTACAGTCCCTGAGTGAATTCACAGCAGAATGCAACTCCAACATGCATTTTTGGTCAGACACTGCAAACATTATCAGTGGTATACTTCCAATTGTCAGCTCCACAAAAGCCTTAACTCTCCTTACCAGAATGGGATGTTGGCTAGCAAAAGAAGCTAATGCTACAAGTGCTGCCCTTGATGATCTCTTACAAGATACCCAAACCAATAAGAAAGCTTTGTTACAAAATCGTGCTGCAATAGATTTTCTCCTTCTAGTAAATGGCCATGGGTGTCAAGAGTTTGAAGGCCTCGGCTGCCTCAACTTCTCTGATCACTCCTAATCTATCCACTCTCAGATTAATCAGCTTAAGTCCTTAGTTCATGAAATCAAGCGAGCTGATCCTCTGACCTTTGATGATTTTTTCAGCTGGTTGCCCTTCAAAGGCCTCTCTTCCACTATTAAGAAAATTATTGTAGTTATCGTACTAGTACTTTCCGTAGTGTTTCTCTTTATGTGTGTCTTTCCATGTTTCCTTAGTTGTGCCAGAACTTCTCAATCATTAAAAGCATATCCAGCTTTAAAAGACAAAAAAGGAGGAGATGTAGCAAGGAACTTGCCATACACAGTATGGAAAAAGTCCTGTCAGAGATGGACTGGTGAGGAAAACAGCTCAAACCCTATGGAAACAGAAGCTTTTACTGTAGTTTGAACATGTCTCAACATGTTTGTGTATTTTCTGCAGTGTCACTGTCTCCCTCTTCCCAACACCCCCCTGTGAAGCTATTGTCTTCCACACAAGGTGTCCCATTGGTTCCCTGTTAACCCCTTCCTATTGGCTGTTGACCCCTTACCTGATGGTTTCTTTTGTGTGACCCTGAACTTGTGATTGGTCCCCTTTGACCCTCCTAAAAGCCTTATAAACCCCAACCCCACAATAAACTCTCTCTTTCGTCCGTCCCTCCCAGGTGGTCTGTGTGTGCTCCTTGCGGGGTCACCGGGCCACGTGCAGGGGTGGGAGGAAGGGCATTCACCTCGCAGGTAATGGGGCAAGCAGCATAAGGCCTGGAGGTTTCCCCCAATATCCCCAATCCGCCGTAGGGCACCCCGAGGACTCCAGCGCGCACCGAAAGGATTATTCGGGGAGATCCTCGGGGTGCCCGGCCCTGGGGAGCTCAAAGCAAGGTCCCTGCCATGGATTCAGGCATTGCTGAGAGTATCCCAGGGGTCCCTGTCCCTGCTAGACAGGGAGCTCTCTAATGGGCTGTAATTGGGTTCTAAAAGCGGTGCTCCAAGTGCCAAAGAAGTGTGGGATTGGGATTAAGAAATGAGCAGTGAGGGTGCAATTGGCTGTTTTCTCTGGAATGTGACTGTGAGAGCTGCAGGAGTGCCAGGTGTGTGTTCCAGTCCCCAGCATTTGGTTTGCACATGTCCTGCTCAGACACAGGTCCAACTTGCTCAGTCCTTAACCCAAGAGAGGGAGAATTATGGACTGGCAGTGTTAAGGTGATTGGTGTGACAGGGGTCAAACTGGGAAAACATTGGGGAATTCCTCAGTTGGTCTGTTTGCCAAACTAACCCAAACCTGTGCTAGGAAGAGATGGACTGGGGTCTCTGATCTCCTGGGCAGTTGTTTTGCATGACCCTGGGAGCCTCTGGGATTAGACTGGCCTGGGCAGACAGGGAGCAGTTTGTCCTGTGGAGCTGGGCTGGGTTTGTTGAGGATGCCTTGGGAGGCAGGGCTGGAGAGGCTCCTCTGTTGGCTGTAGTGGTGGAAGGTTGTAGCAGCAGGGCTGGAGCCTTCGCCCTCCTGCTCCCCCCGTGAGCCCCGACGGGCCCGTGCCCTTGGCAATGGAGGGCCCCCCATTGCTGAGTCAGCGGTTCCGGGGGCCAGGAGGGATGGGATCAGGATGCCGAGCTCCGCCCAGGGCCAGGGCTGCCAGTGTTCAACCATGGAGGGAACTGAAAGCACAGTGAGATGGAGGCCAAGCTGCAGCACAGGGATGGGTGAGAAAAGACCCTAGTCCTCAGGTGGAGCTTTGAATTCCCTGGAAAAATGGATCCTGTCAGATGGATCAGGCCCTTGTGGGTGCTGGAGCAGAGGCCTCTCTCATTTTTGGTCACCCTGAAAGGTTGCAAGGACAGCAAGTTCTGACTGCAGGATGAGGTGGCAAACAAAGTGAAGTGGTCCAGAGAAAAGCTGAGGCTAAAATTGGTCCTGTGCCAGAGCAGCCTCGTGCAGTGCTTGTTGCTGTCCCTGAGTGTCCCATTGCAGTGGATATTTCCAAGGGTGCCTTGTGCTGGGGAGCACTGGGGCAGTTCCCTTTCCCTGGGCAGGGCAGGCAGGGCACGTTTCCCCCCTCGAGGGTGGCTCCACAGTCCCCCCCTGTGCCCTGGGAGCGTGGCAGAACACCTGGACCCACTGTCCTTGTCAGAGAGGGCACAAGGGATGGTTGGATGGGGGAGGGAATGGCTCAGGGAGTACAAGCACCATTACAATGAGTAGGGCAGCACCTGGAAAGGAAGAAGGGGAGTTAATCCAGACAAAATCCAAGCACCTGCCCAACCTGTGATATTTTTAGGAACTCAGTGGTGCTGTGGTCCCCAGGAAGTATTGCCCAGGACTAGGCAGGAGACTTCAGGCTCTGTCACCCCCAGAGCAAGTGTCCAGGGGCAGGCAGTGGGGAGGCAGCTCTGTTGTTGAGGATGGGGTTATTTTCTCTGCTTTATTTTGTCTCCAGAGATGTTCTTCCCATTAATCCAAACTGACTCCATCTCCTAACTCTCTGAAGAGGTTTTCTGCTTTTTGTGGGAGGGTAAGGTTTGGGTTCTAACTATAGAAGAGCCAACAAAATAAAGGCTTTGTGGCAAACAAATGGTGTCTCCCAAACTCTTTGTACTTCAAATAGATGCCTTTATTCTTAGTTTTTTCTTATTGGTATTCTCAAGGTACTTAATACCCTGTCTACAGTTATTTATTTTGGCTTCTCTTTTTTATTTGTTACAGAGTTGATGTGACTGACTTCTTTTTGAAATGCAGCAGTGCTCTCAAGGATATTTCCCCCCCACTCCTGGGCTTGTGCAGGGCTGTTGAGTCCGTGTGTGCCACTGTTCTTGTCCCAGGGGGACCGAGTGACATTTGGAACCAAACCTGGGGACTTGAACTCTAGGAATGTTTCTGTGTCTTTGAATTTTAAATTGCACATGAAGCAGAAATATGTTTGTGTTTTCCAGGTTATATTGTCATGAAAATAGAAATGCATCATTGGATCTTACTCCTCTGAGGGCAAACCACCAGACTGATCATTTCTTAGTCCATCAGACCCAGTGCCAGGAACTCAGAGGGCTGTTTGTGTGCAAATGTGCTGAGTGGTGGTGGCCCCCGTGAGACTGTGACCAGCTGGAAATGTGTGTGTGTGTGTGTGCAGAGCTGGGCTGGATCCCTTGGGATTTGGCTCCCAGATCCCCCCCAGCCTTCAGGAAAACCAGAGGCCACCGAACCCTGAGGGAAGGGAGTCCCATTTGCAGAAGGGTTTGTAGATTGGGGAAAAGCTCTCCAGAACAAAGCCTGTGTTCCAAACCCCTTCAGGCCAAAGTCAAGGAGCACAAACCCTGGAGTCATCAAGTTATGAAGTTTGGTTCAAACCATTTCCTAATAAGTCAGTTTTAATGAAGTGTTAAAAGGAGAACTTAAATAAGGGTAATTTCTGATGGAGAATAATGGGAAGAAGTGGTTTAAGTTCCCTAAACATGTTTTATATCAGTCCATGGTTATTTAATTGAGCATTGTTTGGAATTTTTCTTTTTGCATTCGTTCCTGGTGTGCTTTTCTCTATCTAAGGGATGTTTGGAGGTCTTTTTGATTGCTTGAAGGTTTTTAATGTCAGTGCTGGATTGGGGTGGACAGTCATTGTAACATGATTTAGAGTTGGATGCATTTTATTCTGTGTGCCCTGTTTGATGTCTCGTGTTCAGCGAGTGACTGGTCAGAGTTTGGCCCAAGCCTTTGTTTTTCAGGTGAAAAAGCCGAAGGGGGAATTGTAGTTGCAGCTTTGCCCTTGAGCTGCAGCTGGAGCCTGGCCAAAGAACAAGGCAAAGCTCCCTGGGGAAGGAAGGGGGAGCCAGAGAAGAAAAGCAGCTGCAGCCAGAAAGGTGGGTTTGGGCGGGAGAAGAGGGGCTGTGACCCAGCAAGGGGCTCTGGAGGGCTCTGGGGTCCCTGTAATGGCTCTGGGGTCTCTATAGGGGCTCTGGGGTCTCTATAGGGGCTCTGGAGGGCTCTGGGGTCCCTATAATGGCTCTGGGGTCTCTGTAGGGACTCTGGGGTTTCTATCGTGGCTCTGGGGTCCCTATAATGGCTCTGGGGTCTCTGTAGGGACTCTGGGGTTTCTATCGTGGCTCTGGGGTCCCTATAATGGCTCTGGGGTCTCTGTAGGGACTCTGGGGTTTCTATCGTGGCTCTGGGGTCCCTATAATGGCTCTGGGGTCTCTGTAGGGGCTCTGGGGTCCCTCTCGTGGCTCGGGGTCCCTCTCGTGGCTCGGGGTCCCTCTCCTGGCTCGGGGTCCCTCTCCCTGCCGGCACAGGAGCTGCTGCCGCCCCAGCAAGAGGCAGAGGAGTCGCTGCCCAGAAGCAAGAACTCACTGAGAGCTGAACTGGGGCCGTGTGGGCAGGGCCAGAGGGGAGCAAAGGAAGGGATTTGTTGCTAAGAAAAGAAATAGAGTTTGGGTCATTTGTTGGGGAGATTTGTGTCAGTTTCTGATCATTTTTGGGGGTTATTTTTAGTGAGTTTCTGGTCATTTTTGGGGGAGATTTGGGTCAGTTTCTGGTCATTTTTCGGGATGATTTGGGTGAGTTTTGGGTTTATTTTTGTGGTAATTTTGGGTCAGTTTCTGGTCATTTTTTGGGGTGATTGGGCTGACTTTTGGGTCATTTTTTTGGGGAGATTTGGGTGAGTCTTGGTGTCAGTGTTTTGGGGTTTTGGGGTCAGTTTCTGGTCATATCTGGGGCTGATTTTGTATCATTTTGGGTCAGTTTTGGGGGGGGTTTTTTGCATTTTTAGGTCAGGTTTTGGGCCAATTTGGAGTTAGTTTTTGAGGTGATTTGGGCCAGTTTTGGGTCAGTTCTGGATCAATTTTTGGAGTGAATTGGATCAGTTTTTGTGTCACTTTTTGGGGAGATTTGGGTGAGTTCTGGGTCATTTTTGGGGAGATTTGAATCAGTTTCTGGTAGTTTTTTGGGGAGACTTGGGTGAGTTCTGGGTCTCTCCTGATTGTAATTCCTTCAGGCTCCTCTCCTGATTTTAATTTTTTTAGTCCCCTATCCTGATTTTAATTTTTTTAGTCCCCTCTCCTGATTTTAATTTTTTTAGTCCCCTCTCCTGATTTTAATTTTTTTAGTCCCCTCTCCTGATTTTAATTTTTTCATGCTCCTCTCCTGATTTTAATTTTTTTAGGCTCCTCTCCTGATTTTTATTGTATTAGTCCCGTGTCCTGATTTTAATTTTTTCAGGCTCCTCTCCTGTTTTTAATTTTTTTAGGCTCTTCTCCTGATTGTAATTTTTTTAGGCTCTTCTCTTGATTTTAATTCTCTTAGGTTCTTCTCCTGATTTTAATTCTCTTGGGCTCTCCTCCTGATTTTTATATTTTTAGACTCTTCTCCTGATTTTCATTTTTTTTAGGCTCTTCCCCTGATTTTCATTTTTTTTTTAGGCTCTTCTCCTGATTTTAATTCTCTTAGGAGAAGAGCCTAGAGAATTAAAACCAGGAGAAGAGCCTAATTACACAAGTAAATTTTCAAACCACCAGCAATCACAAGCCAATTATCCGATTTCCCAAAAGAACTACACGAACAAATACGGTTATAAAACAAAAAAAAAAATGCCATAAGTAAAAAATCGCATAGAAACAGTGCCCCCTGGTGACAGAGAAAAAGAATTGCACATATATTTGAGATGAAATACTGCCACCTGCTGACGGAAAACAGGAACTGCATTGAAAAAATTTTGAACAGCGCATGCGCAGTCGTTGGCAAAACGCCGGCGATCACGTGGTAAGTAAGGGCAGGCAGGAGAGGGACCGGCGACGCATGCGCAGTGGCTCTCGTGCCGGTGCAGCGCTCCCTGCTCGAGTTAAGGGCCGGTTCCGGCGGCAGGGCGGGACTCGCGGCCTCCCGTCTGTCCCGGGGTGTGCGGGGGGGGAATAACGTGAAGATTTCTTGGGGTGAAAGCGCAGAAATTAGCGAGGAGGGACGCTAATTTGGGTAAACTCGGTCACCGGAAGTAGTGAGCGACCGGAAGTCCTCCAAGGCCCCGGCCCGGAAGTCCGCCAAGCCCATAGCAAAGATGGCGCCGCCAGGACCGGAACGACCACACTAAAGATGGCGGCGAGAGGCTTCCGCCGCGACCCGGACCCCCACCCCGCGCCCGCAGCGCCGTCTCGCCGCGCTGCTTCCCGCTGCGGGGACAGGGCGGGGCGCTCGGCGGCGCCGGGCGCGGGCGGCAGGTTCGTGGGCGGCGGCAGGCACCGGCGCCGGCAGCCCCCGTCTCGGGGCCGCGGCGCGCGAGGACCGCATGGCGCGCACGTCGCGCCGCCCTCTCGCCCCGCTCCGCTCCCGCTCCCGCCCCTGCCCCCGCTTCTGCCCCGCTCGCTCCCGCCGTGCCCTGGAGATGCTATCGGGGCTGCGCCGCCGCCTTCCCCCCCCGGAAGCGACCCACGGCGGCAGATTCGACGGAGATCGACCCCGGGGTAAGCTGGGCGCGTCCAAAGGCGCCGCGGGTCTCGCCAAGGAGGGGGGGGGGGGGGGAGGCGCGCGGCTGCAGTACCGCTCCCGGCCGTGTCCGCCAGGCGGCGACTGTGAGGCAGGGCCCGGCGCTCGGCGGCGCTCTTGCAAGCGACGCCCCTGGCAAAGCGGCGCTGCTTGGGCACTGCCGGCCTTCCCCCGGAGTGCCCGGGCTGGCCCAGCACCTGGCCGAACCTCTTAGGGAAGAGGCAAGGAACAACTGCGCTTCTTCTGCCCTTTCTTTAGCCCGGGACTGGAACACAGACAAAATCAAGGGGCTCTTGGACCTGGGCAGGCTCCGAGCAGTTTTCAGCCTTCCTTAGCAGGGCATTCTCACCCTCCGAAAAGCTGAAAGGCTTTAACAGCTGGACACGCGCCTGCAGCTGTGCAGATTAATGTAGTTTCTTTTAGGAAATGAAGGGGAAGTTTTCCTGTTGGGAGCCTAAATACCGAGTCTACTCTGCTTTTTCAATCAGGTGACGAAGCTTAGGGAAGAAAAGACCAAAGGCCTCGAGGTGAGTACATTCTACCGAGTTCTGCTTTTCTGGCATCGGTTTGGGAAAATCACGTGAAATTCTAAAAAGCTTCTCTCCGTGTTTTCTAGTTGTTTTTTCAGCCTTGCTCTAAGTTTCATGTAGAAAAGGGCATAGAATTATTAGAACAGACAAACTAGACTTCCTCGGGAGAGATGGAAGAAAAGTCTGCTGATTCCAGTTCTGCTTTTCTTGTCTTCCCTTCGACTGTCGTTTTCTCTCCCCTGCTGTTCAAATAGGCTGCAGTTAATTGCTCTGCTGAAGAGTTTGCTGTCCTAAGTGTCTGTCAAATTGATGCCTTCAACTCAAGACAGCACCTGCTCCTTAGTTACAAAAAGTTCCTCACAGGAAATGTTCAGGCGTGCCCATAAATCTCCTCGCTGTTTGTTTGGGAGAACAGGCTTTTCTCGTCTGTAACAGAACAGTCGTGTCATCTGCTCTGGAATGCTGGTGGCAATCTAGTCAGAAGAGGACCCCGTGCTTCACTAATTTTCCCTTTTTGTTGTTGGGGGTGACTTCTTCCCAGGCATGTTATTCTTGACCCCCCGGGGCAAACGGAGGTGTCAGCGTCAGGAGCCATCCTAACTGAGGCCCTGGGAGGTCAGTGCTTTTTGTGGGACTGGACGGTGAAGCTGTCTGTGGGAATGACCTGGCTATGGCTCAGGGTAGTCCTAATTAAGGTGTCTTTTACTCCGTGTTCCCAGGCTGCCTCTTTCCCTTCGGTCGCCGTGGGACGCCTCTGGCAGGACTAACCCTGTGGCTTTTATGTCCAACGTGCTGTGCTGTGTGTGCCTGCAGGTAAGAAAAGCTGGGAGTGCAGTCCCTCTGCTTTGGTTGCTGTGTCTCTTTGGGAGTGATTTTGGAGGGGAATCCCAGAGCGATTTGGTTTGAAGGGGACCTTCAAAGGCCAGCCTGTCTTCCGTGGGCAGGGACACCTTCCACTGTCCCCGGTTGCTGCGAGTCCCGTCCAGCCTGGCCTGGAACACTTGCAGGGATGGGGCAGGCTCAGCTTCCCTGTGCAGTGTGCTCTGATATCTCTCCACTGGCATCCTGAAAAATTTTGTCAGCACGTTTTGTGTGACAATGGTAAGCGGGACCTGGGTGAAAATTGGGGTTCTCTGAGGTGCAGAGGGAAAGAATTCTCCTTTGAAGTCCAATGTAATTCAGTTTTGCACGAGTCTTGTCTGACTTATGTTTGAATTGCTTTCTATTCTAGGCAGTTCTTTTAAATTAAACTTTTGTGTCTCCCCCCCAGTATCTTGTACAAGACAAAGCTACCTTTCCTCGTGGGAACGGACTGGCCGGGCTTTGGCAATCTGGCCCCTCGAAAGACTAAGTGACCTCTTCCAACAGGGGAAGACTTTCTGGCAAGCGGTGCCAGGAAGAACTGGAGTTTCTGGAGAATAAAAGCTGGAAGCGTGCCCCTGAAAATCCCCAGCCCTGGGTGGTCAGTGGTCTGACTTGCACGGACCGGTGGCCTTGGCCAGGAGCGGTCCTGCGGGAAGCGCCTTTGCCCAGGCTGTAATTTTAATTTCCCTTGGATGCTTGGCAAAGCCCCTCTGGGTGAGCCCCAGTGCCTGGCAGGAGCAGAGCGGGCTTCCAGGGAGGTATTCACCTGGTCAGCGTCAGGAACCATCCTACCTGAGGCCTCGGTGAGTGCTTTTTGGACGACTGGACGGTGAAGCTGTCTGTGGGAATGACCTGGCTATGGCTCAGGGTAGTCCTAATTAAGGTGTCTTTTACTCCGTGTTCCCAGGCTCCCTCTTTCCCTTCGGTCGCCGTGGGTGTGCCGGACGCCTCTGGCAGGACTAACCCTGTGGCTTTTATGTCCAACGTGCTGTGCTGTGTGTGCCTGCAGGTAAGAAAAGCTGGGAGTGCAGTCCCTCTGCTTTGGTTGCTGTGTCTCTTTGGGAGTGATTTTGGAGGGGAATCCCAGAGCGATTTGGTTTGAAGGGGACCTTCAAAGGCCAGCCTGTCTTCCGTGGGCAGGGACACCTTCCACTGTCCCCGGTTGCTGCGAGTCCCGTCCAGCCTGGCCTGGAACACTTGCAGGGATGGGGCAGGCTCAGCTTCCCTGTGCAGTGTGCTCTAATAGCTCTCCACTGGCATCGTGAAAAATGTTGTCAGCGTGTTTTGTTGGACGACGGTAAGCAGGACCTGGGTGAAAAGGACATTCTCTGAGGTGCTGGGAGAAGGAGGACTCGTGCGGGCACCTCCAGAGACAGCGGGAACGGGAGCGTGCTGCGGAGGAGGGAAATTCCAGGGGGTGGGTGCCGAGAAATTTGGCCTTCCCTCGCCCTGTGCTCTGCACTTAGCAGTGGGTCAAGTGCAGAAGTTTCCTGGGGACCCTGGGAAATGATGCCGGGTCTGCCAAGAAAAGTGGGGCCAAAGGAGCAGGACCTGGGTCTGCCAGCGTGGGAGAAACAAGGGACGGGTCATCCTCTGCCTCCAGGAGGGAGGGCAGCAGGAAAGGCCACGGACTAAAGCACTCAAGTGCCGTTCCCCAGGGAGCCCCTGCCCAGACCTGAACTTGCTTCTGCACTTGCTGTCCCTTTCCCAGCGGAGCCGAAGCGTCGGGTGCCGCTGCCGGGGGGATGGAGCTGCCAAGGACAAGCTGGGAGGGTGTTTGCGAGGGAAGGGGGTAGAAGGAGCTCTTGATGTGCTTTTTTTACTTCTTCATCCCACAGAATTGCCACGAGAGGAAATACTTCAGAGGGGCTTCCCTCCAGATAAGGCCTGAAGATGCCAGGAGGTTTCAGCCGGGAGGAAAGGAGCTGTGGAAGAAAAGCAGCCTAAAAACAGCCAGTGGGGATCATCAGGTTTTCCAGCCAAGAAGAACAAGGAGAGAGATGAGGGAATCGGGTTCCAATTCCTAATGCTTTGGTGGGTGCAGGAATGATTTCTGTGTGTTTTCCAGTCCCTTTGGATTCCTGGGATGATTTTAAAATGATGGCTTTAGCAATCAACTAAATCGCAGATGTTGTTTTTGAGAGGAAATGATGCCAAAGAAATGCAGAGTTTTGGGTCAGTTTTGGGGATGATTTGGGTCAGTTTTTGGGGTCAGTTTGGGGTCATTGTTTGGGGTGATTTGGGTCAGCTTTTGGGATGATTGGGGTCAGTTTTGGGTCAGCTTTTGGGATGATTGGGGTCAGGTTTTGGGGTCAGTTTTGGGTCAGCTTTTGGGGTGATTTGGGTCGGTTTTGGGTCAATTTTTGGGGAGCACTGGGTGTTACTGGGGGTTGTTGAGGAGCACTGGGTGTTACTGGGGTGTACTGGGGAGCACTGGGTGTTACTGAGGGTTGTTGGGGAGCACTGGGTGTTACTGGGGAGCAGTGGGAGAGAAAATGAAAAATAAAGAGAATAAAAAATAAACGAAGTAAAGAAGGAAATATAAAAAAGAAAATTTAAAAAAAAAGGCAAAAAAACTAAAAAGGAAATAAAATGAAAATGAAATAAGAGAGAAAAAAAAAAAAAAGAAACCCCTTCTTGGGCACCCCGTTTCCTCTCCTCCCCCCCCCCCCCCGAACCGTAAATTGCGGGGTCATCACCCCTAAAATGTGAGAAGGGGACCCCGAAATGTGGGTGAGGGAACCCCAGGGAGCCGGAAAAGTGGAGGGGGAGCCGCAGTAAGAAAGCGAAGCCGGGCGGTCGGGCGGCGGGGTGGGGGGGGGGGCGCATGCGCAGTCGTTGGCAAGACGCCGGCGATCACGTGGTAAGTAAGGGCAGGCAGGAGAGGGACCGGCGACGCATGCGCAGTGGCTCTCGTGCCGGTGCAGCGCGCCCTGCTCGAGTTAAGGGCCGGTTCCGGCGGCAGGGCGGGACTCGCGGCCTCCCGTCTGTCCCGGGGTGTGCGGGGGGGGAATAACGTGAATTTCTCCTGATTTTAATTCTCTTGGGCTCTTGTCCTCATTTTAATTTTTTTAAGGCTCTTGTCCTGATTTTAATTCTCTTGGTTCAAACCATTTCCTAATAAGTCAGTTTTAATGAAGTGTTTTCCAGTCCCTTTGGATTCCTGAGATGATTTTAAAATGATGGCTTTAGCAATCAACTAAATCGCAGATGTTGTTTTTGAGAGGAAATGATGCCAAAGAAATGCAGAGAGAGAGCATGGAATCATCCTGGGATCCTGGAGTGGTTTGGGTTGGAAAGGATCTCAGGGATCATCTCCTTCCACCCCCTGCCACAGGCAGGGACACCTTCTAATAGACCTCCAGCCTGGCCTTGGCCACTTGCAGGGATGGGGCAGCCACAACTTCTCTGTGCCAGGCCACCTCCCCACCCTCCCAGGGAAGAATGTCTCCCTTCTGTGCAATCTTTCCCTTTCTTCTCTGCAGGAAGTGGGCTGGGACAAGGGAATTGGCTCCCACGAGGCCGAGGATGAGAGCGGGCTGTGCACAGGGGACAACTTCCACTTCCGAACGGGGAAGGGCCCCTTCGTGCCCACCCCTGGCAAACTGGGACAGAGTAACATCTGCCTGCAGCTGGCTGGAGTTCCCGTTGGCTCTGGGCTTTCAGCCCGCCGGGGCTGCGGCGGGAGCCGCGCGGAGGGAACGGGGGCCGGGGCCGCGCCGAGGGCCGGGGCCGGGCTGAGCGGGCGGGGCGGGGCCGCAGGGCCAGGCGGGCTGGGATTGGGCGGAGGCGCTCGAGTGCTGATTGGGCAGCGCTGCCAGCCCGCGGTATAAAGGGCCGGCGGGGCAGGTGGGGGCGGTTGTGTGTGGGGGCTGAGGGTGTGGCCCCGCTGCTGCCCGGGCTGCGGAGGGGAGAGCGCCTTGGCCGCTGGGTTTGTGCACCGGGGCAGCCGGGGGCGTTTAGGGGCGCCTTGTGCTGGGCGGCGGGGCCCGGGTAAGCCCCTTACCTGCCGGGTGCCCCCGGGGAGAGCCGTGGCATGGCTGTGGGTCCTGTGCTCTCTGGGTGTCTGAGGGTTTGCTTTGGGATCCCAAACCCTTTCCCCGTGCAGGGTTATGAGGCAAAGACTGCTTTAACTTGGTTTTTTGGTGCTGCGTTAATGCTTTTTGCTCGTTCTGTGTCCATTTGCAGCCTCGCTCGTGGTTTCCCCTGGTGTGGAGGCGAGTTGTGCTTCCTGCTGGGAGAGAGAACGGCCTTGGGAAGCTGCTCCATGAGCCACAGCTGTGCCGAGCCCGGCAGTCTGTCCAGGTAAGAGCAGGGCTTCTACTGCCCGTGAGGAGCTGGGTTTGCTGTTGGAAGATAGAATGTGCCTATGCCTTTAAATGCAAGGACAGGCAGAAGCCGGGAGGGACCCTGAGCAGGTTTGGTGGCACGACAGCAGTTTGAAAAGACCTTGACTGTGGGAGAAATGTCCAGGAAAACGATTCCTTTTTTGCAGGGAGGCAGTTTGCGAGGACAGGGGGGTTGCTGTGCTCTCTAGCAAAACTACTGACCTTGGGATGTCTAGGGTGGGGAGATGTTGGCCACGTGTGGGCTGGAGCAAAGGTGTGTGGGTGCCTGTGTGTGACAGCCGTGGGTGTGCAGGAAGGGGGGTTCTGGTGCCATTGGAGCTGCCAGGGAGCCAAAAGGGGCACGGTTGTCTGAAAAAGGCAAAAAGTCTCAGTCTCTGTTGACACGTGTACCAAAGGAGATGCAAATTTTCCCTTTCTCGTTGCAGACTTCGCAAAGCTCCCCAGGAAAGGAAGCTTTATATTCCTCCCCAGCTTTATGCTAAAGGTTTCCTTCCTCCTGTCTCAGCACCCTTTCTGCTGTTGGGAGAGCACGAGGTGGATGGAGAGGATCCCCAGGCATCTGCAGGCACAAGGGACTCATACAACTGCGATTTTCCTCCAGCCCTCGTGAAAGGGACTTCCAGGATACTCTTGGGAATGTACCAGCTCTCCTGCTGGAGCTTTTCTATGGAATATTTGAACACAAAGGGTAAAACTAAAGTCAGGTCTGTTCTGGAGTATGTTACACTTGTGCAAAACTCCGTTCTTCTGTTTATTTTCTGTTCTGGAAAGAACAGTCTGGGGTTCCTGGGCACTTCCTATTGAGTGATTCCATGAAAATAATTTTGTACTGAAAGGGGAAAGGAGCTGTCTGTGGGAGGTCAGGTGTCCATGATAAAAGCTTTATGCTTTTCAGTCAGATAAGCCTTAAAATATCTCACAGTGTATAGGAATGCCTGGCTTCTAAAAGTCACCAGCTGAGTCTTAGAGGCTCCTTTGAAGAGCTGTTTTCAGGCAGGCAAATTGCCCCCCAGGAGGGACTCTGTGCCTGCTCTCCCGTGGCTCCAAGGGATCTCTGGCCCTTCACGCCGGCACCGAGATTTTCTCGGGAAGGGCCTCAGATCTCCGGACCAGTCTGGGACACAGGCAAGATCCCCCTGCATTTTGGGACCAAATTGGCCCCTGGAGGGACAGTGCTGTTGGTGCCCCCCGGGTTGGGGCACCCCGAGGACTCCAGCGCGCACCGAAAGGATTATTCGGGGAGATCCTCGGGGTGCCCGGCCCTGGGGAGCTCAAAGCAAGGTCCCTGCCATGGATTCAGGCATTGCTGAGAGTATCCCAGGGGTCCCTGTCCCTGCTAGACAGGGAGCTCTCTAATGGGCTGTAATTGGGTTCTAAAAGTGGTGCTCCAAGTGCCAAAGAAGTGTGGGATTGGGATTAAGAAATGAGCAGTGAGGGTGCAATTGGCTGTTTTCTCTGGAATGTGACTGTGAGAGCTGCAGGAGTGCCAGGTGTGTGTTCCAGTCCCCAGCATTTGGTTTGCACATGTCCTGCTCAGACACAAGTACAATTTCCTCAGTCCTGAACACAGCAGAATGAGAATTATGGACTGGCAGTGTTAAGGTGATTGGTGTGACAGGGGTCAAACTGGGAAAACATTGGGGAATTCCTCAGTTTGTGTTTTTGCCAAACTCACCCAAACCTCTGCTAGGAAGTGATGGGCTGGAAAAGTTGAGGCAGAAATGGAATTGAAAACTGGGGCTCTTGACACTGTAATTGCTGAAACTAAATGTGTCCAAGCAGCAGCTCTTGTTGTGCAGGGAATAACTCCTGTCAGCAGCAAGGCCCTGACTGAAGTGGCAGCTGCAGTTGTTCCTGTGGTGTGGGCCAGTGGAGCTGCAGGAGAGTGGAAGAGGGCAGAACCTGTAGGTATTACCCCTGATGTGGGATCTCTATGGGTAAGGCCAACCCAGTATCCTTTAAAATCAGAATGCCAGACTGGATTGGTTGCAGGAACAGCTAAATTGGCTCCTCCTGGTTTGCTTGTAGGACGTGAATGCAAGAACCTGCCAAGAAAACCAGTGGACAAGATGATTGATTAGTGCAGGACCTGAGAGAAGCACCTTGAATGACAACCTGGAGGAGTTTCCAGTATTGGATTTAAAAGATGGCCTTTGCATCTCCTTGAGCAAGGAAAGCCAAGAAAGCTTTGCTTTTGCAGGAGAAAATGGGGCAAGCAGGCAGGAAGAAGAGAAGCCCCGTGACTCCTCCCTGAGCCCCAGACAGCCCATGAACTGCCTTGCTGGGAATGGTGGGACGGGCTGGACTCTGCATTGCTCCCTCGGGATGTGTGGTAAGACTGTTATGGCGACTTTTTGAATAGATGGTGCAAGGGCAGCCTTTAAGCAGCTGAAGCATTCCCTGAGGAGAGCTCTGGGTCTGCCAGATGTGTCAGAACTGTTGGAAGCATCTTTGGTGGGGAGGGCAAACAAAGGCCAAGGTGTGCAGTGACCCCCCTGAGAAGGGACTTTCAGTTAATGGCATCCCTGATGGTGAACTTTGTGGGCTGTTCCCCCTGTAGGGCAGGTGATAGTCCCAGCTCCAGTTATGGGAAAAATGGTTAAAAGGGAGCCCCAAAAGCTGGAAGTCCTCCTGGAGGCTCCTGGCAAAGAGAGTTTGCTGCGTTCCCCCTGACAGAAGGACAGTGGTAGCTTTTGAGTGCTGGTAGATCCTTTTAATAGATAGCCTTGAGTGTGTCCTTGTTGCACCAGTAGGACTTATCAAAGTCCCCATATTCCAGGAGATAGACACATTGAAGTTTAAAATATTCTTCCTAATCCTTTGTTGGCTTGAGGCTCTCCCCTCAGGAACTGCAGGAACTCCTGGTGCCGCCTGGGCCGATGGATTGGACGCCCCAGCCCCTCCGTTCCTGCCCAGCCACTGGGGCCGTGTCCAGTGGTGGCACTGCCAGCCCTGCAGGTGAAGTGGGAAGGCCCTTTGCAGGTCTGGTGGGTCACATTTATAGCAGGTAAAGTTGCAGTAAAAGGACCTGGGGTCTGTTATTCTTGAGTTCAGAAAGCTCCTTTTGATTGGTGAGCAGGACAAAGTGGATCCTTAAGAGTTCCCATCCGTGTTTGTGTCTCAGCCTGTGTTAGGATTCAGGGCTGTAGCTGTTGTTGTCACTGAGGAGTCAAACTGTGCTTTAAATAATGAGACCCTGGCCTGATGGCCCAGTGTCAAGGCAAAAGGTGGAATGCTCTCTGAGTGTTGAGATGTAACAAGGGCTAATCCTTTTTGCAGTGGGATGGAGCCTGGAAAGTGCACAGAGCTGAGCCCAGGGATTGAAAGGGACCAAGCAAGGGAGGTGAAGAAAGAAGGAAGAAGGGAAGTGAGGCAGCAGGCAAGCAGCACCAAGTTGCTGTGTAAGCAGGTGAGTTGTGTTGAGGTTCCTCAGGCAGGCACTGAGGACTTGGAGGGCTCCAGACAGAGCAGACCTGGGAAGGCCCTCGGTGAAGCCCCTCAGAAACCTGAAGCCCCTGGGCCTTTTGGGGAGCCTGAGCTATTGCAGCCCTGGGGATGGCTTTGGTTTCCTTCTCTCCTCAGAGTAAAACTCTGTGGGGGAGTCTGTGATCTCCCTGACTTTTGTGTCATAACTGAAACTTGGAAGGAAGTTGACCTTGTGTAGTTTCCCAACTGACTTGGCCGGGTTGAACCAGCAGTGCCAGATTGTTGTAGTGTGCAGGGTGTTGTTTGTGTCTGAGCAGTTTGGGGTTGATTTGCCAAGGGGAGCCATGGAATGTTATGGTGTTTTTGTCCCAATATTTGGAGGCAGTGCCCTGGATGAGTTGATTTCTGCCTCACTCCCTGATATCTGAGTTAGGAGATGTACCAAGAACTGGTAGTTTTTGCAGTGGGATGTTCCCTAGAAAGTGCATGGAGCTGAGCCAAGGAACTTAAAGGGACTGAGCAAGCAAAGTCAAGAAAGAATGAAGAAGGGAACTGAGGCAGCAGCCAAGCAGCACCAAGCTCCTCTACAACCAGGTGAGTTGTCTTGAAGTTGATAAGGTGGTCACTGAGAACTTTGGGGTCTGCAGGCACAGGTGACCACCAGAGACCCCCAATGGAGCCCCTCAGAGAACTTATAAGGGTTTGTGTAGATGGGAACAGGTGTTGGGAGTGTCCTGAATGTGCAACAGGAATGCAGGGAAGGAAAATGAACCCTCCTGTCATGCTGACCCCTCCCATCAGCTGCAGTGGAGACCCCTCCGTGTGCCCTTTGGGAGCGGATTGCCAGGACCCCCGTGGGGCTGGGATCATGGCAGGGTGTTGTAAGCAAGGAATGCCTGGCTTCTAAAAGTCACCAGCTGAGTCTTAGAGGCTCCTTTGAAGAGCTGAGTTCAGGCAGCAGAATTGCCCCCCAGGAGGGACTCTGTGCCTGCTCTCCCGTGGCTCCAAGGGATCTCTGGCCCTTCACGCCGGCACCGAGATTTTCTCGGGAAGGGCCTCAGATCTCCGGACCAGTCTGGGACACAGGCAAGATCCCCCTGCATTTTGGGACCAAATTGGCCCCTGGAGGGACAGTGCTGTTGGTGCCCCCCGGGTTGGGGCACCCCGAGGACTCCAGCGCGCACCGAAAGGATTATTCGGGGAGATCCTCGGGGTGCCCGGCCCTGGGGAGCTCAAAGCAAGGTCCCTGCCATGGATTCAGGCATTGCTGAGAGTATCCCAGGGGTCCCTGTCCCTGCTAGACAGGGAGCTCTCTAATGGGCTGTAATTGGGTTCTAAAAGTGGTGCTCCAAGTGCCAAAGAAGTGTGGGATTGGGATTAAGAAATGAGCAGTGAGGGTGCAATTGGCTGTTTTCTCTGGAATGTGACTGTGAGAGCTGCAGGAGTGCCAGGTGTGTGTTCCAGTCCCCAGCATTTGGTTTGCACATGTCCTGCTCAGACACAAGTACAATTTCCTCAGTCCTGAACACAGCAGAATGAGAATTATGGACTGGCAGTGTTAAGGTGATTGGTGTGACAGGGGTCAAACTGGGAAAACATTGGGGAATTCCTCAGTTTGTGTTTTTGCCAAACTCACCCAAACCTCTGCTAGGAAGTGATGGGCTGGAAAAGTTGAGGCAGAAATGGAATTGAAAACTGGGGCTCTTGACACTGTAATTGCTGAAACTAAATGTGTCCAAGCAGCAGCTCTTGTTGTGCAGGGAATAACTCCTGTCAGCAGCAAGGCCCTGACTGAAGTGGCAGCTGCAGTTGTTCCTGTGGTGTGGGCCAGTGGAGCTGCAGGAGAGTGGAAGAGGGCAGAACCTGTAGGTATTACCCCTGATGTGGGATCTCTATGGGTAAGGCCAACCCAGTATCCTTTAAAATCAGAATGCCAGACTGGATTGGTTGCAGGAACAGCTAAATTGGCTCCTCCTGGTTTGCTTGTAGGACGTGAATGCAAGAACCTGCCAAGAAAACCAGTGGACAAGATGATTGATTAGTGCAGGACCTGAGAGAAGCACCTTGAATGACAACCTGGAGGAGTTTCCAGTATTGGATTTAAAAGATGGCCTTTGCATCTCCTTGAGCAAGGAAAGCCAAGAAAGCTTTGCTTTTGCAGGAGAAAATGGGGCAAGCAGGCAGGAAGAAGAGAAGCCCCGTGACTCCTCCCTGAGCCCCAGACAGCCCATGAACTGCCTTGCTGGGAATGGTGGGACGGGCTGGACTCTGCATTGCTCCCTCGGGATGTGTGGTAAGACTGTTATGGCGACTTTTTGAATAGATGGTGCAAGGGCAGCCTTTAAGCAGCTGAAGCATTCCCTGAGGAGAGCTCTGGGTCTGCCAGATGTGTCAGAACTGTTGGAAGCATCTTTGGTGGGGAGGGCAAACAAAGGCCAAGGTGTGCAGTGACCCCCCTGAGAAGGGACTTTCAGTTAATGGCATCCCTGATGGTGAACTTTGTGGGCTGTTCCCCCTGTAGGGCAGGTGATAGTCCCAGCTCCAGTTATGGGAAAAATGGTTAAAAGGGAGCCCCAAAAGCTGGAAGTCCTCCTGGAGGCTCCTGGCAAAGAGAGTTTGCTGCGTTCCCCCTGACAGAAGGACAGTGGTAGCTTTTGAGTGCTGGTAGATCCTTTTAATAGATAGCCTTGAGTGTGTCCTTGTTGCACCAGTAGGACTTATCAAAGTCCCCATATTCCAGGAGATAGACACATTGAAGTTTAAAATATTCTTCCTAATCCTTTGTTGGCTTGAGGCTCTCCCCTCAGGAACTGCAGGAACTCCTGGTGCCGCCTGGGCCGATGGATTGGACGCCCCAGCCCCTCCGTTCCTGCCCAGCCACTGGGGCCGTGTCCAGTGGTGGCACTGCCAGCCCTGCAGGTGAAGTGGGAAGGCCCTTTGCAGGTCTGGTGGGTCACATTTATAGCAGGTAAAGTTGCAGTAAAAGGACCTGGGGTCTGTTATTCTTGAGTTCAGAAAGCTCCTTTTGATTGGTGAGCAGGACAAAGTGGATCCTTAAGAGTTCCCATCCGTGTTTGTGTCTCAGCCTGTGTTAGGATTCAGGGCTGTAGCTGTTGTTGTCACTGAGGAGTCAAACTGTGCTTTAAATAATGAGACCCTGGCCTGATGGCCCAGTGTTAAGAAAAAAGGGGGAATGCTCTCTGAGTGTTGAGATGTAACAAGGGCTAATCCTTTTTGCAGTGGGATGGAGCCTGGAAAGTGCACAGAGCTGAGCCCAGGGATTGAAAGGGACCAAGCAAGGGAGGTGAAGAAAGAAGGAAGAAGGGAAGTGAGGCAGCAGGCAAGCAGCACCAAGTTGCTGTGTAAGCAGGTGAGTTGTGTTGAGGTTCCTCAGGCAGGCACTGAGGACTTGGAGGGCTCCAGACAGAGCAGACCTGGGAAGGCCCTCGGTGAAGCCCCTTGGAAACCTTCTAAGGGTAGTTGTGTATGGTGATAAGTGTTGGGAAATGTCCTGAATGTGGAACAGGAATGCAGGGAAGGAAAATGAGCCCTCCTGTAATGCTGACCCCTCCCATCAGCTGCAGTGGAGACCCCTCCGTGTGCCCTTTGGGAGCGGATTGCCAGGACCCCCGTGGGGCTGGGATCATGGCAGGGTGTTGTAAGCAAGGAATGCCTGGCTTCTAAAAGTCACCAGCTGAGTCTTAGAGGCTCCTTTGAAGAGCTGATTTCAGGCAGGCAAATTGCCCCCCAGGAGGGACTCTGTGCCTGCTCTCCCGTGGCTCCAAGGGATCTCTGGCCCTTCACGCCGGCACCGAGATTTTCTCGGGAAGGGCCTCAGATCTCCGGACCAGTCTGGGACACAGGCAAGATCCCCCTGCAGTTTAGGACCAAATTGGCCCCCTGGAGGGACAGTGCTGTTGGTGCCCCCCGGGTTGGGGCACCCCGAGGACTCCAGCGCGCACCGAAAGGATTATTCGGGGAGATCCTCGGGGTGCCCGGCCCTGGGGAGCTCAAAGCAAGGTCCCTGCCATGGATTCAGGCATTGCTGAGAGTATCCCAGGGGTCCCTGTCCCTGCTAGACAGGGAGCTCTCTAATGGGCTGTAATTGGGTTCTAAAAGCGGTGCTCCAAGTGCCAAAGAAGTGTGGGATTGGGATTAAGAAATGAGCAGTGAGGGTGCAATTGGCTGTTTTCTCTGGAATGTGACTGTGAGAGCTGCAGGAGTGCCAGGTGTGTGTTCCAGTCCCCAGCATTTGGTTTGCACATGTCCTGCTCAGACACAGGTCCAACTTGCTCAGTCCTTAACCCAAGAGAGGGAGAATTATGGACTGGCAGTGTTAAGGTGATTGGTGTGACAGGGGTCAAACTGGGAAAACATTGGGGAATTCCTCAGTTGGTCTGTTTGCCAAACTAACCCAAACCTGTGCTAGGAAGAGATGGACTGGGGTCTCTGATCTCCTGGGCAGTTGTTTTGCATGACCCTGGGAGCCTCTGGGATTAGACTGGCCTGGGCAGACAGGGAGCAGTTTGTCCTGTGGAGCTGGGCTGGGTTTGTTGAGGATGCCTTGGGAGGCAGGGCTGGAGAGGCTCCTCTGTTGGCTGTAGTGGTGGAAGGTTGTAGCAGCAGGGCTGGAGCCTTCGCCCTCCTGCTCCCCCCGTGAGCCCCGACGGGCCCGTGCCCTTGGCAATGGAGGGCCCCCCATTGCTGAGTCAGCGGTTCCGGGGGCCAGGAGGGATGGGATCAGGATGCCGAGCTCCGCCCAGGGCCAGGGCTGCCAGTGTTCAACCATGGAGGGAACTGAAAGCACAGTGAGATGGAGGCCAAGCTGCAGCACAGGGATGGGTGAGAAAAGACCCTAGTCCTCAGGTGGAGCTTTGAATTCCCTGGAAAAATGGATCCTGTCAGATGGATCAGGCCCTTGTGGGTGCTGGAGCAGAGGCCTCTCTCATTTTTGGTCACCCTGAAAGGTTGCAAGGACAGCAAGTTCTGACTGCAGGATGAGGTGGCAAACAAAGTGAAGTGGTCCAGAGAAAAGCTGAGGCTAAAATTGGTCCTGTGCCAGAGCAGCCTCGTGCAGTGCTTGTTGCTGTCCCTGAGTGTCCCATTGCAGTGGATATTTCCAAGGGTGCCTTGTGCTGGGGAGCACTGGGGCAGTTCCCTTTCCCTGGGCAGGGCAGGCAGGGCACGTTTCCCCCCTCGAGGGTGGCTCCACAGTCCCCCCCTGTGCCCTGGGAGCGTGGCAGAACACCTGGACCCACTGTCCTTGTCAGAGAGGGCACAAGGGATGGTTGGATGGGGGAGGGAATGGCTCAGGGAGTACAAGCACCATTACAATGAGTAGGGCAGCACCTGGAAAGGAAGAAGGGGAGTTAATCCAGACAAAATCCAAGCACCTGCCCAACCTGTGATATTTTTAGGAACTCAGTGGTGCTGTGGTCCCCAGGAAGTATTGCCCAGGACTAGGCAGGAGACTTCAGGCTCTGTCACCCCCAGAGCAAGTGTCCAGGGGCAGGCAGTGGGGAGGCAGCTCTGTTGTTGAGGATGGGGTTATTTTCTCTGCTTTATTTTGTCTCCAGAGATGTTCTTCCCATTAATCCAAACTGACTCCATCTCCTAACTCTCTGAAGAGGTTTTCTGCTTTTTGTGGGAGGGTAAGGTTTGGGTTCTAACTATAGAAGAGCCAACAAAATAAAGGCTTTGTGGCAAACAAATGGTGTCTCCCAAACTCTTTGTACTTCAAATAGATGCCTTTATTCTTAGTTTTTTCTTATTGGTATACCCTGTCTACAGTTATTTATTTTGGCTTCTCTTTTTTATTTGTTACAGAGTTGATGTGACTGACTTCTTTTTGAAATGCAGCAGTGCTCTCAAGGATATTTCCCCCCCACTCCTGAGCTTGTGCAGGGCTGTTGAGTCCGTGTGTGCCACTGTTCTTGGCCCAGGGGGACCGAGTGACATTTGGAACCAAACCTGGGGACTTGAACTCTAGGAATGTTTCTGTGTCTTTGAATTTTAAATTGCACATGAAGCAGAAATATGTTTGTGTTTTCCAGGTTATATTGTCATGAAAATAGAAATGCATCATTGGATCTTACTCCTCTGAGGGCAAACCACCAGACTGATCATTTCTTAGTCCATCAGACCCAGTGCCAGGAACTCAGAGGGCTGTTTGTGTGCAAATGTGCTGAGTGGTGGTGGCCCCCGTGAGACTGTGACCAGCTGGAAATGTGTGTGTGTGTGTGTGCAGAGCTGGGCTGGATCCCTTGGGATTTGGCTCCCAGATCCCCCCCAGCCTTCAGGAAAACCAGAGGCCACCGAACCCTGAGGGAAGGGAGTCCCATTTGCAGAAGGGTTTGTAGATTGGGGAAAAGCTCTCCAGAACAAAGCCTGTGTTCCAAACCCCTTCAGGCCAAAGTCAAGGAGCACAAACCCTGGAGTCATCAAGTTATGAAGTTTGGTTCAAACCATTTCCTAATAAGTCAGTTTTAATGAAGTGTTAAAAGGAGAACTTAAATAAGGGTAATTTCTGATGGAGAATAATGGGAAGAAGTGGTTTAAGTTCCCTAAACATGTTTTATATCAGTCCATGGTTATTTAATTGAGCATTGTTTGGAATTTTTCTTTTTGCATTCGTTCCTGGTGTGCTTTTCTCTATCTAAGGGATGTTTGGAGGTCTTTTTGATTGCTTGAAGGTTTTTAATGTCAGTGCTGGATTGGGGTGGACAGTCATTGTAACATGATTTAGAGTTGGATGCATTTTATTCTGTGTGCCCTGTTTGATGTCTCGTGTTCAGCGAGTGACTGGTCAGAGTTTGGCCCAAGCCTTTGTTTTTCAGGTGAAAAAGCCGAAGGGGGAATTGTAGTTGCAGCTTTGCCCTTGAGCTGCAGCTGGAGCCTGGCCAAAGAACAAGGCAAAGCTCCCTGGGGAAGGAAGGGGGAGCCAGAGAAGAAAAGCAGCTGCAGCCAGAAAGGTGGGTTTGGGCGGGAGAAGAGGGGCTGTGACCCAGCAAGGGGCTCTGGAGGGCTCTGGGGTCCCTGTAATGGCTCTGGGGTCTCTATAGGGGCTCTGGGGTCTCTATAGGGGCTCTGGGGTCTCTATAGGGGCTCTGGGGTCTCTATAGGGGCTCTGGAGGGCTCTGGGGCCCCTATAATGGCTCTGGGGTCTCTGTAGGGACTCTGGGGTTTCTATCGTGGCTCTGGGGTCCCTATAATGGCTCTGGGGTCTCTGTAGGGACTCTGGGGTTTCTATCGTGGCTCTGGGGTCCCTATAATGGCTCTGGGGTCTCTGTAGGGGCTCTGGGGTCCCTCTCGTGGCTCGGGGTCCCTCTCGTGGCTCGGGGTCCCTCTCGTGGCTCGGGGTCCCTCTCGTGGCTCGGGGTCCCTCTCCTGGCTCGGGGTCCCTCTCCTGGCTCGGGGTCCCTCTCCCTGCCGGCACAGGAGCTGCTGCCGCCCCAGCAAGAGGCAGAGGAGTCGCTGCCCAGAAGCAAGAACTCACTGAGAGCTGAACTGGGGCCGTGTGGGCAGGGCCAGAGGGGAGCAAAGGAAGGGATTTGTTGCTAAGAAAAGAAATAAAGTTTGGGTCATTTGTTGGGGAGATTTGTGTCAGTTTCTGATCATTTTTGGGGGTTATTTTTAGTGAGTTTCTGGTCATTTTTGGGGGAGATTTGGGTCAGTTTCTGGTCATTTTTCGGGATGATTTGGGTGAGTTTTGGGTTTATTTTTGTGGTAATTTTGGGTCAGTTTCTGGTCATTTTTTGGGGTGATTGGGCTGACTTTTGGGTCATTTTTTTGGGGAGATTTGGGTGAGTCTTGGTGTCAGTGTTTTGGGGTTTTGGGGTCAGTTTCTGGTCATATCTGGGGCTGATTTTGTATCATTTTGGGTCAGTTTTGGGGGGGGTTTTTTGCATTTTTAGGTCAGGTTTTGGGCCAATTTGGAGTTAGTTTTTGAGGTGATTTGGGCCAGTTTTGGGTCAGTTCTGGATCAATTTTTGGAGTGAATTGGATCAGTTTTTGTGTCACTTTTTGGGGAGATTTGGGTGAGTTCTGGGTCATTTTTGGGGAGATTTGAATCAGTTTCTGGTAGTTTTTTGGGGAGACTTGGGTGAGTTCTGGGTCTCTCCTGATTGTAATTCCTTCAGGCTCCTCTCCTGATTTTAATTTTTTTAGGCTCTTCTCCTCATTTTAATTTTTTAGGCTCCTCTCCTGATTTTAATTTTTTTAGTCCCCTCTCCTGATTTTAATTTTTTTAGTCCCCTCTCCTGATTTTAATTTTTTTAGTCCCCTCTCCTGATTTTAATTTTTTTAGTCCCCTCTCCTGATTTTAATTTTTTCAGGCTCCTCTCCTGATTTTAATTTTTTTAGGCTCCTCTCCTGATTTTTATTGTATTAGTCCCGTGTCCTGATTTTAATTTTTTCAGGCTCCTCTCCTGTTTTTAATTTTTTTAGGCTCTTCTCCTGATTGTAATTTTTTTAGGCTCTTCTCTTGATTTTAATTCTCTTAGGTTCTTCTCCTGATTTTAATTCTCTTGGGCTCTCCTCCTGATTTTTATATTTTTAGACTCTTCTCCTGATTTTCATTTTTTTTAGGCTCTTCCCCTGATTTTCATTTTTTTTTTAGGCTCTTCTCCTGATTTTAATTCTCTTAGGAGAAGAGCCTAGAGAATTAAAACCAGGAGAAGAGCCTAATTACACAAGTAAATTTTCAAACCACCAGCAATCACAAGCCAATTATCCGATTTCCCAAAAGAACTACACGAACAAATACGGTTATAAAACAAAAAAAAAATGCCATAAGTAAAAAATCGCATAGCAACAGTGCCCCCTGGTGACAGAGAAAAAGAATTGCACATATATTTGAGATGAAATACTGCCACCTGCTGACGGAAAACAGGAACTGCATTGAAAAAATTTTGAACAGCGCATGCGCAGTCGTTGGCAAAACGCCGGCGATCACGTGGTAAGTAAGGGCAGGCAGGAGAGGGACCGGCGACGCATGCGCAGTGGCTCTCGTGCCGGTGCAGCGCTCCCTGCTCGAGTTAAGGGCCGGTTCCGGCGGCAGGGCGGGACTCGCGGCCTCCCGTCTGTCCCGGGGTGTGCGGGGGGGGAATAACGTGAAGATTTCTTGGGGTGAAAGCGCAGAAATTAGCGAGGAGGGACGCTAATTTGGGTAAACTCGGTCACCGGAAGTAGTGAGCGACCGGAAGTCCTCCAAGGCCCCGGCCCGGAAGTCCGCCAAGCCCATAGCAAAGATGGCGCCACCAGGACCGGAACGACCACACTAAAGATGGCGGCCCCGGCCCGGAAGTTCGCCAAGCCCACAGTAAAGATGGCGCCGCCAGGACCGGAACGACCACACTAAAGATGGCGGCCCCGGCCCGGAAGTTCGCCAAGCCCACAGGAAAGATGGCGCCGCCAGGACCGGAACGACCACACTAAAGATGGCGGCGAGAGGCTTCCGCCGCGACCCGGACCCCCACCCCGCGCCCGCAGCGCCGTCTCGCCGCGCTGCTTCCCGCTGCGGGGACAGGGCGGGGCGCTCGGCGGCGCCGGGCGCGGGCGGCAGGTTCGTGGGCGGCGGCAGGCACCGGCGCCGGCAGCCCCCGTCTCGGGGCCGCGGCGCGCGAGGACCGCATGGCGCGCACGTCGCGCCGCCCTCTCGCCCCGCTCCGCTCCCGCTCCCGCCCCTGCCCCCGCTTCTGCCCCGCTCGCTCCCGCCGTGCCCTGGAGATGCTATCGGGGCTGCGCCGCCGCCTTCCCCCCCCGGAAGCGACCCACGGCGGCAGATTCGACGGAGATCGACCCCGGGGTAAGCTGGGCGCGTCCAAAGGCGCCGCGGGTCTCGCCAAGGAGGGGGGGGGGGGGGGGGAGGCGCGCGGCTGCAGTACCGCTCCCGGCCGTGTCCGCCAGGCGGCGACTGTGAGGCAGGGCCCGGCGCTCGGCGGCGCTCTTGCAAGCGACGCCCCTGGCAAAGCGGCGCTGCTTGGGCACTGCCGGCCTTCCCCCGGAGTGCCCGGGCTGGCCCAGCACCTGGCCGAACCTCTTAGGGAAGAGGCAAGGAACAACTGCGCTTCTTCTGCCCTTTCTTTAGCCCGGGACTGGAACACAGACAAAATCAAGGGGCTCTTGGACCTGGGCAGGCTCCGAGCAGTTTTCAGCCTTCCTTAGCAGGGCATTCTCACCCTCCGAAAAGCTGAAAGGCTTTAACAGCTGGACACGCGCCTGCAGCTGTGCAGATTAATGTAGTTTCTTTTAGGAAATGAAGGGGAAGTTTTCCTGTTGGGAGCCTAAATACCGAGTCTACTCTGCTTTTTCAATCAGGTGACGAAGCTTAGGGAAGAAAAGACCAAAGGCCTCGAGGTGAGTACATTCTACCGAGTTCTGCTTTTCTGGCATCGGTTTGGGAAAATCACGTGAAATTCTAAAAAGCTTCTCTCCGTGTTTTCTAGTTGTTTTTTCAGCCTTGCTCTAAGTTTCATGTAGAAAAGGGCATAGAATTATTAGAACAGACAAACTAGACTTCCTCGGGAGAGATGGAAGAAAAGTCTGCTGATTCCAGTTCTGCTTTTCTTGTCTTCCCTTCGACTGTCGTTTTCTCTCCCCTGCTGTTCAAATAGGCTGCAGTTAATTGCTCTGCTGAAGAGTTTGCTGTCCTAAGTGTCTGTCAAATTGATGCCTTCAACTCAAGACAGCACCTGCTCCTTAGTTACAAAAAGTTCCTCACAGGAAATGTTCAGGCGTGCCCATAAATCTCCTCGCTGTTTGTTTGGGAGAACAGGCTTTTCTCGTCTGTAACAGAACAGTCGTGTCATCTGCTCTGGAATGCTGGTGGCAATCTAGTCAGAAGAGGACCCCGTGCTTCACTAATTTTCCCTTTTTGTTGTTGGGGGTGACTTCTTCCCAGGCATGTTATTCTTGACCCCCCGGGGCAAACGGAGGTGTCAGCGTCAGGAGCCATCCTAACTGAGGCCCTGGGAGGTCAGTGCTTTTTGTGGGACTGGACGGTGAAGCTGTCTGTGGGAATGACCTGGCTATGGCTCAGGGTAGTCCTAATTAAGGTGTCTTTTACTCCGTGTTCCCAGGCTGCCTCTTTCCCTTCGGTCGCCGTGGGACGCCTCTGGCAGGACTAACCCTGTGGCTTTTATGTCCAACGTGCTGTGCTGTGTGTGCCTGCAGGTAAGAAAAGCTGGGAGTGCAGTCCCTCTGCTTTGGTTGCTGTGTCTCTTTGGGAGTGATTTTGGAGGGGAATCCCAGAGCGATTTGGTTTGAAGGGGACCTTCAAAGGCCAGCCTGTCTTCCGTGGGCAGGGACACCTTCCACTGTCCCCGGTTGCTGCGAGTCCCGTCCAGCCTGGCCTGGAACACTTGCAGGGATGGGGCAGGCTCAGCTTCCCTGTGCAGTGTGCTCTGATATCTCTCCACTGGCATCCTGAAAAATTTTGTCAGCACGTTTTGTGTGACAATGGTAAGCGGGACCTGGGTGAAAATTGGGGTTCTCTGAGGTGCAGAGGGAAAGAATTCTCCTTTGAAGTCCAATGTAATTCAGTTTTGCACGAGTCTTGTCTGACTTATGTTTGAATTGCTTTCTATTCTAGGCAGTTCTTTTAAATTAAACTTTTGTGTCTCCCCCCCAGTATCTTGTACAAGACAAAGCTACCTTTCCTCGTGGGAACGGACTGGCCGGGCTTTGGCAATCTGGCCCCTCGAAAGACTAAGTGACCTCTTCCAACAGGGGAAGACTTTCTGGCAAGCGGTGCCAGGAAGAACTGGAGTTTCTGGAGAATAAAAGCTGGAAGCGTGCCCCTGAAAATCCCCAGCCCTGGGTGGTCAGTGGTCTGACTTGCACGGACCGGTGGCCTTGGCCAGGAGCGGTCCTGCGGGAAGCGCCTTTGCCCAGGCTGTAATTTTAATTTCCCTTGGATGCTTGGCAAAGCCCCTCTGGGTGAGCCCCAGTGCCTGGCAGGAGCAGAGCGGGCTTCCAGGGAGGTATTCACCTGGTCAGCGTCAGGAACCATCCTACCTGAGGCCTCGGTGAGTGCTTTTTGGACGACTGGACGGTGAAGCTGTCTGTGGGAATGACCTGGCTATGGCTCAGGGTAGTCCTAATTAAGGTGTCTTTTACTCCGTGTTCCCAGGCTCCCTCTTTCCCTTCGGTCGCCGTGGGTGTGCCGGACGCCTCTGGCAGGACTAACCCTGTGGCTTTTATGTCCAACGTGCTGTGCTGTGTGTGCCTGCAGGTAAGAAAAGCTGGGAGTGCAGTCCCTCTGCTTTGGTTGCTGTGTCTCTTTGGGAGTGATTTTGGAGGGGAATCCCAGAGCGATTTGGTTTGAAGGGGACCTTCAAAGGCCAGCCTGTCTTCCGTGGGCAGGGACACCTTCCACTGTCCCCGGTTGCTGCGAGTCCCGTCCAGCCTGGCCTGGAACACTTGCAGGGATGGGGCAGGCTCAGCTTCCCTGTGCAGTGTGCTCTAATAGCTCTCCACTGGCATCGTGAAAAATGTTGTCAGCGTGTTTTGTTGGACGACGGTAAGCAGGACCTGGGTGAAAAGGACATTCTCTGAGGTGCTGGGAGAAGGAGGACTCGTGCGGGCACCTCCAGAGACAGCGGGAACGGGAGCGTGCTGCGGAGGAGGGAAATTCCAGGGGGTGGGTGCCGAGAAATTTGGCCTTCCCTCGCCCTGTGCTCTGCACTTAGCAGTGGGTCAAGTGCAGAAGTTTCCTGGGGACCCTGGGAAATGATGCCGGGTCTGCCAAGAAAAGTGGGGCCAAAGGAGCAGGACCTGGGTCTGCCAGCGTGGGAGAAACAAGGGACGGGTCATCCTCTGCCTCCAGGAGGGAGGGCAGCAGGAAAGGCCACGGACTAAAGCACTCAAGTGCCGTTCCCCAGGGAGCCCCTGCCCAGACCTGAACTTGCTTCTGCACTTGCTGTCCCTTTCCCAGCGGAGCCGAAGCGTCGGGTGCCGCTGCCGGGGGGATGGAGCTGCCAAGGACAAGCTGGGAGGGTGTTTGCGAGGGAAGGGGGTAGAAGGAGCTCTTGATGTGCTTTTTTTACTTCTTCATCCCACAGAATTGCCACGAGAGGAAATACTTCAGAGGGGCTTCCCTCCAGATAAGGCCTGAAGATGCCAGGAGGTTTCAGCCGGGAGGAAAGGAGCTGTGGAAGAAAAGCAGCCTAAAAACAGCCAGTGGGGATCATCAGGTTTTCCAGCCAAGAAGAACAAGGAGAGAGATGAGGGAATCGGGTTCCAATTCCTAATGCTTTGGTGGGTGCAGGAATGATTTCTGTGTGTTTTCCAGTCCCTTTGGATTCCTGGGATGATTTTAAAATGATGGCTTTAGCAATCAACTAAATCGCAGATGTTGTTTTTGAGAGGAAATGATGCCAAAGAAATGCAGAGTTTTGGGTCAGTTTTGGGGATGATTTGGGTCAGTTTTTGGGGTCAGTTTGGGGTCATTGTTTGGGGTGATTTGGGTCAGCTTTTGGGATGATTGGGGTCAGTTTTGGGTCAGCTTTTGGGATGATTGGGGTCAGGTTTTGGGGTCAGTTTTGGGTCAGCTTTTGGGGTGATTTGGGTCGGTTTTGGGTCAATTTTTGGGGAGCACTGGGTGTTACTGGGGGTTGTTGAGGAGCACTGGGTGTTACTGGGGTGTACTGGGGAGCACTGGGTGTTACTGAGGGTTGTTGGGGAGCACTGGGTGTTACTGGGGAGCACTGGGAGAGAAAATGAAAAATAAAGAGAATAAAAAATAAACGAAGTAAAGAAGGAAATATAAAAAAGAAAATTTAAAAAAAAAGGCAAAAAAACTAAAAAGGAAATAAAATGAAAATGAAATAAGAGAGAAAAAAAAAAAAAAGAAACCCCTTCTTGGGCACCCCGTTTCCTCTCCTCCCCCCCCCCCCCCGAACCGTAAATTGCGGGGTCATCACCCCTAAAATGTGAGAAGGGGACCCCGAAATGTGGGTGAGGGAACCCCAGGGAGCCGGAAAAGTGGAGGGGGAGCCGCAGTAAGAAAACGAAGCCGGGCGGTCGGGCGGCGGGGTGGGGGGGGGGGGCGCATGCGCAGTCGTTGGCAAGACGCCGGTGATCACGTGGTAAGTAAGGGCAGGCAGGAGAGGGACCGGCGACGCATGCGCAGTGGCTCTCGTGCCGGTGCAGCGCGCCCTGCTCGAGTTAAGGGCCGGTTCCGGCGGCAGGGCGGGACTCGCGGCCTCCCGTCTGTCCCGGGGTGTGCGGGGGGGGAATAACGTGAATTTCTCCTGATTTTAATTCTCTTGGGCTCTTGTCCTCATTTTAATTTTTTTAAGGCTCTTGTCCTGATTTTAATTCTCTTGGTTCAAACCATTTCCTAATAAGTCAGTTTTAATGAAGTGTTTTCCAGTCCCTTTGGATTCCTGAGATGATTTTAAAATGATGGCTTTAGCAATCAACTAAATCGCAGATGTTGTTTTTGAGAGGAAATGATGCCAAAGAAATGCAGAGAGAGAGCATGGAATCATCCTGGGATCCTGGAGTGGTTTGGGTTGGAAAGGATCTCAGGGATCATCTCCTTCCACCCCCTGCCACAGGCAGGGACACCTTCTAATAGACCTCCAGCCTGGCCTTGGCCACTTGCAGGGATGGGGCAGCCACAACTTCTCTGTGCCAGGCCACCTCCCCACCCTCCCAGGGAAGAATGTCTCCCTTCTGTGCAATCTTTCCCTTTCTTCTCTGCAGGAAGTGGGCTGGGACAAGGGAATTGGCTCCCACGAGGCCGAGGATCAGAGCGGGCTGTGCACAGGGGACAACTTCCACTTCCGAACGGGGAAGGGCCCCTTCGTGCCCACCCCTGGCAAACTGGGACAGAGTAACATCTGCCTGCAGCTGGCTGGAGTTCCCGTTGGCTCTGGGCTTTCAGCCCGCCGGGGCTGCGGCGGGAGCCGCGCGGAGGGAACGGGGGCCGGGGCCGCGCCGAGGGCCGGGGCCGGGCTGAGCGGGCGGGGCGGGGCCGCAGGGCCAGGCGGGCTGGGATTGGGCGGAGGCGCTCGAGTGCTGATTGGGCAGCGCTGCCAGCCCGCGGTATAAAGGGCCGGCGGGGCAGGTGGGGGCGGTTGTGTGTGGGGGCTGAGGGTGTGGCCCCGCTGCTGCCCGGGCTGCGGAGGGGAGAGCGCCTTGGCCGCTGGGTTTGTGCACCGGGGCAGCCGGGGGCGTTTAGGGGCGCCTTGTGCTGGGCGGCGGGGCCCGGGTAAGCCCCTTACCTGCCGAGT
The DNA here is from genome assembly GCF_025592945.1 of Manacus candei. NCBI lineage: Eukaryota > Metazoa > Chordata > Aves > Passeriformes > Pipridae > Manacus > Manacus candei. The sequence goes on from NW_026138110.1 coordinate 3,481,598, forward strand.
GCCCCCGGGGAGAGCCGTGGCATGGCTGTGGGTCCTGTGCTCTCTGGGTGTCTGAGGGTTTGCTTTGGGATCCCAAACCCTTTCCCCGTGCAGGGTTATGAGGCAAAGACTGCTTTAACTTGGTTTTTTGGTGCTGCGTTAATGCTTTTTGCTCGTTCTGTGTCCATTTGCAGCCTCGCTCGTGGTTTCCCCTGGTGTGGAGGCGAGTTGTGCTTCCTGCTGGGAGAGAGAACGGCCTTGGGAAGCTGCTCCATGAGCCACAGCTGTGCCGAGCCCGGCAGTCTGTCCAGGTAAGAGCAGGGCTTCTACTGCCCGTGAGGAGCTGGGTTTGCTGTTGGAAGATAGAATGTGCCTATGCCTTTAAATGCAAGGACAGGCAGAAGCCGGGAGGGACCCTGAGCAGGTTTGGTGGCACGACAGCAGTTTGAAAAGACCTTGACTGTGGGAGAAATGTCCAGGAAAACGATTCCTTTTTTGCAGGGAGGCAGTTTGCGAGGACAGGGGGGTTGCTGTGCTCTCTAGCAAAACTACTGACCTTGGGATGTCTAGGGTGGGGAGATGTTGGCCACGTGTGGGCTGGAGCAAAGGTGTGTGGGTGCCTGTGTGTGACAGCCGTGGGTGTGCAGGAAGGGGGGTTCTGGTGCCATTGGAGCTGCCAGGGAGCCAAAAGGGGCACGGTTGTCTGAAAAAGGCAAAAAGTCTCAGTCTCTGTTGACACGTGTACCAAAGGAGATGCAAATTTTCCCTTTCTCGTTGCAGACTTCGCAAAGCTCCCCAGGAAAGGAAGCTTTATATTCCTCCCCAGCTTTATGCTAAAGGTTTCCTTCCTCCTGTCTCAGCGCCCTTTCTGCTGTTGGGAGAGCACGAGGTGGATGGAGAGGATCCCCAGGCATCTGCAGGCACAAGGGACTCATACAACTGCGATTTTCCTCCAGCCCTCGTGAAAGGGACTTCCAGGATACTCTTGGGAATGTACCAGCTCTCCTGCTGGAGCTTTTCTATGGAATATTTGAACACAAAGGGTAAAACTAAAGTCAGGTCTGTTCTGGAGTATGTTACACTTGTGCAAAACTCCGTTCTTCTGTTTATTTTCTGTTCTGGAAAGAACAGTCTGGGGTTCCTGGGCACTTCCTATTGAGTGATTCCATGAAAATAATTTTGTACTGAAAGGGGAAAGGAGCTGTCTGTGGGAGGTCAGGTGTCCATGATAAAAGCTTTATGCTTTTCAGTCAGATAAGCCTTAAAATATCTCACAGTGTATAGGAATGCCTGGCTTCTAAAAGTCACCAGCTGAGTCTTAGAGGCTCCTTTGAAGAGCTGTTTTCAGGCAGGCAAATTGCCCCCCAGGAGGGACTCTGTGCCTGCTCTCCCGTGGCTCCAAGGGATCTCTGGCCCTTCACGCCGGCACCGAGATTTTCTCGGGAAGGGCCTCAGATCCCCGGACCAGTCTGGGACACAGGCAAGATCCCCCTGCATTTTGGGACCAAATTGGCCCCCTGGAGGGACAGTGCTGTTGGTGCCCCCCGGGTTGGGGCACCCCGAGGACTCCAGCGCGCACCGAAAGGATTATTCGGGGAGATCCTCGGGGTGCCCGGCCCTGGGGAGCTCAAAGCAAGGTCCCTGCCATGGATTCAGGCATTGCTGAGAGTATCCCAGGGGTCCCTGTCCCTGCTAGACAGGGAGCTCTCTAATGGGCTGTAATTGGGTTCTAAAAGTGGTGCTCCAAGTGCCAAAGAAGTGTGGGATTGGGATTAAGAAATGAGCAGTGAGGGTGCAATTGGCTGTTTTCTCTGGAATGTGACTGTGAGAGCTGCAGGAGTGCCAGGTGTGTGTTCCAGTCCCCAGCATTTGGTTTGCACATGTCCTGCTCAGACACAAGTACAATTTCCTCAGTCCTGAACACAGCAGAATGAGAATTATGGACTGGCAGTGTTAAGGTGATTGGTGTGACAGGGGTCAAACTGGGAAAACATTGGGGAATTCCTCAGTTTGTGTTTTTGCCAAACTCACCCAAACCTCTGCTAGGAAGTGATGGGCTGGAAAAGTTGAGGCAGAAATGGAATTGAAAACTGGGGCTCTTGACACTGTAATTGCTGAAACTAAATGTGTCCAAGCAGCAGCTCTTGTTGTGCAGGGAATAACTCCTGTCAGCAGCAAGGCCCTGACTGAAGTGGCAGCTGCAGTTGTTCCTGTGGTGTGGGCCAGTGGAGCTGCAGGAGAGTGGAAGAGGGCAGAACCTGTAGGTATTACCCCTGATGTGGGATCTCTATGGGTAAGGCCAACCCAGTATCCTTTAAAATCAGAATGCCAGACTGGATTGGTTGCAGGAACAGCTAAATTGGCTCCTCCTGGTTTGCTTGTAGGACGTGAATGCAAGAACCTGCCAAGAAAACCAGTGGACAAGATGATTGATTAGTGCAGGACCTGAGAGAAGCACCTTGAATGACAACCTGGAGGAGTTTCCAGTATTGGATTTAAAAGATGGCCTTTGCATCTCCTTGAGCAAGGAAAGCCAAGAAAGCTTTGCTTTTGCAGGAGAAAATGGGGCAAGCAGGCAGGAAGAAGAGAAGCCCCGTGACTCCTCCCTGAGCCCCAGACAGCCCATGAACTGCCTTGCTGGGAATGGTGGGACGGGCTGGACTCTGCATTGCTCCCTCGGGATGTGTGGTAAGACTGTTATGGCGACTTTTTGAATAGATGGTGCAAGGGCAGCCTTTAAGCAGCTGAAGCATTCCCTGAGGAGAGCTCTGGGTCTGCCAGATGTGTCAGAACTGTTGGAAGCATCTTTGGTGGGGAGGGCAAACAAAGGCCAAGGTGTGCAGTGACCCCCCTGAGAAGGGACTTTCAGTTAATGGCATCCCTGATGGTGAACTTTGTGGGCTGTTCCCCCTGTAGGGCAGGTGATAGTCCCAGCTCCAGTTATGGGAAAAATGGTTAAAAGGGAGCCCCAAAAGCTGGAAGTCCTCCTGGAGGCTCCTGGCAAAGAGAGTTTGCTGCGTTCCCCCTGACAGAAGGACAGTGATAGCTTTTGAGTGCTGGTAGATCCTTTTAATAGATAGCCTTGAGTGTGTCCTTGTTGCACCAGTAGGACTTATCAAAGTCCCCATATTCCAGGAGATAGACACATTGAAGTTTAAAATATTCTTCCTAATCCTTTGTTGGCTTGAGGCTCTCCCCTCAGGAACTGCAGGAACTCCTGGTGCCGCCTGGGCCGATGGATTGGACGCCCCAGCCCCTCCGTTCCTGCCCAGCCACTGGGGCCGTGTCCAGTGGTGGCACTGCCAGCCCTGCAGGTGAAGTGGGAAGGCCCTTTGCAGGTCTGGTGGGTCACATTTATAGCAGGTAAAGTTGCAGTAAAAGGACCTGGGGTCTGTTATTCTTGAGTTCAGAAAGCTCCTTTTGATTGGTGAGCAGGACAAAGTGGATCCTTAAGAGTTCCCATCCGTGTTTGTGTCTCAGCCTGTGTTAGGATTCAGGGCTGTAGCTGTTGTTGTCACTGAGGAGTCAAACTATGCTTTAAATAATGAGACCCTGGCCTGATGGCCCAGTGTCAAGGCAAAAGGTGGAATGCTCTCTGAGTGTTGAGATGTAACAAGGGCTAATCCTTTTTGCAGTGGGATGGAGCCTGGAAAGTGCACAGAGCTGAGCCCAGGGATTGAAAGGGACCAAGCAAGGGAGGTGAAGAAAGAAGGAAGAAGGGAAGTGAGGCAGCAGGCAAGCAGCACCAAGTTGCTGTGTAAGCAGGTGAGTTGTGTTGAGGTTCCTCAGGCAGGCACTGAGGACTTGGAGGGCTCCAGACAGAGCAGACCTGGGAAGGCCGTCGGTGAAGCCCCTCAGAAACCTGAAGCCCCTGGGCCTTTTGGGGAGCCTGAGCTATTGCAGCCCTGGGGATGGCTTTGGTTTCCTTCTCTCCTCAGAGTAAAACTCTGTGGGGGAGTCTGTGATCTCCCTGACTTTTGTGTCATAACTGAAACTTGGAAGGAAGTTGACCTTGTGTAGTTTCCCAACTGACTTGGCCGGGTTGAACCAGCAGTGCCAGATTGTTGTAGTGTGCAGGGTGTTGTTTGTGTCTGAGCAGTTTGGGGTTGATTTGCCAAGGGGAGCCATGGAATGTTATGGTGTTTTTGTCCCAATATTTGGAGGCAGTGCCCTGGATGAGTTGATTTCTGCCTCACTCCCTGATATCTGAGTTAGGAGATGTACCAAGAACTGGTAGTTTTTGCAGTGGGATGTTCCCTAGAAAGTGCATGGAGCTGAGCCAAGGAACTTAAAGGGACTGAGCAAGCAAAGTCAAGAAAGAATGAAGAAGGGAACTGAGGCAGCAGCCAAGCAGCACCAAGCTCCTCTACAACCAGGTGAGTTGTCTTGAAGTTGATAAGGTGGTCACTGAGAACTTTGGGGTCTGCAGGCACAGGTGACCACCAGAGACCCCCAATGGAGCCCCTCAGAGAACTTATAAGGGTTTGTGTAGATGGGAACAGGTGTTGGGAGTGTCCTGAATGTGCAACAGGAATGCAGGGAAGGAAAATGAACCCTCCTGTCATGCTGACCCCTCCCATCAGCTGCAGTGGAGACCCCTCCGTGTGCCCTTTGGGAGCGGATTGCCAGGACCCCCGTGGGGCTGGGATCATGGCAGGGTGTTGTAAGCAAGGAATGCCTGGCTTCTAAAAGTCACCAGCTGAGTCTTAGAGGCTCCTTTGAAGAGCTGAGTTCAGGCAGCAGAATTGCCCCCCAGGAGGGACTCTGTGCCTGCTCTCCCGTGGCTCCAAGGGATCTCTGGCCCTTCACGCCGGCACCGAGATTTTCTCGGGAAGGGCCTCAGATCTCCGGACCAGTCTGGGACACAGGCAAGATCCCCCTGCATTTTGGGACCAAATTGGCCCCTGGAGGGACAGTGCTGTTGGTGCCCCCCGGGTTGGGGCACCCCGAGGACTCCAGCGCGCACCGAAAGGATTATTCGGGGAGATCCTCGGGGTGCCCGGCCCTGGGGAGCTCAAAGCAAGGTCCCTGCCATGGATTCAGGCATTGCTGAGAGTATCCCAGGGGTCCCTGTCCCTGCTAGACAGGGAGCTCTCTAATGGGCTGTAATTGGGTTCTAAAAGTGGTGCTCCAAGTGCCAAAGAAGTGTGGGATTGGGATTAAGAAATGAGCAGTGAGGGTGCAATTGGCTGTTTTCTCTGGAATGTGACTGTGAGAGCTGCAGGAGTGCCAGGTGTGTGTTCCAGTCCCCAGCATTTGGTTTGCACATGTCCTGCTCAGACACAAGTACAATTTCCTCAGTCCTGAACACAGCAGAATGAGAATTATGGACTGGCAGTGTTAAGGTGATTGGTGTGACAGGGGTCAAACTGGGAAAACATTGGGGAATTCCTCAGTTTGTGTTTTTGCCAAACTCACCCAAACCTCTGCTAGGAAGTGATGGGCTGGAAAAATTGAGGCAGAAATGGAATTGAAAACTGGGGCTCTTGACACTGTAATTGCTGAAACTAAATGTGTCCAAGCAGCAGCTCTTGTTGTGCAGGGAATAACTCCTGTCAGCAGCAAGGCCCTGACTGAAGTGGCAGCTGCAGTTGTTCCTGTGGTGTGGGCCAGTGGAGCTGCAGGAGAGTGGAAGAGGGCAGAACCTGTAGGTGTTACCCCTGATGTGGGATCTCTATGGGTAAGGCCAACCCAGTATCCTTTAAAATCAGAATGCCAGACTGGATTGGTTGCAGGAACAGCTAAATTGGCTCCTCCTGGTTTGCTTGTAGGACGTGAATGCAAGAACCTGCCAAGAAAACCAGTGGACAAGATGATTGATTAGTGCAGGACCTGAGAGAAGCACCTTGAATGACAACCTGGAGGAGTTTCCAGTATTGGATTTAAAAGATGGCCTTTGCATCTCCTTGAGCAAGGAAAGCCAAGAAAGCTTTGCTTTTGCAGGAGAAAATGGGGCAAGCAGGCAGGAAGAAGAGAAGCCCCGTGACTCCTCCCTGAGCCCCAGACAGCCCATGAACTGCCTTGCTGGGAATGGTGGGACGGGCTGGACTCTGCATTGCTCCCTCGGGATGTGTGGTAAGACTGTTATGGCGACTTTTTGAATAGATGGTGCAAGGGCAGCCTTTAAGCAGCTGAAGCATTCCCTGAGGAGAGCTCTGGGTCTGCCAGATGTGTCAGAACTGTTGGAAGCATCTTTGGTGGGGAGGGCAAACAAAGGCCAAGGTGTGCAGTGACCCCCCTGAGAAGGGACTTTCAGTTAATGGCATCCCTGATGGTGAACTTTGTGGGCTGTTCCCCCTGTAGGGCAGGTGATAGTCCCAGCTCCAGTTATGGGAAAAATGGTTAAAAGGGAGCCCCAAAAGCTGGAAGTCCTCCTGGAGGCTCCTGGCAAAGAGAGTTTGCTGCGTTCCCCCTGACAGAAGGACAGTGGTAGCTTTTGAGTGCTGGTAGATCCTTTTAATAGATAGCCTTGAGTGTGTCCTTGTTGCACCAGTAGGACTTATCAAAGTCCCCATATTCCAGGAGATAGACACATTGAAGTTTAAAATATTCTTCCTAATCCTTTGTTGGCTTGAGGCTCTCCCCTCAGGAACTGCAGGAACTCCTGGTGCCGCCTGGGCCGATGGATTGGACGCCCCAGCCCCTCCGTTCCTGCCCAGCCACTGGGGCCGTGTCCAGTGGTGGCACTGCCAGCCCTGCAGGTGAAGTGGGAAGGCCCTTTGCAGGTCTGGTGGGTCACATTTATAGCAGGTAAAGTTGCAGTAAAAGGACCTGGGGTCTGTTATTCTTGAGTTCAGAAAGCTCCTTTTGATTGGTGAGCAGGACAAAGTGGATCCTTAAGAGTTCCCATCCGTGTTTGTGTCTCAGCCTGTGTTAGGATTCAGGGCTGTAGCTGTTGTTGTCACTGAGGAGTCAAACTGTGCTTTAAATAATGAGACCCTGGCCTGATGGCCCAGTGTTAAGAAAAAAGGGGGAATGCTCTCTGAGTGTTGAGATGTAACAAGGGCTAATCCTTTTTGCAGTGGGATGGAGCCTGGAAAGTGCACAGAGCTGAGCCCAGGGATTGAAAGGGACCAAGCAAGGGAGGTGAAGAAAGAAGGAAGAAGGGAAGTGAGGCAGCAGGCAAGCAGCACCAAGTTGCTGTGTAAGCAGGTGAGTTGTGTTGAGGTTCCTCAGGCAGGCACTGAGGACTTGGAGGGCTCCAGACAGAGCAGACCTGGGAAGGCCCTCGGTGAAGCCCCTTGGAAACCTTCTAAGGGTAGTTGTGTATGGTGATAAGTGTTGGGAAATGTCCTGAATGTGGAACAGGAATGCAGGGAAGGAAAATGAGCCCTCCTGTAATGCTGACCCCTCCCATCAGCTGCAGTGGAGACCCCTCCGTGTGCCCTTTGGGAGCGGATTGCCAGGACCCCCGTGGGGCTGGGATCATGGCAGGGTGTTGTAAGCAAGGAATGCCTGGCTTCTAAAAGTCACCAGCTGAGTCTTAGAGGCTCCTTTGAAGAGCTGATTTCAGGCAGGCAAATTGCCCCCCAGGAGGGACTCTGTGCCTGCTCTCCCGTGGCTCCAAGGGATCTCTGGCCCTTCACGCCGGCACCGAGATTTTCTCGGGAAGGGCCTCAGATCTCCGGACCAGTCTGGGACACAGGCAAGATCCCCCTGCAGTTTAGGACCAAATTGGCCCCCTGGAGGGACAGTGCTGTTGGTGCCCCCCGGGTTGGGGCACCCCGAGGACTCCAGCGCGCACCGAAAGGATTATTCGGGGAGATCCTCGGGGTGCCCGGCCCTGGGGAGCTCAAAGCAAGGTCCCTGCCATGGATTCAGGCATTGCTGAGAGTATCCCAGGGGTCCCTGTCCCTGCTAGACAGGGAGCTCTCTAATGGGCTGTAATTGGGTTCTAAAAGCGGTGCTCCAAGTGCCAAAGAAGTGTGGGATTGGGATTAAGAAATGAGCAGTGAGGGTGCAATTGGCTGTTTTCTCTGGAATGTGACTGTGAGAGCTGCAGGAGTGCCAGGTGTGTGTTCCAGTCCCCAGCATTTGGTTTGCACATGTCCTGCTCAGACACAGGTCCAACTTGCTCAGTCCTTAACCCAAGAGAGGGAGAATTATGGACTGGCAGTGTTAAGGTGATTGGTGTGACAGGGGTCAAACTGGGAAAACATTGGGGAATTCCTCAGTTGGTCTGTTTGCCAAACTAACCCAAACCTGTGCTAGGAAGAGATGGACTGGGGTCTCTGATCTCCTGGGCAGTTGTTTTGCATGACCCTGGGAGCCTCTGGGATTAGACTGGCCTGGGCAGACAGGGAGCAGTTTGTCCTGTGGAGCTGGGCTGGGTTTGTTGAGGATGCCTTGGGAGGCAGGGCTGGAGAGGCTCCTCTGTTGGCTGTAGTGGTGGAAGGTTGTAGCAGCAGGGCTGGAGCCTTCGCCCTCCTGCTCCCCCCGTGAGCCCCGACGGGCCCGTGCCCTTGGCAATGGAGGGCCCCCCATTGCTGAGTCAGCGGTTCCGGGGGCCAGGAGGGATGGGATCAGGATGCCGAGCTCCGCCCAGGGCCAGGGCTGCCAGTGTTCAACCATGGAGGGAACTGAAAGCACAGTGAGATGGAGGCCAAGCTGCAGCACAGGGATGGGTGAGAAAAGACCCTAGTCCTCAGGTGGAGCTTTGAATTCCCTGGAAAAATGGATCCTGTCAGATGGATCAGGCCCTTGTGGGTGCTGGAGCAGAGGCCTCTCTCATTTTTGGTCACCCTGAAAGGTTGCAAGGACAGCAAGTTCTGACTGCAGGATGAGGTGGCAAACAAAGTGAAGTGGTCCAGAGAAAAGCTGAGGCTAAAATTGGTCCTGTGCCAGAGCAGCCTCGTGCAGTGCTTGTTGCTGTCCCTGAGTGTCCCATTGCAGTGGATATTTCCAAGGGTGCCTTGTGCTGGGGAGCACTGGGGCAGTTCCCTTTCCCTGGGCAGGGCAGGCAGGGCACGTTTCCCCCCTCGAGGGTGGCTCCACAGTCCCCCCCTGTGCCCTGGGAGCGTGGCAGAACACCTGGACCCACTGTCCTTGTCAGAGAGGGCACAAGGGATGGTTGGATGGGGGAGGGAATGGCTCAGGGAGTACAAGCACCATTACAATGAGTAGGGCAGCACCTGGAAAGGAAGAAGGGGAGTTAATCCAGACAAAATCCAAGCACCTGCCCAACCTGTGATATTTTTAGGAACTCAGTGGTGCTGTGGTCCCCAGGAAGTATTGCCCAGGACTAGGCAGGAGACTTCAGGCTCTGTCACCCCCAGAGCAAGTGTCCAGGGGCAGGCAGTGGGGAGGCAGCTCTGTTGTTGAGGATGGGGTTATTTTCTCTGCTTTATTTTGTCTCCAGAGATGTTCTTCCCATTAATCCAAACTGACTCCATCTCCTAACTCTCTGAAGAGGTTTTCTGCTTTTTGTGGGAGGGTAAGGTTTGGGTTCTAACTATAGAAGAGCCAACAAAATAAAGGCTTTGTGGCAAACAAATGGTGTCTCCCAAACTCTTTGTACTTCAAATAGATGCCTTTATTCTTAGTTTTTTCTTATTGGTATTCTCAAGGTACTTAATACCCTGTCTACAGTTATTTATTTTGGCTTCTCTTTTTTATTTGTTACAGAGTTGATGTGACTGACTTCTTTTTGAAATGCAGCAGTGCTCTCAAGGATATTTCCCCCCCACTCCTGGGCTTGTGCAGGGCTGTTGAGTCCGTGTGTGCCACTGTTCTTGTCCCAGGGGGACCGAGTGACATTTGGAACCAAACCTGGGGACTTGAACTCTAGGAATGTTTCTGTGTCTTTGAATTTTAAATTGCACATGAAGCAGAAATATGTTTGTGTTTTCCAGGTTATATTGTCATGAAAATAGAAATGCATCATTGGATCTTACTCCTCTGAGGGCAAACCACCAGACTGATCATTTCTTAGTCCATCAGACCCAGTGCCAGGAACTCAGAGGGCTGTTTGTGTGCAAATGTGCTGAGTGGTGGTGGCCCCCGTGAGACTGTGACCAGCTGGAAATGTGTGTGTGTGTGTGTGCAGAGCTGGGCTGGATCCCTTGGGATTTGGCTCCCAGATCCCCCCCAGCCTTCAGGAAAACCAGAGGCCACCGAACCCTGAGGGAAGGGAGTCCCATTTGCAGAAGGGTTTGTAGATTGGGGAAAAGCTCTCCAGAACAAAGCCTGTGTTCCAAACCCCTTCAGGCCAAAGTCAAGGAGCACAAACCCTGGAGTCATCAAGTTATGAAGTTTGGTTCAAACCATTTCCTAATAAGTCAGTTTTAATGAAGTGTTAAAAGGAGAACTTAAATAAGGGTAATTTCTGATGGAGAATAATGGGAAGAAGTGGTTTAAGTTCCCTAAACATGTTTTATATCAGTCCATGGTTATTTAATTGAGCATTGTTTGGAATTTTTCTTTTTGCATTCGTTCCTGGTGTGCTTTTCTCTATCTAAGGGATGTTTGGAGGTCTTTTTGATTGCTTGAAGGTTTTTAATGTCAGTGCTGGATTGGGGTGGACAGTCATTGTAACATGATTTAGAGTTGGATGCATTTTATTCTGTGTGCCCTGTTTGATGTCTCGTGTTCAGCGAGTGACTGGTCAGAGTTTGGCCCAAGCCTTTGTTTTTCAGGTGAAAAACCCGAAGGGGGAATTGTAGTTGCAGCTTTGCCCTTGAGCTGCAGCTGGAGCCTGGCCAAAGAACAAGGCAAAGCTCCCTGGGGAAGGAAGGGGGAGCCAGAGAAGAAAAGCAGCTGCAGCCAGAAAGGTGGGTTTGGGCGGGAGAAGAGGGGCTGTGACCCAGCAAGGGGCTCTGGAGGGCTCTGGGGTCCCTGTAATGGCTCTGGGGTCTCTATAGGGGCTCTGGGGTCTCTATAGGGGCTCTGGAGGGCTCTGGGGTCCCTATAATGGCTCTGGGGTCTCTGTAGGGACTCTGGGGTTTCTATCGTGGCTCTGGGGTCCCTATAATGGCTCTGGGGTCTCTGTAGGGACTCTGGGGTTTCTATCGTGGCTCTGGGGTCCCTATAATGGCTCTGGGGTCTCTGTAGGGGCTCTGGGGTCCCTCTCCTGGCTCGGGGTCCCTCTCCTGGCTCGGGGTCCCTCTCCTGGCTCGGGGTCCCTCTCCCTGCCGGCACAGGAGCTGCTGCCGCCCCAGCAAGAGGCAGAGGAGTCGCTGCCCAGAAGCAAGAACTCACTGAGAGCTGAACTGGGGCCGTGTGGGCAGGGCCAGAGGGGAGCAAAGGAAGGGATTTGTTGCTAAGAAAAGAAATAAAGTTTGGGTCATTTGTTGGGGAGATTTGTGTCAGTTTCTGATCATTTTTGGGGGTTATTTTTAGTGAGTTTCTGGTCATTTTTGGGGGAGATTTGGGTCAGTTTCTGGTCATTTTTCGGGATGATTTGGGTGAGTTTTGGGTTTATTTTTGTGGTAATTTTGGGTCAGTTTCTGGTCATTTTTTGGGGTGATTGGGCTGACTTTTGGGTCATTTTTTTGGGGAGATTTGGGTGAGTCTTGGTGTCAGTGTTTTGGGGTTTTGGGGTCAGTTTCTGGTCATATCTGGGGCTGATTTTGTATCATTTTGGGTCAGTTTTGGGGGGGGTTTTTTGCATTTTTAGGTCAGGTTTTGGGCCAATTTGGAGTTAGTTTTTGAGGTGATTTGGGCCAGTTTTGGGTCAGTTCTGGATCAATTTTTGGAGTGAATTGGATCAGTTTTTGTGTCACTTTTTGGGGAGATTTGGGTGAGTTCTGGGTCATTTTTGGGGAGATTTGAATCAGTTTCTGGTAGTTTTTTGGGGAGACTTGGGTGAGTTCTGGGTCTCTCCTGATTGTAATTCCTTCAGGCTCCTCTCCTGATTTTAATTTTTTTAGGCTCTTCTCCTCATTTTAATTTTTTAGGCTCCTCTCCTGATTTTAATTTTTTTAGTCCCCTATCCTGATTTTAATTTTTTTAGTCCCCTCTCCTGATTTTAATTTTTTTAGTCCCCTCTCCTGATTTTAATTTTTTTAGGCTCCTCTCCTGATTTTTATTGTATTAGTCCCGTGTCCTGATTTTAATTTTTTCAGGCTCCTCTCCTGTTTTTAATTTTTTTAGGCTCTTCTCCTGATTGTAATTTTTTTAGGCTCTTCTCTTGATTTTAATTCTCTTAGGTTCTTCTCCTGATTTTAATTCTCTTGGGCTCTCCTCCTGATTTTTATATTTTTAGACTCTTCTCCTGATTTTCATTTTTTTTAGGCTCTTCCCCTGATTTTCATTTTTTTTTTAGGCTCTTCTCCTGATTTTAATTCTCTTAGGAGAAGAGCCTAGAGAATTAAAACCAGGAGAAGAGCCTAATTACACAAGTAAATTTTCAAACCACCAGCAATCACAAGCCAATTATCCGATTTCCCAAAAGAACTACACGAACAAATACGGTTATAAAACAAAAAAAAAATGCCATAAGTAAAAAATCGCATAGCAACAGTGCCCCCTGGTGACAGAGAAAAAGAATTGCACATATATTTGAGATGAAATACTGCCACCTGCTGACGGAAAACAGGAACTGCATTGAAAAAATTTTGAACAGCGCATGCGCAGTCGTTGGCAAAACGCCGGCGATCACGTGGTAAGTAAGGGCAGGCAGGAGAGGGACCGGCGACGCATGCGCAGTGGCTCTCGTGCCGGTGCAGCGCTCCCTGCTCGAGTTAAGGGCCGGTTCCGGCGGCAGGGCGGGACTCACGGCCTCCCGTCTGTCCCGGGGTGTGCGGGGGGGGAATAACGTGAAGATTTCTTGGGGTGAAAGCGCAGAAATTAGCGAGGAGGGACGCTAATTTGGGTAAACTCGGTCACCGGAAGTAGTGAGCGACCGGAAGTCCTCCAAGGCCCCGGCCCGGAAGTCCGCCAAGCCCATAGCAAAGATGGCGCCACCAGGACCGGAACGACCACACTAAAGATGGCGGCCCCGGCCCGGAAGTTCGCCAAGCCCACAGTAAAGATGGCGCCGCCAGGACCGGAACGACCACACTAAAGATGGCGGCCCCGGCCCGGAAGTTCGCCAAGCCCACAGGAAAGATGGCGCCGCCAGGACCGGAACGACCACACTAAAGATGGCGGCGAGAGGCTTCCGCCGCGACCCGGACCCCCACCCCGCGCCCGCAGCGCCGTCTCGCCGCGCTGCTTCCCGCTGCGGGGACAGGGCGGGGCGCTCGGCGGCGCCGGGCGCGGGCGGCAGGTTCGTGGGCGGCGGCAGGCACCGGCGCCGGCAGCCCCCGTCTCGGGGCCGCGGCGCGCGAGGACCGCATGGCGCGCACGTCGCGCCGCCCTCTCGCCCCGCTCCGCTCCCGCTCCCGCCCCTGCCCCCGCTTCTGCCCCGCTCGCTCCCGCCGTGCCCTGGAGATGCTATCGGGGCTGCGCCGCCGCCTTCCCCCCCCGGAAGCGACCCACGGCGGCAGATTCGACGGAGATCGACCCCGGGGTAAGCTGGGCGCGTCCAAAGGCGCCGCGGGTCTCGCCAAGGAGGGGGGGGGGGGGGGGGAGGCGCGCGGCTGCAGTACCGCTCCCGGCCGTGTCCGCCAGGCGGCGACTGTGAGGCAGGGCCCGGCGCTCGGCGGCGCTCTTGCAAGCGACGCCCCTGGCAAAGCGGCGCTGCTTGGGCACTGCCGGCCTTCCCCCGGAGTGCCCGGGCTGGCCCAGCACCTGGCCGAACCTCTTAGGGAAGAGGCAAGGAACAACTGCGCTTCTTCTGCCCTTTCTTTAGCCCGGGACTGGAACACAGACAAAATCAAGGGGCTCTTGGACCTGGGCAGGCTCCGAGCAGTTTTCAGCCTTCCTTAGCAGGGCATTCTCACCCTCCGAAAAGCTGAAAGGCTTTAACAGCTGGACACGCGCCTGCAGCTGTGCAGATTAATGTAGTTTCTTTTAGGAAATGAAGGGGAAGTTTTCCTGTTGGGAGCCTAAATACCGAGTCTACTCTGCTTTTTCAATCAGGTGACGAAGCTTAGGGAAGAAAAGACCAAAGGCCTCGAGGTGAGTACATTCTACCGAGTTCTGCTTTTCTGGCATCGGTTTGGGAAAATCACGTGAAATTCTAAAAAGCTTCTCTCCGTGTTTTCTAGTTGTTTTTTCAGCCTTGCTCTAAGTTTCATGTAGAAAAGGGCATAGAATTATTAGAACAGACAAACTAGACTTCCTCGGGAGAGATGGAAGAAAAGTCTGCTGATTCCAGTTCTGCTTTTCTTGTCTTCCCTTCGACTGTCGTTTTCTCTCCCCTGCTGTTCAAATAGGCTGCAGTTAATTGCTCTGCTGAAGAGTTTGCTGTCCTAAGTGTCTGTCAAATTGATGCCTTCAACTCAAGACAGCACCTGCTCCTTAGTTACAAAAAGTTCCTCACAGGAAATGTTCAGGCGTGCCCATAAATCTCCTCGCTGTTTGTTTGGGAGAACAGGCTTTTCTCGTCTGTAACAGAACAGTCGTGTCATCTGCTCTGGAATGCTGGTGGCAATCTAGTCAGAAGAGGACCCCGTGCTTCACTAATTTTCCCTTTTTGTTGTTGGGGGTGACTTCTTCCCAGGCATGTTATTCTTGACCCCCCGGGGCAAACGGAGGTGTCAGCGTCAGGAGCCATCCTAACTGAGGCCCTGGGAGGTCAGTGCTTTTTGTGGGACTGGACGGTGAAGCTGTCTGTGGGAATGACCTGGCTATGGCTCAGGGTAGTCCTAATTAAGGTGTCTTTTACTCCGTGTTCCCAGGCTGCCTCTTTCCCTTCGGTCGCCGTGGGACGCCTCTGGCAGGACTAACCCTGTGGCTTTTATGTCCAACGTGCTGTGCTGTGTGTGCCTGCAGGTAAGAAAAGCTGGGAGTGCAGTCCCTCTGCTTTGGTTGCTGTGTCTCTTTGGGAGTGATTTTGGAGGGGAATGCCAGAGCGATTTGGTTTGAAGGGGACCTTCAAAGGCCAGCCTGTCTTCCGTGGGCAGGGACACCTTCCACTGTCCCCGGTTGCTGCGAGTCCCGTCCAGCCTGGCCTGGAACACTTGCAGGGATGGGGCAGGCTCAGCTTCCCTGTGCAGTGTGCTCTGATATCTCTCCACTGGCATCCTGAAAAATTTTGTCAGCACGTTTTGTGTGACAATGGTAAGCGGGACCTGGGTGAAAATTGGGGTTCTCTGAGGTGCAGAGGGAAAGAATTCTCCTTTGAAGTCCAATGTAATTCAGTTTTGCACGAGTCTTGTCTGACTTATGTTTGAATTGCTTTCTATTCTAGGCAGTTCTTTTAAATTAAACTTTTGTGTCTCCCCCCCAGTATCTTGTACAAGACAAAGCTACCTTTCCTCGTGGGAACGGACTGGCCGGGCTTTGGCAATCTGGCCCCTCGAAAGACTAAGTGACCTCTTCCAACAGGGGAAGACTTTCTGGCAAGCGGTGCCAGGAAGAACTGGAGTTTCTGGAGAATAAAAGCTGGAAGCGTGCCCCTGAAAATCCCCAGCCCTGGGTGGTCAGTGGTCTGACTTGCACGGACCGGTGGCCTTGGCCAGGAGCGGTCCTGCGGGAAGCGCCTTTGCCCAGGCTGTAATTTTAATTTCCCTTGGATGCTTGGCAAAGCCCCTCTGGGTGAGCCCCAGTGCCTGGCAGGAGCAGAGCGGGCTTCCAGGGAGGTATTCACCTGGTCAGCGTCAGGAACCATCCTACCTGAGGCCTCGGTGAGTGCTTTTTGGACGACTGGACGGTGAAGCTGTCTGTGGGAATGACCTGGCTATGGCTCAGGGTAGTCCTAATTAAGGTGTCTTTTACTCCGTGTTCCCAGGCTCCCTCTTTCCCTTCGGTCGCCGTGGGTGTGCCGGACGCCTCTGGCAGGACTAACCCTGTGGCTTTTATGTCCAACGTGCTGTGCTGTGTGTGCCTGCAGGTAAGAAAAGCTGGGAGTGCAGTCCCTCTGCTTTGGTTGCTGTGTCTCTTTGGGAGTGATTTTGGAGGGGAATCCCAGAGCGATTTGGTTTGAAGGGGACCTTCAAAGGCCAGCCTGTCTTCCGTGGGCAGGGACACCTTCCACTGTCCCCGGTTGCTGCGAGTCCCGTCCAGCCTGGCCTGGAACACTTGCAGGGATGGGGCAGGCTCAGCTTCCCTGTGCAGTGTGCTCTAATAGCTCTCCACTGGCATCGTGAAAAATGTTGTCAGCGTGTTTTGTTGGACGACGGTAAGCAGGACCTGGGTGAAAAGGACATTCTCTGAGGTGCTGGGAGAAGGAGGACTCGTGCGGGCACCTCCAGAGACAGCGGGAACGGGAGCGTGCTGCGGAGGAGGGAAATTCCAGGGGGTGGGTGCCGAGAAATTTGGCCTTCCCTCGCCCTGTGCTCTGCACTTAGCAGTGGGTCAAGTGCAGAAGTTTCCTGGGGACCCTGGGAAATGATGCCGGGTCTGCCAAGAAAAGTGGGGCCAAAGGAGCAGGACCTGGGTCTGCCAGCGTGGGAGAAACAAGGGACGGGTCATCCTCTGCCTCCAGGAGGGAGGGCAGCAGGAAAGGCCACGGACTAAAGCACTCAAGTGCCGTTCCCCAGGGAGCCCCTGCCCAGACCTGAACTTGCTTCTGCACTTGCTGTCCCTTTCCCAGCGGAGCCGAAGCGTCGGGTGCCGCTGCCGGGGGGATGGAGCTGCCAAGGACAAGCTGGGAGGGTGTTTGCGAGGGAAGGGGGTAGAAGGAGCTCTTGATGTGCTTTTTTTACTTCTTCATCCCACAGAATTGCCACGAGAGGAAATACTTCAGAGGGGCTTCCCTCCAGATAAGGCCTGAAGATGCCAGGAGGTTTCAGCCGGGAGGAAAGGAGCTGTGGAAGAAAAGCAGCCTAAAAACAGCCAGTGGGGATCATCAGGTTTTCCAGCCAAGAAGAACAAGGAGAGAGATGAGGGAATCGGGTTCCAATTCCTAATGCTTTGGTGGGTGCAGGAATGATTTCTGTGTGTTTTCCAGTCCCTTTGGATTCCTGGGATGATTTTAAAATGATGGCTTTAGCAATCAACTAAATCGCAGATGTTGTTTTTGAGAGGAAATGATGCCAAAGAAATGCAGAGTTTTGGGTCAGTTTTGGGGATGATTTGGGTCAGTTTTTGGGGTCAGTTTGGGGTCATTGTTTGGGGTGATTTGGGTCAGCTTTTGGGATGATTGGGGTCAGTTTTGGGTCAGCTTTTGGGATGATTGGGGTCAGGTTTTGGGGTCAGTTTTGGGTCAGCTTTTGGGGTGATTTGGGTCGGTTTTGGGTCAATTTTTGGGGAGCACTGGGTGTTACTGGGGGTTGTTGAGGAGCACTGGGTGTTACTGAGGTGTACTGGGGAGCACTGGGTGTTACTGAGGGTTGTTGGGGAGCACTGGGTGTTACTGGGGAGCAGTGGGAGAGAAAATGAAAAATAAAGAGAATAAAAAATAAACGAAGTAAAGAAGGAAATATAAAAAAGAAAATTTAAAAAAAAAGGCAAAAAAACTAAAAAGGAAATAAAATGAAAATGAAATAAGAGAGAAAAAAAAAAAAAGAAACCCCTTCTTGGGCACCCCGTTTCCTCTCCTCCCCCCCCCCCCCCGAACCGTAAATTGCGGGGTCATCACCCCTAAAATGTGAGAAGGGGACCCCGAAATGTGGGTGAGGGAACCCCAGGGAGCCGGAAAAGTGGAGGGGGAGCCGCAGTAAGAAAGCGAAGCCGGGCGGTCGGGCGGCGGGGTGGGGGGGGGGGCGCATGCGCAGTCGTTGGCAAGACGCCGGCGATCACGTGGTAAGTAAGGGCAGGCAGGAGAGGGACCGGCGACGCATGCGCAGTGGCTCTCGTGCCGGTGCAGCGCGCCCTGCTCGAGTTAAGGGCCGGTTCCGGCGGCAGGGCGGGACTCGCGGCCTCCCGTCTGTCCCGGGGTGTGCGGGGGGGGAATAACGTGAATTTCTCCTGATTTTAATTCTCTTGGGCTCTTGTCCTCATTTTAATTTTTTTAAGGCTCTTGTCCTGATTTTAATTCTCTTGGTTCAAACCATTTCCTAATAAGTCAGTTTTAATGAAGTGTTTTCCAGTCCCTTTGGATTCCTGAGATGATTTTAAAATGATGGCTTTAGCAATCAACTAAATCGCAGATGTTGTTTTTGAGAGGAAATGATGCCAAAGAAATGCAGAGAGAGAGCATGGAATCATCCTGGGATCCTGGAGTGGTTTGGGTTGGAAAGGATCTCAGGGATCATCTCCTTCCACCCCCTGCCACAGGCAGGGACACCTTCTAATAGACCTCCAGCCTGGCCTTGGCCACTTGCAGGGATGGGGCAGCCACAACTTCTCTGTGCCAGGCCACCTCCCCACCCTCCCAGGGAAGAATGTCTCCCTTCTGTGCAATCTTTCCCTTTCTTCTCTGCAGGAAGTGGGCTGGGACAAGGGAATTGGCTCCCACGAGGCCGAGGATCAGAGCGGGCTGTGCACAGGGGACAACTTCCACTTCCGAACGGGGAAGGGCCCCTTCGTGCCCACCCCTGGCAAACTGGGACAGAGTAACATCTGCCTGCAGCTGGCTGGAGTTCCCGTTGGCTCTGGGCTTTCAGCCCGCCGGGGCTGCGGCGGGAGCCGCGCGGAGGGAACGGGGGCCGGGGCCGCGCCGAGGGCCGGGGCCGGGCTGAGCGGGCGGGGCGGGGCCGCAGGGCCAGGCGGGCTGGGATTGGGCGGAGGCGCTCGAGTGCTGATTGGGCAGCGCTGCCGGCCCGCGGTATAAAGGGCCGGCGGGGCAGGTGGGGGCGGTTGTGTGTGGGGGCTGAGGGTGTGGCCCCGCTGCTGCCCGGGCTGCGGAGGGGAGAGCGCCTTGGCCGCTGGGTTTGTGCACCGGGGCAGCCGGGGGCGTTTAGGGGCGCCTTGTGCTGGGCGGCGGGGCCCGGGTAAGCCCCTTACCTGCCGGGTGCCCCCGGGGGGAGCCGTGGCATGGCTGTGGGTCCTGTGCTCTCTGGGTGTCTGAGGGTTTGCTTTGGGATCCCAAACCCTTTCCCCGTGCAGGGTTATGAGGCAAAGACTGCTTTAACTTGGTTTTTTGGTGCTGCGTTAATGCTTTTTGCTCGTTCTGTGTCCATTTGCAGCCTCGCTCGTGGTTTCCCCTGGTGTGGAGGCGAGTTGTGCTTCCTGCTGGGAGAGAGAACGGCCTTGGGAAGCTGCTCCATGAGCCACAGCTGTGCCGAGCCCGGCAGTCTGTCCAGGTAAGAGCAGGGCTTCTACTGCCCGTGAGGAGCTGGGTTTGCTGTTGGAAGATAGAATGTGCCTATGCCTTTAAATGCAAGGACAGGCAGAAGCCGGGAGGGACCCTGAGCAGGTTTGGTGGCATGACAGCAGTTTGAAAAGACCTTGACTGTGGGAGAAATGTCCAGGAAAACGATTCCTTTTTTGCAGGGAGGCAGTTTGCGAGGACAGGGGGGTTGCTGTGCTCTCTAGCAAAACTACTGACCTTGGGATGTCTAGGGTGGGGAGATGTTGGCCACGTGTGGGCTGGAGCAAAGGTGTGTGGGTGCCTGTGTGTGACAGCCGTGGGTGTGCAGGAAGGGGGGTTCTGGTGCCATTGGAGCTGCCAGGGAGCCAAAAGGGGCACGGTTGTCTGAAAAAGGCAAAAAGTCTCAGTCTCTGTTGACACGTGTACCAAAGGAGATGCAAATTTTCCCTTTCTCGTTGCAGACTTCGCAAAGCTCCCCAGGAAAGGAAGCTTTATATTCCTCCCCAGCTTTATGCTAAAGGTTTCCTTCCTCCTGTCTCAGCACCCTTTCTGCTGTTGGGAGAGCACGAGGTGGATGGAGAGGATCCCCAGGCATCTGCAGGCACAAGGGACTCATACAACTGCGATTTTCCTACAGCCCTCGTGAAAGGGACTTCCAGGATACTCTTGGGAATGTACCAGCTCTCCTACTGGAGCTTTTCTATGGAATATTTGAACACAAAGGGTAAAACTAAAGTCAGGTCTGTTCTGGAGTATGTTACACTTGTGCAAAACTCCTTTCTTCTGTTTATTTTCTGTTCTGAAAAGCACAGTCTGGGGTTCCTGGGCACTTCCTATTGAGTGATTCCATGAAAATAATTTTGTACTAAAAGGGGAAAGGAGCTGTCTGTGGGAGGTCAGGTATTGATGATAAAAGCTTTATACTTTTCAGTCAAATAAGCCTTAAAATATCTCACAGTGTATAGGAATGCCTGGCTTCTAAAAGTCACCAGCTGAGTCTTAGAGGCTCCTTTGAAGAGCTGTTTTCAGGCAGGCAAATTGCCCCCCAGGAGGGACTCTGTGCCTGCTCTCCCGTGGCTCCAAGGGATCTCTGGCCCTTCACGCCGGCACCGAGATTTTCTCGGGAAGGGCCTCAGATCCCCGGACCAGTCTGGGACACAGGCAAGATCCCCCTGCAGTTTAGGACCAAATTGGCCCCTGGAGGGACAGTGCTGTTGGTGCCCCCCGGGTTGGGGCACCCCGAGGACTCCAGCGCGCACCGAAAGGATTATTCGGGGAGATCCTCGGGGTGCCCGGCCCTGGGGAGCTCAAAGCAAGGTCCCTGCCATGGATTCAGGCATTGCTGAGAGTATCCCAGGGGTCCCTGTCCCTGCTAGACATGGAGCTCTCTAATGGGCTGTAATTGGGTTCTAAAAGTGGTGCTCCAAGTGCCAAACAAGTGTGGGATTGGGATTAAGAAATGAGCAGTGAGGGTCCAATTGGCTGTTTTCTCTGGAATGTGACTGTGAGAGCTGCAGGAGTGCCAGGTGCGTGTTCCAGTCCCCAGCATTTGGTTTGCACATGTCCTGGTCAGACACAGGTCCAACTTGCTCAGTCCTTAACCCAAGAGAGGGAGAATGAAGGACTGGCACTGTTAAGGTGATTGGTGTGAGAGGGGTTAAACTGGGAAAACATTGGGGAATTCCTCAGTTGGTCTGTTTGCCAAACTCACCCAAACCTGTGCTAGGAAGAGATGGACTGGAAAAGTTGAGGCAGAAATGCAATTGAAACTGGGGAAATTGAAACTGTAATTGCTGAAACTAAATGTGTCCAAGCAGCAGCACTTGTTGTGCAGGGAATAACTCCTGTCAGCAGCAAGGCCCCGACTGAAGTGGCAGCTGCAGTTGTTCCTGTGGTGTGGGCCAGTGGAGCTGCAGGAGAGTGGAAGAGGGCAGAACCTGTAGGTATTACCCCTGATGTGGGATCTCTCCTGGTAAGTCCAAGCCAGTATCCTTTAAAATCAGAATGCCAGCTTGGATTGGTTGCAGGAACAGCTGAATTTGCTCCTCCTGGTTTGCTTGTAGGATGTGAATGCCAGAATCTGCCAAGAAAACCAATGACCAAGGGGATTGATTAGTGCAGGACCTGAGAGAACCCCCTGAAATGACAACCTGGAGGAGTTTCCAGTATTGGATTTAAAAGATGGCCTTTGCTGCATCTCCTTGAGCAAGGAAAGCCAAGAAAGCTTTGCTTTTGCAGGAGAAAATGGGGCAAGCAGGCAGGAAGAAAAGCCCCGTGACTCCTCCCTGAGCCCCAGACAGCCCATGAACTGCCTTGCTGGGAATGGTGGGACGGGCTGGACTCTGCATTGCTCCCTCTGGATGTGTGGTAAGACTGTTATGGCAACTTTTTGAATAGATGGTGCAAGGGCAGCCTTTAAGCAACTGAAGCATTCCCTGAGGAGAGCTCTGGGTCTGCCAGATGTGTCAGAACTGTTGGAAGCATCTTTGGTGGGGAGGGTAAACAAAGGACAAGGTGTACAGGGACCCCCCTGAGAAGGGACTTTGAGTTTATGGCATCCCTGATGGTGAACTTTGTGGGCTGTTCCCCCTGTGGGGCAGGTGATAGTCCCTGCTGGAGTGATGGGAAAAATGGTTAAAAGGGAGCCCCAAAAGCTGGAAATCCTCCTGGAGACTCCTGGCAAAGAGAGTTTGCTGCGTTCCCCCTGACAGAAGGACAGTGATAGCTTTTGAGTGCTGGAAGATCCTTTTTATAGATAGCCTTGAGTTTGTCCTTGTTGCACCAGTAGGCCTTATCAGAGTCCCCATATTCCAAGGGATAGACATATTGAAATTTAAAATATTCTTCCTAACCCTTTGTTGGCTTGAGGCTCTCCCCTCAGGAACTGCAGGAACTCCTGGTGCCGCCTGGGCCGATGGATTGGACGCCCCAGCCCCTCCGTTCCTGCCCGGCCACTGGGGCCGTGTCCAGTGGTGGCACTGCCAGCCCTGCAGGTGAAGTGGGAAGGGCCTTTGCAGGTCTTGTGGGTCACATTTATAGCAGGTAAAGTTGCAGTAAAAGGACCTGGGGTCTGTTATTCTTGAGTGAAGGAGGTTCCTTTTGATTGGTGAGCAGGACAAAGTGGATCCTTCAGAGTTCCCATCCGTGTTTGTGTCTCAGCCTGTGTTAGGATTCAGGGCTGTAGCTGTTGTTGTCACTGAGGAGTCAAAGTGTGCTTTAAATAATGAGACCCTGGCCTGATGGCCCAGTGTTAAGAAAAAAGGGGGAATGATGTCTGAGTGTTGAGATGTAACAAGGGCTAATCCTTTTTGCAGTGGGATGGAGCCTGGAAAGTGCACAGAGCTGAGCCCAGGGATTGAAAGGGACCAAGCAAGGGAGGTGAAGAAAGAAGGAAGAAGGGAAGTGAGGCAGCAGGCAAGCAGCACCAAGTTGCTGTGTAAGCAGGTGAGTTGTGTTGAGGTTCCTCAGGCAGGCACTGAGGACTTGGAGGGCTCCAGACAGAGCAGACCTGGGAAGGCCGTCGGTGAAGCACCTTGGAAACCTTCTAAGGGTAGGTGTGTATGGTGATAAGTGTTGGGATTGTCCTGAATGTGGAACAGGAATGCAGGGAAGGAAAATGAACCCTCCTGTAATGCTGACCCCTCCCATCAGCTGCAGTGGAGACACCTGTGTGTGCCCTTTGGGAGCGGATTGCCAGGACCCCCGTGGGGCTGGGATCATGGCAGGGTGTTGTAAGCAAGGAATGCCTGGCTTCTAAAAGTCACCAGCTGAGTCTTAGAGGCTCCTTTGAAGAGCTGTTTTCAGGCAGGCAAATTGCCCCCCAGGAGGGACTCTGTGCCTGCTCTCCCGTGGCTCCAAGGGATCTCTGGCCCTTCACGCCGGCACCGAGATTTTCTCGGGAAGGGCCTCAGATCCCCGGACCAGTCTGGGACACAGGCAAGATCCCCCTGCATTTTGGGACCAAATTGGGCTCCTGGAGGGACAGTGCTGTTGGTGCCCCCCGGGTTGGGGCACCCCGAGGACTCCAGCGCGCACCGAAAGGATTATTCGGGGAGATCCTCGGGGTGCCCGGCCCTGGGGAGCTCAAAGCAAGGTCCCTGCCATGGATTCAGGCATTGCTGAGAGTATCCCAGGGGTCCCTGTCCCTGCTAGACATGGAGCTCTCTAATGGGCTGTAATTGGGTTCTAAAAGTGGTGCTCCAAGTGCCAAACAAGTGTGGGATTGGGATTAAGAAATGAGCAGTGAGGGTCCAATGGGCTGTTTTCTCTGGGATGTGACTGTGAGAGCTGCAGGAGTGCCAGGTGTGTGTTCCAGTCCCCAGCATTTGGTTTGCACATGTCCTGGTCAGACACAAGTACAATTTCCTCAGTCCTGAACACAGCAGAATGAGAATTATGGACTGGCAGTGTTAAGGTGATTGGTGTGAGAGGGGTCAAACTGGGAAAACATTGGGGAATTCCTCAGTTTGTGTTTTTGCCAAACTCACCCAAACCTGTGCTAGGAAGTGATGGGCTGGAAAAGTTGAGGCAGAAATGGAATTGAAAACTGGGACTGTTGACACTGTAATTGCTGAAACTAAATGTGTCCAAGCAGCAGCTCTTGTTGTGCAGGGAATAACTCCTGTCAGCAGCAAGGCCCCCACTGAAGTGGCAGCTGCAGTTGTTCCTGTTGTCTGGGCCAGTGGAGCTGCAGGAGAGTGGAAGAGGGCAGAACCTGTAGGTATTACCCCTGATGTGGGATCTCTATGGGTAAGGCCAAGCCAGTATCCTTTAAAATCAGAATGCCAGACTGGATTGGTTGCAGGAACAGCTAAATTGGCTCCTCCTGGTTTGCTTGTAGAAGGTGAATGCCAGAACCTGCCAAGAAAACCAGTGGACAAGATGATTGATTAGTGCAGGACCTGAGAGAAGCACCTTGAATGACAACCTTGAGGAGTTTCCAGTATTGGATTTAAAAGATGGCCTTTGCATCTCCTTGAGCAAGGAAAGCCAAGAAAGCTTTGCTTTTGCAGGAGAAAATGGGGCAAGCGGGCAGGAAGAAGAGAAGCCCCGTGACTCCTCCCTGAGCCCCAGACAGCCCATGAACTGCCTTGCTGGGAATGGTGGGACGGCCTGGACTCTGCATTGCTCCCTCTGGATGTGTGGTAAGACTGTTATGGCAACTTTTTGAATAGATGGTGCAAGGGCAGCTTTTAAGCAGCTGAAGCATTCCCTGAGGAGAGCTCTGGGTCTGCCAGATGTGTCAGAACTGTTGGAAGCATCTTTGGTGGGGAGGGCAAACAAAGGCCAAGGTGTGCAGTGACCCCCCTGAGAAGGGACTTTGAGTTAATGGCATCCCTGATGGTGAACTTTGTGGGCTGTTCCCCCTGTGGGGCATGTGATAGTCCCTGCTGGAGTGATGGGAAAAATGGTTAAAAGGGAGTCCCAAAAGCTGGAAATCCTCCTCGAGGCTCTTGGCAAAGAGAGTTTGCTGAGTTCCCCCTGACAGAAGGACAGTGATAGCTTTTGAGTGCTGGTAGATCCTTTGAGTAGATAGCCTTGAGTGTGTCCTTGTTGCCCCAGTAGGCCTTGTCCACCTCCCCATCTCCCAGGAGATATACATATTAAAGTTTCAAATGCTCTTCCTAATCCTTTGTTGGCTTGAGGCTCTCCCCTCAGGAACTGCAGGAACTCCTGGTGCCGCCTGGGCCGATGGATTGGACGCCCCAGCCCCTCCGTTCCTGCCCAGCCACTGGGGCCGTGTCCAGTGGTGGCACTGCCAGCCCTGCAGGTGAAGTGGGAAGGGCCTTTGCAGGTCTTGTGGGTCACATTTATAGCAGGTAAAGTTGCAGTAAAAGGACCTGGGGTCTGTTATTCTTGAGTGAAGGAGGTTCCTTTTGATTGGTGAGCAGGACAAAGTGGATCCTTCAGAGTTCCCATCCGTGTTTGTGTCTCAGCCTGTGTTAGGATTCAGGGCTGTAGCTGTTGTTGTCACTGAGGAGTCAAAGTGTGCTTTAAATAATGAGACCCTGGCCTGATGGCCCAGTGTTAAGAAAAAGGGGGAATGATGTCTGAGCGTTGAGATGTAACAAGGGCTAATCCTTTTTGCAGTGGGATGGAGCCTGGAAAGTGCACAGAGCTGAGCCCAGGGATTGAAAGGGACCAAGCAAGGGAGGTGAAGAAAGAAGGAAGAAGGGAAGTGAGGCAGCAGGCAAGCAGCACCAAGTTGCTGTGTAAGCAGGTGAGTTGTGTTGAGGATCCTCAGGCAGGCACTGAGGACTTGGAGGGCTCCAGACAGAGCAGACCTGGGAAGGCCGTCGGTGAAGCCCCTCAGAAACCTGAAGCCCCTGGGCCTTTTGGGGAGCCTGAGCTATTGCAGCCCTGGGGATGGCTTTGGTTTCCTTCTCTCCTCAGAGTAAAACTCTGTGGGGGAGTCTGTGATCTCCCTGATTTTTGTGTCATAACTGAAACTTGGAAGGAAGTTGACCTTGTGTAGTTTCCCAACTGACTTGGCCGGGTTGAACCAGCAGTGCCAGATTGTTGTAGTGTGCAGGGTGTTGTTTGTGTCTGAGCAGTTTGGGGTTGATTTGCCAAGGGGAGCCATGGAATGTTATGGTGTTTTTGTCCCAATATTTGGAGGCAGTGCCCTGGATGAGTTGATTTCTGCCTCACTCCCTGATATCTGAGTTAGGAGATGTACCAAGAACTGGTAGTTTTTGCAGTGGGATGTTCCCTAGAAAGTGCATGGAGCTGAGCCAAGGAACTTAAAGGGACTGAGCAAGCAAAGTCAAGAAAGAATGAAGAAGGGAACTGAGGCAGCAGCCAAGCAGCACCAAGCTCCTCTACAACCAGGTGAGTTGTCTTGAAGTTGATAAGGTGGTCACTGAGAACTTTGGGGTCTGCAGGCACAGGTGACCACCAGAGACCCCTGATGGAGCCCCTCAGAGAACTTATAAGGGTTTGTGTAGATGGGAACAGGTGTTGGGAGTGTCCTGAATGTGCAACAGGAATGCAGGGAAGGAAAATGAACCCTCCTGTCATGCTGACCCCTCCCATCAGCTGCAGTGGAGACCCCTCCGTGTGCCCTTTGGGAGAGGATTGCCAGGACCCCCGTGGGGCTGGGATCATGGCAGGGTGTTGTAAGCAAGGAATGCCTGGCTTCTAAAAGTCACCAGCTGAGTCTTTGAGGCTCCTTTGAAGAGCTGTTTTCAGGCAGGCAAATTGCCCCCCAGGAGGGACTCTGTGCCTGCTCTCCCGTGGCTCCAAGGGATCTCTGGCCCTTCACGCCGGCACCGAGATTTTCTCGGGAAGGGCCTCAGATCCCCGGACCAGTCTGGGACACAGGCAAGATCCCCCTGCATTTTGGGACCAAATTGGGCTCCTGGAGGGACAGTGCTGTTGGTGCCCCCCGGGTTGGGGCACCCCGAGGACTCCAGCGCGCACCGAAAGGATTATTCGGGGAGATCCTCGGGGTGCCCGGCCCTGGGGAGCTCAAAGCAAGGTCCCTGCCATGGATTCAGGCATTGCTGAGAGTATCCCAGGGGTCCCTGTCCCTGCTAGACATGGAGCTCTCTAATGGGCTGTAATTGGGTTCTAAAAGTGGTGCTCCAAGTGCCAAACAAGTGTGGGATTGGGATTAAGAAATGAGCAGTGAGGGTCCAATGGGCTGTTTTCTCTGGAATGTGACTGTGAGAGCTGCAGGAGTGCCAGGTGTGTGTTCCAGTCCCCAGCATTTGGTTTGCACATGTCCTGGTCAGACACAAGTACAATTTCCTCAGTCCTGAACACAGCAGAATGAGAATTATGGACTGGCAGTGTTAAGGTGATTGGTGTGAGAGGGGTCAAACTGGGAAAACATTGGGGAATTCCTCAGTTTGTGTTTTTGCCAAACTCACCCAAACCTGTGCTAGGAAGTGATGGGCTGGAAAAGTTGAGGCAGAAATGGAATTGAAAACTGGGGCTGTTGACACTGTAATTGCTGAAACTAAATGTGTCCAAGCAGCAGCTCTTGTTGTGCAGGGAATAACTCCTGTCAGCAGCAAGGCCCCGACTGAAGTGGCAGCTGCAGTTGTTCCTGTGGTGTGGGCCAGTGGAGCTGCAGGAGAGTGGAAGAGGGCAGAACCTGTAGGTATTACCCCTGATGTGGGATCTCTATGGGTAAGGCCAAACCAGTATCCTTTAAAATCAGAATGCCAGCTTGGATTGGTTGCAGGAACAGCTGAATTTGCTCCTCCTGGTTTGCTTGTAGAAGGTGAATGCCAGAATCTGCCAAGAAAACCAATGGCCAAGGGGATTGATTAGTGCAGGACCTGAGAGAACCCCTGTAAGTGACAACCTGGAGGAGTTTCCAGTATTGGATTTATAAGATGGCCTTTGCTGCATCTCCTTGAGCAAGGAAAGCCAAGAAAGCTTTGCTTTTGCAGGAGAAAATGGGAAAAGCAGGCAGGAAGAAGAGAAGCCCCGTGACTCCTCCCTGAGTCCCAGACAGCCCATGAACTGCCTTGCTGGGAATGGTGGGACGGGCTTGACTCTGCATTGCTCCCTCGGGATGTGTGGTAAGACTGTTATGGCAACTTTTCCAACAGCCTGAAAGCATTTGCTGCCTTGGCTAGATGGTGCAAGGGCAGCCTTTAAGCAGCTGAAGCATTCCCTGAGGAGATCTCTGGGTCTGCCAGATGTGTCAGAACTGTTGGAAGCATCTTTGGTGGGGAGGGCAAACAAAGGCCAAGGTGTGCAGTGACCCCCCTGAGAAGGGACTTTCAGTTAATGGCATCCCTGATGGTGAACTTTGTGGGCTGTTCCCCCTGTAGGGCAGGTGATAGTCCCTGCTGGAGTGATGGGAAAAATGGTTAAAAGGGAGCCCCAAAAGCTGGAAATCCTCCTGGAGACTCCTGGCAAAGAGAGTTTGCTGAGTTCCCCCTGACAGAAGGACAGTGATAGCTTTTGAGTGCTGGTAGATCCTTTTAATAGATAGCCTTGAGTGCGTCCTTTTTGCACCCTTAGGACTTATCAAAGTCCCCATATTCCAGGAGATAGACACATTGAAGTTTCAAATGCTCTTCCTAACCCTTTGTTGGCTTGAGGCTCTCCCCTCAGGAACTGCAGGAACTCCTGGTGCCGCCTGGGCCGATGGATTGGACGCCCCAGCC
The DNA here is from genome assembly GCF_025592945.1 of Manacus candei. Taxonomy (NCBI): domain Eukaryota; kingdom Metazoa; phylum Chordata; class Aves; order Passeriformes; family Pipridae; genus Manacus; species Manacus candei. The sequence goes on from NW_026138110.1 coordinate 3,509,885, forward strand.
CCTCCGTTCCTGCCCAGCCACTGGGGCCGTGTCCAGTGGTGGCACTGCCAGCCCTGCAGGTGAAGTGGGAAGGGCCTTTGCAGGTCTTGTGGGTCACATTTATAGCAGGTAAAGTTGCAGTAAAAGGACCTGGGGTCTGTTATTCTTGAGTGAAGGAGGTTCCTTTTGATTGGTGAGCAGGACAAAGTGGATCCTTCAGAGTTCCCATCCGTGTTTGTGTCTCAGCCTGTGTTAGGATTCAGGGCTGTAGCTGTTGTTGTCACTGAGCAGTCAAAGTGTGCTTTAAATAATGAGACCCTGGCCTGATGGCCCAGTGTTAAGAAAAAAGGGGGAATGATGTCTGAGCGTTGAGATGTAACAAGGGCTAATCCTTTTTGCAGTGGGATGGAGCCTGGAAAGTGCACAGAGCTGAGCCCAGGGATTGAAAGGGACCAAGCAAGGGAGGTGAAGAAAGAAGGAAGAAGGGAAGTGAGGCAGCAGGCAAGCAGCACCAAGTTGCTGTGTAAGCAGGTGAGTTGTGTTGAGGATCCTCAGGCAGGCACTGAGGACTTGGAGGGCTCCAGACAGAGCAGACCTGGGAAGGCCGTCGGTGAAGCCCCTTGGAAACCTTCTAAGGGTAGTTGTGTATGGTGATAAGTGTTGGGAAATGTCCTGAATGTGGAACAGGAATGCAGGGAAGGAAAATGAGCCCTCCTGTCATGCTGACCCCTCCCATCAGCTGCAGTGGAGACCCCTCCGTGTGCCCTTTGGGAGCGGATTGCCAGGGCACCTGGAGGGCTGGGATCATGGCAGGGTGTTGTAAGCAAGGAATGCCTGGCTTCTAAAAGTCACCAGCTGAGTCTTTGAGGCTCCTTTGAAGAGCTGTTTTCAGGCAGGCAAATTGCCCCCCAGGAGGGACTCTGTGCCTGCTCTCCCGTGGCTCCAAGGGATCTCTGGCCCTTCACGCCGGCACCGAGATTTTCTCGGGAAGGGCCTCAGATCCCCGGACCAGTCTGGGACACAGGCAAGATCCCCCTGCATTTTGGGACCAAATTGGGCTCCTGGAGGGACAGTGCTGTTGGTGCCCCCCGGGTTGGGGCACCCCGAGGACTCCAGCGCGCACCGAAAGGATTATTCGGGGAGATCCTCGGGGTGCCCGGCCCTGGGGAGCTCAAAGCAAGGTCCCTGCCATGGATTCAGGCATTGCTGAGAGTATCCCAGGGGTCCCTGTCCCTGCTAGACATGGAGCTCTCTAATGGGCTGTAATTGGGTTCTAAAAGTGGTGCTCCAAGTGCCAAACAAGTGTGGGATTGGGATTAAGAAATGAGCAGTGAGGGTCCAATGGGCTGTTTTCTCTGGAATGTGACTGTGAGAGCTGCAGGAGTGCCAGGTGTGTGTTCCAGTCCCCAGCATTTGGTTTGCACATGTCCTGGTCAGACACAAGTACAATTTCCTCAGTCCTTAACCCAAGAGAGGGAGAATGAAGGACTGGCAGTGTTAAGGTGATTGGTGTGAGAGGGGTTAAACTGGGAAAACACTGGGGAATTCCTGAGTCTCTCTCTTTGCCAAACTCACCCAAACCTGTGCTAGGAAGAGATGGACTGGAGTCTCTGATCCCCTGGGCAGTTGTTTTGCATGATCTGGCAGCCTCTGGGATTAGACTGGCCTGGGCAGACAGGGAGCAGTTTGTCCTGTGGAGCTGGGCTGGGTTTGTTGAGGATGCCTTGGGAGGCAGGGCTGGAGAGGCTCCTCTGTTGGCTGTAGTGGTGGAAGGTTGTAGCAGCAGGGCTGGAGCCTTCGCCCTCCTGCTCCCCCCGTGAGCCCCGACGGGCCCGTGCCCTTGGCAATGGAGGGCCCCCCATTGCTGAGTCAGCGGTTCCGGGGGCCAGGAGGGATGGGATCAGGATGCCGAGCTCCGCCCAGGGCCAGGGCTGCCAGTGTTCAACCATGCAGGGAACTGAAAGCACAGTGAGATGGAGGCCAAGCTGCAGCACAGGGATGGGTGAGAAAAGACCCTGGTCCTCAGGTGGAGCTTTGAATTCCCTGGAAAAATGGATCCTGTCAGATGGATCAGGCCCTTGTGGGTGCTGGAGCAGAGGCCTCTGTCATTTATGGTCACCCTGAAAGGTTGCAAGGACAGCAAGTTCTGACTGCAGGATGAGGTGGCAAACAAAGTGAAGTGGTCCAGAGAAAAGCTGAGGCTAAAATTGGTCCTGTGCCAGAGCAGCCTCGTGCAGTGCTTGTTGCTGTCCCTGAGTGTCCCATTGCAGTGGATATTTCCAAGGGTGCCTTGTGCTGGGGAGCACTGGGGCAGTTCCCTTTCCCTGGGCAGGGCAGGCAGGGCACGTTTCCCCCCTCGAGGGTGGCTCCACAGTCCCCCCCTGTGCCCTGGGAGCGTGGCAGAACACCTGGACCCACTGTCCTTGCCAGAGAGGGCACAAGGGATGGTTGGATGGGGGAGGGAATGGCTCAGGGAGTACAAGCACCATTACAATGAGTAGGGCAGCACCTGGAAAGGAAGGGGGGAGTTAATCCAGACAAAATCCAAGCACCTGCCCAAGCTGTGATATTTTTAGGAACTCAGTGGTGCTGTGGTCCCCAGGAAGTATTGCCCAGGACTAGGCAGGAGACTTCAGGCTCTGTCACCCCCAGAGCAAGTGTCCAGGGGCAGGCAGTGGGGAGGCAGCTCTGTTGTTGAGGATGGGGTTATTTTCTCTGCTTTATTTTGTCTCCAGAGATGTTCTTCCCGTTAATCCAAACTGACTCCATCTCCTAACTCTCTGAAGAGGTTTTCTGCTTTTTGTGGGAGAGTAAGGTTTGGGTTCTAACTATAGAAGAGCCAACAAAATAAAGGCTTTGTGGCAAACAAATGGTGTCTCCCAAACTCTTTGTACTTCAAATAGATGCCTTTATTCTTAGTTTTTTCTTATTGGTATTCTCAAGGTACTTAATACTCTGTCTACAGTTATTTATTTTGGCTTCTCTTTTTTATTTGTTACAGAGTTGATGTGACTGACTTCTTTTTGAAATGCAGCAGTGCTCTCAAGGATATTTCCCCCCCACTCCTGGGCTTGTGCAGGGCTGTTGAGTCCGTGTGTGCCACTGTTCTTGTCCCAGGGGGACCGAGTGACATTTGGAACCAAACCTGGGGACTTGAACTCTAGGAATGTTTCTGTGTCTTTGAATTTTAAATTGCACATGAAGCAGAAATATGTTTGTGTTTTCCAGGTTATATTGTCATGAAAATAGAAATGCATCATTGGATCTTACTCCTCTGAGGGCAAACCACCAGACTGATCATTTCTTAGTCCATCAGACCCAGTGCCAGGAACTCAGAGGGCTGTTTGTGTGCAAATGTGCTGAGTGGTGGTGGCCCCCGTGAGACTGTGACCAGCTGGAAATGTGTGTGTGTGTGTGTGCAGAGCTGGGCTGGATCCCTTGGGATTTGGCTCCCAGATCCCCCCCAGCCTTCAGGAAAAGCAGAGGCCACCGAACCCTGAGGGAAGGGAGTCCCATTTGCAGAAGGGTTTGTAGATTGGGGAAAAGCTCTCCAGAACAAAGCCTGTGTTCCAAACCCCTTCAGGCCAAAGTCAAGGAGCACAAACCCTGGAGTCATCAAGTTATGAAGTTTGGTTCAAACCATTTCCTAATAAGTCAGTTTTAATGAAGTGTTAAAAGGAGAACTTAAATAAGGGTAATTTCTGACGGAGAATAATGGGAAGAAGTGGTTTAAGTTCCCTAAACATGTTTTATATCAGTCCATGGTTATTTAATTGAGCATTGTTTGGAATTTTTCTTTTTGCATTCGTTCCTGGTGTGCTTTTCTCTAAGGGATGTTTGGAGGTCTTTTTGATTGGTTGAAGGTTTTTAATGTCAGTGCTGGATTGGGGTGGACAGTCATTGTAACATGATTTAGAGTTCGATGCATTTTATTCTGTGTGCCCTGTTTGATGTCTCGTGTTCAGCGAGTGACTGGTCAGAGTTTGGCCCAAGCCTTTGTTTTTCAGGTGAAAAACCCGAAGGGGGAATTGTAGTTGCAGCTTTGCCCTTGAGCTGCAGCTGGAGCCTGGCCAAAGAACAAGGCAAAGCTCCCTGGGGAAGGAAAGGGGAGCCAGAGAAGAAAAGCAGCTGCAGCCAGAAAGGTGGGTTTGGGCGGGAGAAGAGGGGCTGTGACCCAGCAAGGGGCTCTGGAGGGCTCTGGGGTCTCTGTAGGGGCTCTGGGGTCTCTGTAGGGGCTCTGGGGTCTCTGTAGGGGCTCTGGGGTCTCTGTAGGGGCTCTGGGGTCCCTCTAATGGCTCTGGGGTCCCTGTAATGGCTCTGGGGTCTCTGTAGGGGCTCTGGGGTCCCTCTCCTGGCTCGGGGTCCCTCTCCCTGCCGGCACAGGAGCTGCTGCCGCCCCAGCAAGAGGCAGAGGAGTCGCTGCCCAGAAGCAAGAACTCACTGAGAGCTGAACTGGGGCCGTGTGGGCAGGGCCAGAGGGGAGCAAAGGAAGGGATTTGTTCCTAATAAAAGAAATAAAGTTTGGGTCATTTGTTGGGGAGATTTGTGTCAGTTTCTGATCATTTTTGGGGGTGATTGGGCTGACTTTTGGGTCATTTCTGGGGGAGATTTGGGTGAGTCTTGGTATCACTGTTTTGGGGTTTTGGGGTCAGTTTCTGGTCATATTTGGGGCTGATTTTGTATCATTTTGGGTCAGTTTTGGGGGGGTTTCTTGCATTTTTAGGTCAGGTTTTGGGCCAATTTGGAGTTAGTTTTTGAGGTGATTTGGGCCTGTTTTGTGTCAGTTCTGGATCAATTTTTGGGGTGAATTGGATCAGTTTTTGTGTCATTTTTTGGGGAGATTTGGGTGAGTTCTGGGTCATTTTTGGGGAGATTTGAATCAGTTTCTGGTAGTTTTCTGGGGAGACTTGGGTGAGTTCAGGGTCTCTCCTGATTGTAACTCTTTCAGATTCCTCTACTGATTTTAATTTTTTCAGGCTCCTCTCCTGATTTTAATTTTTTTAGGCTCCTCTCCTGGTTTTAATTTTTTCAGGCTCCTCTCCTGATTTTAATTTTTTCAGGCTCCTCTCCTGATTTTTATTGAATTAGTCCCTTCTCCTGATTTTTATTTTTTCAGGCTCCTCTCCTGATTTTAATTTTTTCAGGCTCCTTTCCTGATTTTAATTTTTTCAGGCTCCTCTCCTGATTTTAATTTTTTTAGGCTTCTCTCCTGATTTTAATTTTTTTAGTCTTTTCTCCTGATTTTAATATTTTTAGGCTCTTCTCCTGATTTTAATATTTTCAGGCTCTTCTCCTGATTTTAATTTTTTTAAGGCTCCTCTCCTGATTTTTATTGTTCTAGTCCCCTCTCCTGATTTTAATTTTTTCAGGCTCCTTTCCTGATTTTAATTTTTTAGACTCCTCTCCTGATTTTTATTGTATTAGTCCCCTGTCGTGATTTTAATTTTTTCAGGCTCCTCTCCTGATTTTAATTCTTTTAGGCTCCTCTCCTGATTTTAAAATTTTAGGCTTCTCTCCTGATTTTAATTTTTTCAGGCTCCTCTCCTGATTTTCATTTTTTTATGTTCCTCTCCTGATTTTTATTGTATTAGTCCCCTCTCCTGATTTTAATTTTTTCAGGCTCCTCTCGTGATTCTAATTTTTTCAGGCTCCTCTCCTGATTTTAATTTATTAGGCTCTTCTCCTGATTCTAATTTTTTTAGGCTCCTCTCCTGATTTTTATTTTTTTCAGGCTTCTCTGCTCATTTTAATTTTTTTAGGCTCTTCTCCTGATTTTAATTCTCTTAGGCTCTTTCCTGATTTTTATTTTTTAGGCTCTCTCCCCTCTCCCGATTTTCAGTTTAAGGCTTTTCTCCTGATTTTAATTTTTTTAGGCTCTTCCTCTAATTTTTTTTTTTTAAGGTTCTTCTCCTGATTTTAATTTTTTTTGGCTCTTCTCCTGATTTTAATTTTTTTAGGCTCTTCCTCTAATTTTTTTTTTTTTAAGGTTCTTCTCCTGATTTTAATTTTTTTTGGCTCTTCTCCTGATTTTAATTTTTTTCGGCTCTTCTCTTGATTTTAATTCTCTTAGGTTCCTCTCCTGATTTTAATTCTCTTGGGCTCTCCTCCTGATTTTTATATTTTTAGACTCTTCTCCTGATTTTCATTTTTTTATGCTCTTCCCCTGATTGTCATTTTTTTTTTAGGCTCTTCTCCTGATTTTAATTCTCTTAGGAGAAGAGCCTAGAGAATTAAAACCAGGAGAAGAGCCTAATTACACAAGTAAATTTTCAAACCACTCAGCAATTACAAGCCAATTATCCGATTTCCCAAAAGAACTACACGAAGAAATACGGTTATAAAACAAAAAAAAATGCCATAAGTAAAAAATCGCATAGCAACACTGCCCCCTGGTGACAGAGAAAAGGAATTGCACATATATTTGATAGGCAATGCTGCCACCTGCTGACGGAAAACAGGAACTGCATTGAAAAAATTTTGAACAGCGCATGCGCAGTCGTTGGCAAAACGCCGGCGATCACGTGGTAAGTAAGGGCAGGCAGGAGAGGGACCGGCGACGCATGCGCAGTGGCTCTCGTGCCGCCGCAGCGCTCCCTGCTCGAGTTAAGGGCCGGTTCTGGCGGCAGGGCGGGACTCGCGGTCTCCCGTCTGTCTCGGGGTGTGTGTGGGGGGAATAACGTGAAGATTTCTTGGGGTGAAAGCGCAGAAATTAGCGAGGAGGGACGCTAATTTGGGTAAAGTCGGTCACCGGAAGTAGTGAGCGACCGGAAGTCCTCCAAGGCCCCGGCCCGGAAGTTCGCCAAGCCCACAGTAAAGATGGCGCCGCCAGGACCGGAACGACCACAGTAAAGATGGCGGCGAAACACCCCCTCTCCTTAGAGAGGCGTTTATCATGCTGCCTGACCTCCGCCCCGACCCGGACCCCCGCCCCGCGCCCGCAGCGCCGTCTCGCCGCGCCGCTTCCCGCTGTGGGGACGGGGCGGGGTGCTCGGCGGCACCGGGCGCGGGCGGCAGGTTCGCGGGCGGCGGCAGGCACCGGTGCGGGCAGCCCCCTCTTGGGGCCGCTGCGCAGGCGCGGGACCCCAGGCAGTCACCGCCCGCCCGCCCCGCCCCGCTCCGCTCCGCTCCCGGTCGGTCCCGCCGTGCCCCGGAGATGCTGTTGGGGCTGCGCCGCCGCCTCCCCCCCCCCGGAAGCGACCCACGGCGGCAGATCCGACGTCGGGCTCTGCAGGAGATCGTCGCCGGGGTAAGCGGGGGCCCGGCGGGGGGGCGGCGGCGGCAGCTCTTCTGCCGCGGCCAGCGGGGCCTGCAGGCAGGGGAAGCGACAGGCAGGTTTCTCCCCTCTGCGGAGACACTCGCACCTGCGTGCCGCCGCCAGGAGAAGGGGCGGCGAGAGCGGCAGGCGGCAGGGCCGGGCTCGGATGTGCCCTGGCATCGCACCCCCCCCGCGGGGAGGGTCTGTGCCGCCCGGCGGTCGGGGCGGGCCGGGAAGCGGCGCCTGCGCAGAGCGAGGCGTTGGCCGGGCCGGGCCTGAAGCGCTCGGGGCCGCCGGGCAGGGCAGTGGCGGCGACCGGCCGGGGCGGGGGGTGCGGGGTAAGAGCAGGTTTTAGGGAAGAAACGCCTGTGGTGAGTAATCAGAAGAGAAGGGTGAAAGCCAAGGGCCTTTGACTTCTCCGGTGCACTTAATTTTCTTGTTCTCCTCTCTTTCAGGACAGGGAAAATCGTTGACTTGGGTCCAGCAATGCCGTATGTGTTGGGGTGTGAGCAGCCAAAGGCAACAGGCTCCAGCCCCACCGACCGGCGCTGGGGGCACCTGGTGCAGCCCGTGGGGTGAGGTAAGTCAGAGGGACACGTTTCTCTCCTCCTGCCTGTTGGCATTTGCTCCCTGGGCACTGGCTCTGTTTCCACTGCAGGTTGGTCCTTGCCGTGCTGGGAAGGGTGGAGAGGAAGGGGTGAAGGGCTGGGTGAGCGTGGGGTCCCCGAGCTGTGGGGTTGGGCTGTGCTGAGAGGGGCAGGTGGGTCCCCGTTGGTGAGCCCGAGCCTTGGCTTGGGGGTTCAGGAGCCCGGGGGGCCGAGCTGGGGGCTGTTTGCAGCTCTGCCAGGGCTGGGGCTGACACAGCGCTGGGGGAGAGCCTGGAGCTGGGCTGGGCCGGGGGACAGACGCAGGGGAGCTGGGGGAGGGTTTGGGACTCCCTGGGGGAAAAGGAGGGATGGATGGGCTGGATGGAGCCACAGGCACACTTGTCCAGGGTGCTGGGATCCGGGTCAAACTCCAGTTCCCCTCGTGTCCAGGGATGCAGGGGCTGAGGGATTGGATTTCCCTGGGGGATTGCAGGAATGAGAGGAAACATGGTGCCAGAGCAGGCTGTGCTTGCCTCTGAGGACAGAGAGCCTGTGGGCTGAGGTGAGATTGCTGTGAGTGTTGGGATGAGCATTCCAGCGAACAGGGAGCTTGGAATTCCAGGTGCTGATGGAACCATCGCCTAGAGGTGTGTTTAGTTTGTGTCTGTGGGAGCTGAGATTCGGGCTGGAGAGCTGTTGCTGGGAACAAAGGGTGGAGAAAACCTGCTCCACGCATGTGTAAGGAAGGATGGAGTAGCAGGGAAGGGGAGTATTTCTATACAGTATCAATATTCTCCATGTGGGATGGAGCAGCAATGGGGGTGGTTGGGTTTGGCCTGGGCCGGTCAGGATCTGCCATAAACAACCCACCAGACCCCGAACCCTCACTGGACATGTCCAGCCCCTCAGCAGAAACCCAAGTTGTTCATTTGTTACAGAGGAAAAATGATTGGTAATTGCTTCTGATCTGTGGAGAATTCCCTTTGGAATGGTCAAACAGAGAGCGTATCAAGGCAGGCAGAGCATTTCTTTTGGCTCTTTTTTTTTTTTTCTGGTTTGTCATTTTCTGTTTGGCTTCAATGCATTTTGTGTGCTCCTGTTCAGGAAGCAGCGTATTTTTACCTTGAAATTCAGGGTGGGTTTGTTTGTTTGTTTAGGATTTTTTTCTTTCCCAGTTGAATCAGGCCTAGTCCAGTGTTGTCCTACAGGACTGCTTTGGTGCTGGGTCAGAGAGAGAGAAGGGGAATGACTTTTCATTCTCTTCCAAGCACAAGTGGAAGGTTGTCTTGTCCCTCCCCAAAGCACTGCAGGCACATGGGAGTAGCTCAGTGCTGGCCCAGTTCTCTGAGAAACACCCGTGGGGGAGAGGTTTAAGTCTTAATGACAACACTCTGGTCTCTTGATGGCAAAGACTGGGTCCTCCAGTCCCAGCCTGATGAGGGAGAACAGGAACCTCTATTCTTCATGGCAAACCTTCTGTTACTCCTTGTGCAGTCTTTTCTTTCTGTTGTATGTGTTACTGTCCAGAATCTCTCCGAGGAAAGCTGTTACAAATTTAGAGGTAGGACTGGAATTTGGGGCTGTTCCCTACAAACTCCTGCAAAGCCTGAAGGACCGGGCTGATGACTGCTCTTAACAAAGGTGGTTTATTAATATTCCGTCAGATTTCCCTCAGCTCTGGGCAGGACAGGCAAGGGTTAGGGTGGGGAATTGTGCAAGCAAGACTTGTTATTTCTCCTGTGTGTGTGTCAGTTTGGCAGGGCTGGGAGAAGGAGGACTCGTGTGGGCACCTCCAGAGACAGCGGGAACGGGAGCGTGCTGCGGAGGAGGGAAATTCCAGGGGGTGGGTGCCGAGAAATTTGTCCTTCCCTCGCCCTGTGCTCTGCACTTAGCAGTGGGTCAAGTGCAGAAGTTTCCTGGGGACCCTGGGAAATGATGCCGGGTCTGCCAAGAAAAGTGGGGCCAAAGGAGCAGGACCTGACTCTGCCAGCGTGGGAGAAACAAGGGACGGGTCATCCTCTGCCTCCAGGAGGGAGGGCAGCAGGAACGGCCACGGACTAAAGCACTGAAGTGCCGTTCCCCAGGGAGCCCCTGCCCAGACCTGAACTTGCTTCTGCACTTGCTGTCCCTTTCCCAGCGGAGCCGAAGCATCGGGTGCAGCTGCCGGGGGGATGGAGCTGCCAAGGACAAGCTGGGAGGGTGTTTGCGAGGGAAGGGGGTAGAAGGAGCTCTTGATGTGCTTTGTTTACTTCTTCATCCCACAGAATTGCCACGAGAGGAAATACTTCAGAGGGGCTTCCCTCCAGATAAGGCCTGAAGATGCCAGGAGGTTTCAGCCGGGAGGAAAGGAGCTGTGGAAGAAAAGCAGCCTAAAAACAGCCAGTGGGGATCATCAGGTTTTCCAGCCAAGAAGAACAAGGAGAGAGATGAGGGAATCGGGTTCCAATTCCTAATGCTTTGGTGGGTGCAGGAATGATTTCTGTGTGTTTTCCAGTCCCTTTGGATTCCTGAGATGATTTTAAAATGATGGCTTTAGCAATCAACTAAATCGCAGATGTTGTTTTTGAGAGGAAATGATGCCAAAGAAATGCAGAGTTTTGGGGATGATTTGGGTCAGTTTTTGGGGTCAGTTTGGGGTCGTTGTTTGGGGTGATTTGGGTCAGCTTTTGGGATGATTGGGGTCAGTTTTGGGTCAGCTTTTGGGATGATTGGGGTCAGGTTTTGGGGTCAGTTTTGGGTCAGCTTTTGGGATGATTTGGGTCGGTTTTGGGTCAATTTTTGGGGAGCACTGGGTGTTACTGGGGGTTGTTGAGGAGCACTGGGTGTTACTGGGGTGTACTGGGGAGCACTGGGTGTTACTGAGGGTTGTTGGGGAGCACTGGGAGAGAAAATGAAAAATAAAGAGAATAAAAAATAAACGAAGTAAAGAAGGAAATATAAAAAAGAAAATTTAAAAAAAAAGGCAAAAAAACTAAAAAGGAAATAAAATGAAAATGAAATAAAAGAGAGAAAAAAAAAAAAAGAAACCCCTTCTTGGGCCCCCCGTTTCCTCTCCTCCCCCCCCCCGAACCGTAAATTGCGGGGTCATCACCCCTAAAATGTGAGAAGGGGACCCCGAAATGTGGGTGAGGGAACCCCAGGGAGCCGGAAAAGTGGAGGGGGAGCCGCAGTAAGAAAGCGAAGCCGGGCGGTCGGGCGGCGGGGTGGGGGGGTGGGGGGGGCGCATGCGCAGTCGTTGGCAAGACGCCGGCGATCACGTGGTAAGTAAGGGCAGGCAGGAGAGGGACCGGCGACGCATGCGCAGTGGCTCTCGTGCCGGTGCAGCGCTCCCTGCTCGAGTTAAGGGCCGGTTCCGGCGGCAGGGCGGGACTCGCAGCCTCCCGTCTGTCCCGGGGTGTGTGTGGGGGGAATAACGTGAATTTCTCCTGATTTTAATTCTCTTGGGCTCTTGTCCTCATTTTAATTTTTTGAAGGCTCTTGTCCTGATTTTAATTTTTTGAAGGCTCTAGTCCTGATTTTAATTTTTTGAAGGCTCTTGTCCTGATTTTAATTTTTTTAAGGCTCTTCTCCTAAATTTAATTTTTTTAAGGCTCTTCTCCTGATTTTAATTCTCTTGGTTCAAACCATTTCCTAATAAGTCAGTTTTAATGAAGTGTTAAAAGGAGAACTTAAATAAGGGTAATTTCTGATGGAGAATAATGGGAAGAAGTGGTTTAAGTTCCCTAAACATGTTTTATATCAGTCCATGGTTATTTAATTGAACATTGTTTGGAATTTTTCTTTTTGCATTCGTTCCTGGTGTGCTTTTCTCTATCTAAGGGATGTTTGGAGGTCTTTTTGATTGCTTGAAGGTTTTTAATGTCAGTGCTGGATTGGGGTGGACAGTCATTGTAACATGATTTAGAGTTCGATGCATTTTATTCTGTGTGCCCTGTTTGATGTCTCGTGTTCAGCGAGTGACTGGTCAGAGTTTGGCCCAAGCCTTTGTTTTTCAGGTGAAAAACCCGAAGGGGGAATTGTAGTTGCAGCTTTGCCCTTGAGCTGCAGCTGGAGCCTGGCCAAAGAACAAGGCAAAGCTCCCTGGGGAAGGAAGGGGGAGCCAGAGAAGAAAAGCAGCTGCAGCCAGAAAGGTGGGTTTGGGCGGGAGAAGAGGGGCTGTGACCCAGCAAGGGGCTCTGGAGGGCTCTGGGGTCCCTGTAATGGCTCTGGGGTCTCTATAGGGGCTCTGGGGTCTCTATAGGGGCTCTGGAGGGCTCTGGGGTCCCTATAATGGCTCTGGGGTCTCTGTAGGGACTCTGGGGTTTCTATCGTGGCTCTGGGGTCCCTATAATGGCTCTGGGGTCTCTGTAGGGGCTCTGGGGTCCCTCTCCTGGCTCGGGGTCCCTGTCCTGGCTCGGGGTCCCTCTCCTGGCTCGGGGTCCCTCTCCCTGCCGGCACAGGAGCTGCTGCCGCCCCAGCAAGAGGCAGAGGAGTCGCTGCCCAGAAGCAAGAACTCACTGAGAGCTGAACTGGGGCCGTGTGGGCAGGGCCAGAGGGGAGCAAAGGAAGGGATTTGTTGCTAAGAAAAGAAATAAAGTTTGGGTCATTTGTTGGGGAGATTTGTGTCAGTTTCTGATCATTTTTGGGGGCGATTTGGCTGACTTGGGTCATTTTTTGGGGAGATTTGGGTGAGTCTTGGTGTCAGTGTTTTGGGGTTTTGGGGTCAGTTTCTGGTCATATCTGGGGCTGATTTTGTATCATTTTGGGTCAGTTTTGGGGGGGGGGGTTTGCATTTTTAGGTCAGGTTTTGGGCCAATTTGGAGTTAGTTTTTGAGGTGATTTGGGCCAGTTTTGGGTCAGTTCTGGATCAATTTTTGGAGTGAATTGGATCAGTTTTTGTGTCTTTTTTGGGGAGATTTGAATCAGTTTCTGGTCATTTTTTGGGGAGATTTGGGTGAGTTCTGGGTCATTTTTGGGGAGATTTGAATCAGTTTCTGGTAGTTTTTTGGGGAGACTTGGGTGAGTTCTGGGTCTCTCCTGATTTTAATTTTTTCAGGCTCCCCTCCTGATTTTAATTTTTTCAGGCTCCCCTCCTGATTTTAATTTTTTCAGGATCCCCTCCTGTTTTTAATTTTTTTAAGCTCCTCTCCTGATTTTTATTGTATTAGTCCCCTGTCCTGATTTTAATTTTTTCAGGCTCTTTTCCTGTTTTTAATATTTTTAGGCTCCTCTTCTGATTGTAATTCTTTTAGGCTCGTCTCCTGATTTTTAGATTTTTAGTCTCCTCTCCTGATTTTTATTCTCCCACCCGCCCTTCCCCGGCCCCAGCAGCGCTGTCAGTTGTTGTCACTGAGGAGTCAAACTATGCTTTAAATAATGAGACCCTGGCCTGATGGCCCAGTGTCAAGGCAAAAGGTGGAATGCTCTCTGAGTGTTGAGATGTAACAAGGGCTAATCCTTTTTGCAGTGGGATGGAGCCTGGAAAGTGCACAGAGCTGAGCCCAGGGATTGAAAGGGACCAAGCAAGGGAGGTGAAGAAAGAAGGAAGAAGGGAAGTGAGGCAGCAGGCAAGCAGCACCAAGTTGCTGTGTAAGCAGGTGAGTTGTGTTGAGGTTCCTCAGGCAGGCACTGAGGACTTGGAGGGCTCCAGACAGAGCAGACCTGGGAAGGCCCTCGGTGAAGCCCCTCAGAAACCTGAAGCCCCTGGGCCTTTTGGGGAGCCTGAGCTATTGCAGCCCTGGGGATGGCTTTGGTTTCCTTCTCTCCTCAGAGTAAAACTCTGTGGGGGAGTCTGTGATCTCCCTGATTTTTGTGTCATAACTGAAACTTGGAAGGAAGTTGACCTTGTGTAGTTTCCCAACTGACTTGGCCGGGTTGAACCAGCAGTGCCAGATTGTTGTAGTGTGCAGGGTGTTGTTTGTGTCTGAGCAGTTTGGGGTTGATTTGCCAAGGGAGGCCGTGGAATGTTATGGTGTTTTTGTCCCAATATTTGGAGGCAGTGCCCTGGATGAGTTGATTTCTGCCTCACTCCCTGATATCTGAGTTAGGAGATGTACCAAGAACTGGGAGTTTTTGCAGTGGGATGTTCCCTAGAAAGTGCATGGAGTTGAGCCAAGGAACTTAAAGGGACTAAGCAAGCAAAGTCAAGAAAGAATGAAGAGGGGAACTGAGGCAGCAGCCAAGCAGCATCAGGCTCCTCTACAACCAGGTGAGTTGTCTTGAAGTTGATAAGGTGGTCACTGAGAACTTTGGGGGCTGCAGGCACAGGTGACCACCAGAGACCCCCGATGGAGCCCCTCAGAGACCTTATAAGGGTTTGTGTAGATGGGAACAGGTGTTGGGAGTGTCCTGAATGTGCAACAGGAATGCAGGGAAGGAAAATGAGCCCTCCTGTAATGCTGACCCCTCCCATCAGCTGCAGTGGAGACCCCTCCGTGTGCCCTTTGGGAGCGGATTGCCAGGGCACCTGGAGGGCTGGGATCATGGCAGGGTGTTGTAAGCAAGGAATGCCTGGCTTCTAAAAGTCACCAGCTGAGTCTTAGAGGCTCCTTTGAAGAGCTGAGTTCAGGCAGGCAAATTGCCCCCCCCAGGAGGGACTCTGTGCCTGCTCTCCCGTGGCTCCAAGGGATCTCTGGCCCTTCACGCCGGCACCGAGATTTTCTCGGGAAGGGCCTCAGATCCCCGGACCAGTCTGGGACACAGGCAAGATCCCCCTGCAGTTTAGGACCAAATTGGCCCCTGGAGGGACAGTGCTGTTGGTGCCCCCCGGGTTGGGGCACCCCGAGGACTCCAGCGCGCACCGAAAGGATTATTCGGGGAGATCCTCGGGGTGCCCGGCCCTGGGGAGCTCAAAGCAAGGTCCCTGCCATGGATTCAGGCATTGCTGAGAGTATCCCAGGGGTCCCTGTCCCTGCTAGACAGGGAGCTCTCTAATGGGCTGTAATTGGGTTCTAAAAGCGGTGCTCCAAGTGCCAAACAAGTGTGGGATTGGGATTAAGAAATGAGCAGTGAGGGTGCAATTGGCTGTTTTCTCTGGAATGTGACTGTGAGAGCTGCAGGAGTGCCAGGTGTGTGTTCCAGTCCCCAGCATTTGGTTTGCACATGTCCTGCTCAGACACAGGTCCAACTTGCTCAGTCCTTAACCCAATAGAGGGAGAATTAAGGACTGGCACTGTTAAGGTGATTGGTGTGACAGGGGTCAAACTGGGAAAACACTGGGGAATTCCTGAGTCTCTCTATTTGCCAAACTCACCCAAACCTGTGCTAGGAAGAGATGGACTGGAGTCTCTGATCTCCTGGGCAGTTGTCCTGCATGACCTGGGAGCCTCTGGGATTAGACTGGCCTGGGCAGACAGGGAGCAGTTTGTCCTGTGGAGCTGGGCTGGGTTTGTTGAGGATGCCTTGGGAGGCAGGGCTGGAGAGGCTCCTCTGTTGGCTGTAGTGGTGGAAGGTTTGTAGCAGCAGGGCTGGAGCCTTCGCCCTCCTGCTCCCCCCGTGAGCCCCGACGGGCCCGTGCCCTTGGCAATGGAGGGCCCCCCATTGCTGAGTCAGCGGTTCCGGGGGCCAGGAGGGATGGGATCAGGATGCCGAGCTCCGCCCAGGGCCAGGGCTGCCAGTGTTCAACCATGCAGGGAACTGAAAGCACAGGGAGATGGAGGCCAAGCTGCAGCACAGGGATGGGTGAGAAAAGACCCTGGTCCTCAGGTGGAGCTTTGAATTCCCTGGAAAAATGGATCCTGTCAGATGGATCAGGCCCTTGTGGGTGCTGGAGCAGAGGCCTCTGTCATTTATGGTCACCTTGAAAGGTTGCAAGGACAGCAAGTTCTGACTGCAGGATGAGGTGGCAAACAAAGTGAAGTGGTCCAGAGAAAAGCTGAGGCTAAAATTGGCCCTGTGCCAGAGCAGCCTCGTGCAGTGCTTGTTGCTGTCCCTGAGTGTCCCATTGCAGTGGATATTTCCAAGGGTGCCTTGTGCTGGGGAGCACTGGGGCAGTTCCCTTTCCCTGGGCAGGGCAGGCAGGGCACGTTTCCCCCCTCGAGGGTGGCTCCACAGTCCCCCCCTGTGCCCTGGGAGCGTGGCAGAACACCTGGACCCACTGTCCTTGTCAGAGAGGGCACAAGGGATGGTTGGATGGGGGAGGGAATGGCTCAGGGAGTACAAGCACCATTACAATGAGTAGGGCAACACCTGGAAAGGAAGAAGGGGAGTTAATCCAGACAAAATCCAAGCACCTGCCCAACCTGTGATATTTTTAGGAACTCAGTGGTGCTGTGGTCCCCAGGAAGTATTGCCCAGGACTAGGCAGGAGACTTCAGGCTCTGTCACCCCCAGAGCAAGTGTCCAGGGGCAGGCAGTGGGGAGGCAGCTCTGTTGTTGAGGATGGGGTTATTTTCTCTGCTTTATTTTGTCTCCAGAGATGTTCTTCCCGTTAATCCAAACTGACTCCATCTCCTAACTCTCTGAAGAGGTTTTCTGCTTTTTGTGGGAGGGTAAGGTTTGGGTTCTAACTATAGAAGAGCCAACAAAATAAAGGCTTCGTGGCAAACAAATGGTGTCTCCCAAACTCTTTGTACTTCAAATAGATGCCTTTATTCTTAGTTTTTTCTTATTGGTATTCTCAAGGTACTTGATACCCTGTCTACAGTTATTTATTTTGGCTTCTCTTTTTTATTTGTTACAGAGTTGATGTGACTGACTTCTTTTTGAAATGCAGCAGTGCTCTCAAGGATATTTCCCCCCCACTCCTGGGCTTGTGCAGGGCTGTTGAGTCCGTGTGTGCCACTGTTCTTGTCCCAGGGGGACCGAGTGACATTTGGAACCAAACCTGGGGACTTGAACTCTAGGAATGTTTCTGTGTCTTTGAATTTTAAATTGCACATGAAGCAGAAATATGTTTGTGTTTTCCAGGTTATATTGTCATGAAAATAGAAATGCATCATTGGATCTTACTCCTCTGAGGGCAAACCACCAGACTGATCATTTCTTAGTCCATCAGACCCAGTGCCAGGAACTCAGAGGGGTGTTTGTGTGCAAATGTGCTGAGTGGTGGTGGCCCCCGTGAGACTGTGACCAGCTGGAAATGTGTGTGTGTGTGTGTGCAGAGCTGGGCTGGATCCCTTGGGATTTGGCTCCCAGATCCCCCCCAGCCTTCAGGAAAACCAGAGGCCACCGAACCCTGAGGGAAGGGAGTCCCATTTGCAGAAGGGTTTGTAGATTGGGGAAAAGCTCTCCAGAACAAAGCCTGTGTTCCAAACCCCTTCAGGCCAAAGTCAAGGAGCACAAACCCTGGAGTCATCAAGTTATGAAGTTTGGTTCAAACCATTTCCTAATAAGTCAGTTTTAATGAAGTGTTAAAAGGAGAACTTAAATAAGGGTAATTTCTGATGGAGAATAATGGGAAGAAGTGGTTTAAGTTAACTAAACATGTTTTATATCAGTCCATGGTTATTTAATTGAGCATTGTTTGGAATTTTTCTTTTTGCATTCGTTCCTGGTGTGCTTTTCTCTATCTAAGGGATGTTTGGAGGCCTTTTTGATTGCTTGAAGGTTTTTAATGTCAGTGCTGGATTGGGGTGGACAGTCATTGTAACATGATTTAGAGTTCGATGCATTTTATTCTGTGTGCCCTGTTTGATGTCTCGTGTTCAGCGAGTGACTGGTCAGAGTTTGGCCCAAGCCTTTGTTTTTCAGGTGAAAAACCCGAAGGGGGAATTGTAGTTGCAGCTTTGCCCTTGAGCTGCAGCTGGAGCCTGGCCAAAGAACAAGGCAAAGCTCCCTGGGGAAGGAAGGGGGAGCCAGAGAAGAAAAGCAGCTGCAGCCAGAAAGGTGGGTTTGGACGGGAGAAGAGGGGCTGTGACCCAGCAAGGGGCTCTGGAGGGCTCTGGGGTCCCTGTAATGGCTCTGGGGTCCCTGTAATGGCTCTGGGGTCTCTATAGGGGCTCTGGGGTCTCTATAGGGGCTCTGGAGGGCTCTGGGGTCCCTATAATGGCTCTGGGGTCTCTGTAGGGACTCTGGGGTTTCTATCGTGGCTCTGGGGTCCCTATAATGGCTCTGGGGTCCCTGTAATGGCTCTGGGGTCCCTGTAATGGCTCTGGGGTCCCTCTCCTGGTTCTGGGGTCCCTCTCCTGGTTCTGGGGTCCCTCTCCTGGCTCGGGGTCCCTGTCCTGGCTCGGGGTCCCTGTCCTGGCTCGGGGTCCCTCTCCTGGCTCGGGGTCCCTCTCCCTGCCGGCACAGGAGCTGCTGCCGCCCCAGCAAGAGGCAGAGGAGTCGCTGCCCAGAAGCAAGAACTCACTGAGAGCTGAACTGGGGCCGTGTGGGCAGGGCCAGAGGGGAGCAAAGGAAGGGATTTGTTGCTAAGAAAAGAAATAAAGTTTGGGTCATTTGTTGGGGAGATTTGTGTCAGTTTCTGATCATTTTTGGGGGTTATTTTTAGTGAGTTTCTGGTCATTTTTGGGGGAGATTTGGGTCAGTTTCTGGTCATTTTTCGGGATGATTTGGGTGAGTTTTGGGTTTATTTTTGTGGTAATTTTGGGTCAGTTTCTGGTCATTTTTTGGGGTGATTGGGCTGACTTTTGGGTCATTTTTTTGGGGAGATTTGGGTGAGTCTTGGTATCAGTGTTTTGGGATTTTGGGGTCAGTTTCTGGTCATATTTGGGGCTGATTTTGTATCATTTTGGGTCAGTTTTGGGGGGGGTTTTTTGCATTTTTAGGTCAGGTTTTGGGCCAATTTGGAGTTAGTTTTTGAGGTGATTTGGGCCAGTTTTGGGTCAGTTCTGGATCAATTTTTGGAGTGAATTGGATCAGTTTTTGTGTCACTTTTTGGGGAGATTTGGGTGAGTTCTGGGTCATTTTTGGGGAGATTTGAATCAGTTTCTGGTAGTTTTTTGGGGAGACTTGGGTGAGTTCTGGGTCTCTCCTGATTGTAATTCCTTCAGGCTCCTCTCCTGATTTTAATTTTTTTAGGCTCTTCTCCTCATTTTAATTTTTTAGACTCCTCTCCTGATTTTAATTTTTTTAGTCCCCTATCCTGATTTTAATTTTTTTAGTCCCCTCTCCTGATTGTTATTGTATTAGTCCCCTGTCCTGATTTTAATTTTTTCAGGCTCCTCTTCTGATTTTAATTTTTTTAGGCTCCTCTCCTGATTTTTATTGTATTAGTCCCGTGTCCTGATTTTAATTTTTTCAGGCTCCTCTCCTGTTTTTAATTTTTTTAGGCTCTTCTCCTGATTGTAATTTTTTTAGGCTCTTCTCTTGATTTTAATTCTCTTAGGTTCTTCTCCTGATTTTAATTCTCTTGGGCTCTCCTCCTGATTTTTATATTTTTAGACTCTTCTCCTGATTTTCATTTTTTTTAGGCTCTTCCCCTGATTTTCATTTTTTTTTTAGGCTCTTCTCCTGATTTTAATTCTCTTAGGAGAAGAGCCTAGAGAATTAAAACCAGGAGAAGAGCCTAATTACACAAGTAAATTTTCAAACCACCAGCAATCACAAGCCAATTATCCGATTTCCCAAAAGAACTACACGAACAAATACGGTTATAAAACAACAAAAAAAATGCCATAAGTAAAAAATCGCATAGCAACAGTGCCCCCTGGTGACAGAGAAAAGGAATTGCACATAAATTTGAGATGAAATACTGCCACCTGCTGACGGAAAACAGGAACTGCATTGAAAAAATTTTGAACAGCGCATGCGCAGTCGTTGGCAAAACGCCGGCGATCACGTGGTAAGTAAGGGCAGGCAGGAGAGGGACCGGCGACGCATGCGCAGTGGCTCTCGTGCCGGTGCAGCGCTCCCTGCTCGAGTTAAGGGCCGGTTCCGGCGGCAGGGCGGGACTCGCGGTCTCCCGTCTGTCCCGGGGTGTGCGGGAGGGGAATAACGTGAAGATTTCTTGGGGTGAAAGCGCAGAAATTAGCGAGGAGGGACGCTAATTTGGGTAAACTCGGTCACCGGAAGTAGTGAGCGACCGGAAGTCCTCCAAGGCCCCGGCCCGGAAGTCCGCCAAGCCCATAGCAAAGATGGCGCCACCAGGACCGGAACGACCACACTAAAGATGGCGGCCCCTGCCCGGAAGTTTGCCAAGCCCACAGTAAAGATGGCGCCGCCAGGACCGGAACGACCACACTAAAGATGGCGGCGAGAGGCTTCCGCCGCGACCCGGACCCCCACCCCGCGCCCGCAGCGCCGTCTCGCCGCGCTGCTTCCCGCTGCGGGGACAGGGCGGGCGCGGGCGGCAGGTTCGTGGGCGGCGGCAGGCACCGGCGCCGGCAGCCCCCGTCTCGGGGCCGCGGCGCGCGAGGACCGCATGGCGCGCACGTCGCGCCGCCCTCTCGCCCCGCTCTCTCGCCCCGCTCCGCTCCCGCCCCTGCCCCCGCTTCTGCCCCCGCTTCTGCCCCGCTCGCTCCCGCCGTGCCCTGGAGATGCTATCGGGGCTGCGCCGCCGCCTTCCCCCCCCGGAAGCGACCCACGGCGGCAGATTCGACGGAGATCGACCCCGGGGTAAGCTGGGCGCGTCCAAAGGCGCCGCGGGTCTCGCCAAGGAGGGGAGGGGGGGGGGGGGAGGCGCGCGGCTGCAGTGCCGCTCCCGGCCGTGTCCGCCAGGCGGCGACTGTGAGGCAGGGCCCGGCGCTCGGCGGCGCTCTTGCAAGCGACGCCCCTGGCAAAGCGGCGCTGCTTGGGCACTGCCGGCCTTCCCCCGGAGTGCCCGGGCTGGCCCAGCACCTGGCCGAACCTCTTAGGGAAGAGGCAAGGAACAACTGCGCTTCTTCTGCCCTTTCTTTAGCCCGGGACTGGAACACAGACAAAATCAAGGGGCTCTTGGACCTGTGCAGGCTCCGAGCAGTTTTCAGCCTTCCTTAGCAGAGCATTCTCACCCTCCGAAAAGCTGAAAGGCTTTAACAGCTGGAGACGCGCCTGCAGCTGTGCAGATTAATGTAGTTTCTTTTAGGAAATGAAGGGGAAGTTTTCCTGTTGGGAGCCTAAATACCGAGTCTACTCTGCTTTTTCAATCAGGTGACGAAGCTTATGGAAGAAAAGAACAAAGGCCTCGAGGTGAGTACATTCTACCGAGTTCTGCTTTTCTGGCATCGGTTTGGGAAAATCACGTGAAATTCTAAAAAGCTTCTCTCCGTGTTTTCTAGTTGTTTTTTCAGCCTTGCTCTAAGTTTCATGTAGAAAAGGGCATAGAATTATTAGAACAGACAAACTAGACTTCCTCGGGAGAGATGGAAGAAAAGTCTGCTGATTCCAGTTCTGCTTTTCTTGTCTTCCCTTCGACTGTCGTTTTCTCTCCCCTACTGTTCAAATAGGCTGCAGTTAATTGCTCTGCTGAAGAGTTTGCTGTCCTAAGTGTCTGTCAAATTGATGCCTTCAACTCAAGACAGCACCTGCTCCTTAGTTACAAAAAGTTCCTCACAGGAAATTTTCAGGCGTGCCCATAAATCTCCTCGCTGTTTGTTTGGGAGAACAGGCTTTTCTCGTCTGTAACAGAACAGTCGTGTCATCTGCTCTGGAATGCTGGTGGCAATCTAGTCAGAAGAGGACCCCGTGCTTCACTAATTTTCCCTTTTTGTTGTTGGGGGTGACTTCTTCCCAGGCATGTTATTCTTGACCCCCCGGGGCAAACGGAGGTGTCAGCGTCAGGAGCCATCCTAACTGAGGCCCTGGGAGGTCAGTGCTTTTTGTGTGACTGGACGGTGAAGCTGTCTGTGGGAATGACCTGGCTATGGCTCAGTGTAGTCCTAATTAAGGTGTCTTTTACTCCGTGTTCCCAGGCTGCCTCTTTCCCTTCGGTCGCCGTGGGTGTGCCGGACGCCTCTGGCAGGACTAACCCTGTGGCTTTTATGTCCAGCGTGCTGTGCTGTGTGTGCCTGCAGGTAAGAAAAGCTGGGAGTGCAGTCCCTCTGCTTTGGTTGCTGTGTCTCTTTGGGAGTGATTTTGGAGGGGAATGCCAGAGCGATTTGGTTTGAAGGGGACCTTCAAAGGCCAGCCTGTCTTCCGTGGGCAGGGACACCTTCCACTGTCCCCGGTTGCTGCGAGTCCCGTCCAGCCTGGCCTGGAACACTTGCAGGGATGGGGCAGGCTCAGCTTCCCTGTGCAGTGTGCTCTGATATCTCTCCACTGGCATCCTGAAAAATTTTGTCAGCACGTTTTGTGTGACAATGGTAAGCGGGACCTGGGTGAAAATTGGGGTTCTCTGAGGTGCAGAGGGAAAGAATTCTCCTTTGAAGTCCAATGTAATTCAGTTTTGCACGAGTCTTGTCTGACTTATGTTTGAATTGCTTTCTATTCTAGGCAGTTCTTTTAAATTAAACTTTTGTGTCTCCCCCCCAGTATCTTGTACAAGACAAAGCTACCTTTCCTCGTGGGAACGGACTGGCCGGGCTTTGGCAATCTGGCCCCTCGAAAGACTAAGTGACCTCTTCCAACAGGGGAAGACTTTCTGGCAAGCGGTGCCAGGAAGAACTGGAGTTTCTGGAGAATAAAAGCTGGAAGCGTGCCCCTGAAAATCCCCAGCCCTGGGTGGTCAGTGGTCTGACTTGCACGGACCGGTGGCCTTGGCCAGGAGCGGTCCTGCGGGAAGCGCCTTTGCCCAGGCTGTAATTTTAATTTCCCTTGGATGCTTGGCAAAGCCCCTCTGGGTGAGCCCCAGTGCCTGGCAGGAGCAGAGCGGGCTTCCAGGGAGGTATTCACCTGGTCAGCGTCAGGAACCATCCTACCTGAGGCCTCGGTGAGTGCTTTTTGGACGACTGGACGGTGAAGCTGTCTGTGGGAATGACCTGGCTATGGCTCAGGGTAGTCCTAATTAAGGTGTCTTTTACTCCGTGTTCCCAGGCTGCCTCTTTCCCTTCGGTCGCCGTGGGTGTGCCGGACGCCTCTGGCAGGACTAACCCTGTGGCTTTTATGTCCAGCGTGCTGTGCTGTGTGTGCCTGCAGGTAAGAAAAGCTGGTAGTGCAGTCCCTCTGCTTTGGTTGCTGTGTCTCTTTGGGAGTGATTTTGGAGGGGAATGCCAGAGCGATTTGGTTTGAAGGGGACCTTCAAAGGCCAGCCTGTCTTCCGTGGGCAGGGACACCTTCCACTGTCCCCGGTTGCTGCGAGTCCCGTCCAGCCTGGCCTGGAACACTTGCAGGGATGGGGCAGGCTCAGCTTCCCTGTGCAGTGTGCTCTGATAGCTCTCCACTGGCATCGTGAAAAATGTTGTCAGCGTGTTTTGTTGGACGACGGTAAGCAGGACCTGGGTGAAAAGGACATTCTCTGAGGTGCTGGGAGAAGGAGGACTCGTGCGGGCACCTCCAGAGACAGCGGGAACGGGAGCGTGCTGCGGAGGAGGGAAATTCCAGGGGGTGGGTGCCGAGAAATTTGTCCTTCCCTCGCCCTGTGCTCTGCACTTAGCAGTGGGTCAAGTGCAGAAGTTTCCTGGGGACCCTGGGAAATGATGCCGGGTCTGCCAAGAAAAGTGGGGCCAAAGGAGCAGGACCTGGGTCTGCCAGCGTGGGAGAAACAAGGGACGGGTCATCCTCTGCCTCCAGGAGGGAGGGCAGCAGGAACGGCCACGGACTAAAGCACTGAAGTGCCGTTCCCCAGGGAGCCCCTGCCCAGACCTGAACTTGCTTCTGCACTTGCTGTCCCTTTCCCAGCGGAGCCGAAGCGTCGGGTGCGGCTGCCGGGGGGATGGAGCTGCCAAGGACAAGCTGGGAGGGTGTTTGCGAGGGAAGGGGGTAGAAGGAGCTCTTGATGTGCTTTGTTTACTTCTTCATCCCACAGAATTGCCACGAGAGGAAATACTTCAGAGGGGCTTCCCTCCAGATAAGGCCTGAAGATGCCAGGAGGTTTCAGCCGGGAGGAAAGGAGCTGTGGAAGAAAAGCAGCCTAAAAACAGCCAGTGGGGATCATCAGGTTTTCCAGCCAAGAAGAACAAGGAGAGAGATGAGGGAATCGGGTTCCAATTCCTAATGCTTTGGTGGGTGCAGGAATGATTTCTGTGTGTTTTCCAGTCCCTTTGGATTCCTGAGATGATTTTAAAATGATGGCTTTAGCAATCAACTAAATCGCAGATGTTGTTTTTGAGAGGAAATGATGCCAAAGAAATGCAGAGTTTTGGGTCAGTTTTGGGGATGATTTGGGTCAGTTTTTGGGGTCAGTTTGGGGTCATTGTTTGGGGTGATTTGGGTCAGCTTTTGGGATGATTGGGGTCAGTTTTGGGTCAGCTTTTGGGATGATTGGGGTCAGTTTTGGGTCAGCTTTTGGGATGATTGGGGTCAGTTTTGGGTCAGCTTTTGGGATGATTGGGGTCAGGTTTTGGGGTCAGTTTTGGGTCAGCTTTTGGGGTGATTTGGGTCGGTTTTGGGTCAATTTTTGGGGAGCACTGGGTGTTACTGGGGGTTGTTGAGGAGCACTGGGTGTTACTGGGGTGTACTGGGGAGCACTGGGTGTTACTGAGGGTTGTTGGGGAGCACTGGGTGTTACTGGGGAGCACTGGGAGAGAAAATGAAAAATAAAGAGAATAAAAAATAAACGAAGTAAAGAAGGAAATATAAAAAAGAAAATTTAAAAAAAAAGGCAAAAAAACTAAAAAGGAAATAAAATGAAAATGAAATAAAAGAGAGAAAAAAAAAAAAGAAACCCCTTCTTGGGCACCCCGTTTCCTCTCCTCCCCCCCCCCGAACCGTAAATTGCGGGGTCATCACCCCTAAAATGTGAGAAGGGGACCCCGAAATGTGGGTGAGGGAACCCCAGGGAGCCGGAAAAGTGGAGGGGGAGCCGCAGTAAGAAAGCGAAGCCGGGCGGTCGGGCGGCGGGGTGGGGGGGTGGGGTGGGGGGGGCGCATGCGCAGTCGTTGGCAAGACGCCGGCGATCACGTGGTAAGTAAGGGCAGGCAGGAGAGGGACCGGCGACGCATGCGCAGTGGCTCTCGTGCCGGTGCAGCACTCCCTGCTCGAGTTAAGGGCCGGTTCCGGCGGCAGGGCGGGACTCGCGGCCTCCCGTCTGTCCCGGGGTGTGTGTGGGGGGAATAACGTGAATTTCTCCTGATTTTAATTCTCTTGGGCTCTTGTCCTCATTTTAATTTTTTTAAGGCTCTTGTCCTGATTTTAATTTTTTGAAGGCTCTTGTCCTGATTTTAATTTTTTGAAGGCTCTTCTCCTAAATTTAATTTTTTTAAGGCTCTTGTCCTGATTTTAATTCTCTTGGTTCAAACCATTTCCTAATAAGTCAGTTTTAATGAAGTGTTTTCCAGTCCCTTTGGATTCCTGAGATGATTTTAAAATGATGGCTTTAGCAATCAACTAAATCGCAGATGTTGTTTTTGAGAGGAAATGATGCCAAAGAAATGCAGAGAGAGAGCATGGAATCATCCTGGGATCCTGGAGTGGTTTGGGTTGGAAAGGATCTCAGGGATCATCTCCTTCCACCCCCTGCCACAGGCAGGGACACCTTCTAATAGACCTCCAGCCTGGCCTTGGCCACTTGCAGGGATGGGGCAGCCACAACTTCTCTGTGCCAGGCCACCTCCCCACCCTCCCAGGGAAGAATGTCTCCCTTCTGTGCAATCTTTCCCTTTCTTCTCTGCAGGAAGTGGGCTGGGACAAGGGAATTGGCTCCCACGAGGCCGAGGATCAGAGCGGGCTGTGCACAGGGGACAACTTCCACTTCCGAACGGGGAAGGGCCCCTTCGTGCCCACCCCTGGCAAACTGGGACAGAGTAACATCTGCCTGCAGCTGGCTGGAGTTCCCGTTGGCTCTGGGCTTTCAGCCCGCCGGGGCTGCGGCGGGAGCCGCGCGGAGGGAACGGGGGCCGGGGCCGCGCCGAGGGCCGGGGCCGGGCTGAGCGGGCGGGGCGGGGCCGCAGGGCCAGGCGGGCTGGGATTGGGCGGAGGCGCTCGAGTGCTGATTGGGCAGCGCTGCCGGCCCGCGGTATAAAGGGCCGGCGGGGCAGGTGGGGGCGGTTGTGTGTGGGGGCTGAGGGTGTGGCCCCGCTGCTGCCCGGGCTGCGGAGGGGAGAGCGCCTTGGCCGCTGGGTTTGTGCACCGGGGCAGCCGGGGGCGTTTAGGGGCGCCTTGTGCTGGGCGGCGGGGCCCGGGTAAGCCCCTTACCTGCCGGGTGCCCCCGGGGGGAGCCGTGGCATGGCTGTGGGTCCTGTGCTCTCTGGGTGTCTGAGGGTTTGCTTTGGGATCCCAAACCCTTTCCCCGTGCAGGGTTATGAGGCAAAGACTGCTTTAACTTGGTTTTTTGGTGCTGCGTTAATGCTTTTTGCTCGTTCTGTGTCCATTTGCAGCCTCGCTCGTGGTTTCCCCTGGTGTGGAGGCGAGTTGTGCTTCCTGCTGGGAGAGAGAACGGCCTTGGGAAGCTGCTCCATGAGCCACAGCTGTGCCGAGCCCGGCAGTCTGTCCAGGTAAGAGCAGGGCTTCTACTGCCCGTGAGGAGCTGGGTTTGCTGTTGGAAGATAGAATGTGCCTATGCCTTTAAATGCAAGGACAGGCAGAAGCTGGGAGGGACCCTGAGCAGGTTTGGTGGCACGACAGCAGTTTGAAAAGACCTTGACTGTGGGAGAAATGTCCAGGAAAACGATTCCTTTTTTGCAGGGAGGCAGTTTGTGAGGACAGGGGGGTTGCTGTGCTCTCTAGCAAAACTACTGACCTTGGGATGTCTAGGGTGGGAAGATGTTGGCCACGTGTGGGCTGGTGCAAAAGTGTGTGGGTGCCTGTGTGTGACAGCCGTGGGTGTGCAGGAAGGGGGGTTCTGGTGCCATTGGAGCTGCCAGGGAGCCAAAAGGGGCACGGTTGTCTGAAAAAGGCAAAAAGTCTCAGTCTCTGTTGACACGTGTACCAAAGGAGATGCAAATTTTCCCTTTCTCGTTGCAGACTTCGCAAAGCTCCCCAGGAAAGGAAGCTTTATATTCCTCCCCAGCTTTATGCTAAAGGTTTCCTTCCTCCTGTCTCAGCACCCTTTCTGCTGTTGGGAGAGCACGAGGTGGATGGAGAGGATCCCCAGGCATCTGCAGGCACAAGGGACTCATACAACTGCGATTTTCCTCCAGCCCTCGTGAAAGGGACTTCCAGGATACTCTTGGGAATGTACCAGCTCTCCTGCTGGAGCTTTTCTATGGAATATTTGAACACAAAGGGTAAAACTAAAGTCAGGTCTGTTCTGGAGTATGTTACACTTGTGCAAAACTCCGTTCTTCTGTTTATTTTCTGTTCTGGAAAGCACAGTCTGGGGTTCCTGGGCACTTCCTATTGAGTGATTCCATGAAAATAATTTTGTACTGAAAGGGGAAAGGAGCTGTCTGTGGGAGGTCAGGTGTCCATGATAAAAGCTTTATGCTTTTCAGTCAGATAAGCCTTAAAATATCTCACAGTGTATAGGAATGCCTGGCTTCTAAAAGTCACCAGCTGAGTCTTAGAGGCTCCTTTGAAGAGCTGTTTTCAGGCAGGCAAATTGCCCCCCAGGAGGGACTCTGTGCCTGCTCTCCCGTGGCTCCAAGGGATCTCTGGCCCTTCACGCCGGCACCGAGATTTTCTCGGGAAGGGCCTCAGATCTCCGGACCAGTCTGGGACACAGGCAAGATCCCCCTGCAGTTTAGGACCAAATTGGCCCCCTGGAGGGACAGTGCTGTTGGTGCCCCCCGGGTTGGGGCACCCCGAGGACTCCAGCGCGCACCGAAAGGATTATTCGGGGAGATCCTCGGGGTGCCCGGCCCTGGGGAGCTCAAAGCAAGGTCCCTGCCATGGATTCAGGCATTGCTGAGAGTATCCCAGGGGTCCCTGTCCCTGCTAGACAGGGAGCTCTCTAATGGGCTGTAATTGGGTTCTAAAAGCGGTGCTCCAAGTGCCAAACAAGTGTGGGATTGGGATTAAGAAATGAGCAGTGAGGGTGCAATTGGCTGTTTTCTCTGGAATGTGACTGTGAGAGCTGCAGGAGTGCCAGGTGTGTGTTCCAGTCCCCAGCATTTGGTTTGCACATGTCCTGCTCAGACACAGGTCCAACTTGCTCAGTCCTTAACCCAAGAGAGGGAGAATTATGGACTGGCAGTGTTAAGGTGATTGGTGTGACAGGGGTCAAACTGGGAAAACATTGGGGAATTCCTCAGTTGGTCTGTTTGCCAAACTAACCCAAACCTGTGCTAGGAAGAGATGGACTGGGGTCTCTGATCTCCTGGGCAGTTGTTTTGCATGACCCTGGGAGCCTCTGGGATTAGACTGGCCTGGGCAGACAGGGAGCAGTTTGTCCTGTGGAGCTGGGCTGGGTTTGTTGAGGATGCCTTGGGAGGCAGGGCTGGAGAGGCTCCTCTGTTGGCTGTAGTGGTGGAAGGTTGTAGCAGCAGGGCTGGAGCCTTCGCCCTCCTGCTCCCCCCGTGAGCCCCGACGGGCCCGTGCCCTTGGCAATGGAGGGCCCCCCATTGCTGAGTCAGCGGTTCCGGGGGCCAGGAGGGATGGGATCAGGATGCCGAGCTCCGCCCAGGGCCAGGGCTGCCAGTGTTCAACCATGGAGGGAACTGAAAGCACAGTGAGATGGAGGCCAAGCTGCAGCACAGGGATGGGTGAGAAAAGACCCTAGTCCTCAGGTGGAGCTTTGAATTCCCTGGAAAAATGGATCCTGTCAGATGGATCAGGCCCTTGTGGGTGCTGGAGCAGAGGCCTCTCTCATTTTTGGTCACCCTGAAAGGTTGCAAGGACAGCAAGTTCTGACTGCAGGATGAGGTGGCAAACAAAGTGAAGTGGTCCAGAGAAAAGCTGAGGCTAAAATTGGCCCTGTGCCAGAGCAGCCTCGTGCAGTGCTTGTTGCTGTCCCTGAGTGTCCCATTGCAGTGGATATTTCCAAGGGTGCCTTGTGCTGGGGAGCACTGGGGCAGTTCCCTTTCCCTGGGCAGGGCAGGCAGGGCACGTTTCCCCCCTCGAGGGTGGCTCCACAGTCCCCCCCCTGTGCCCTGGGAGCGTGGCAGAACACCTGGACCCACTGTCCTTGCCAGAGAGGGCACAAGGGATGGTTGGATGGGGGAGGGAATGGCTCAGGGAGTACAAGCACCATTACAATGAGTAGGGCAACACCTGGAAAGGAAGAAGGGGAGTTAATCCAGACAAAATCCAAGCACCTGCCCAACCTGTGATATTTTTAGGAACTCAGTGGTGCTGTGGTCCCCAGGAAGTATTGCCCAGGACTAGGCAGGAGACTTCAGGCTCTGTCACCCCCAGAGCAAGTGTCCAGGGGCAGGCAGTGGGGAGGCAGCTCTGTTGTTGAGGATGGGGTTATTTTCTCTGCTTTATTTTGTCTCCAGAGATGTTCTTCCCGTTAATCCAAACTGACTCCATCTCCTAACTCTCTGAAGAGGTTTTCTGCTTTTTGTGGGAGGGTAAGGTTTGGGTTCTAACTATAGAAGAGCCAACAAAATAAAGGCTTTGTGGCAAACAAATGGTGTCTCCCAAACTCTTTGTACTTCAAATAGATGCCTTTATTCTTAGTTTTTTCTTATTGGTATTCTCAAGGTACTTGATACCCTGTCTACAGTTATTTATTTTGGCTTCTCTTTTTTATTTGTTACAGAGTTGATGTGACTGACTTCTTTTTGAAATGCAGCAGTGCTCTCAAGGATATTTCCCCCCCACTCCTGGGCTTGTGCAGGGCTGTTGAGTCCGTGTGTGCCACTGTTCTTGTCCCAGGGGGACCGAGTGACATTTGGAACCAAACCTGGGGACTTGAACTCTAGGAATGTTTCTGTGTCTTTGAATTTTAAATTGCACATGAAGCAGAAATATGTTTGTGTTTTCCAGGTTATATTGTCATGAAAATAGAAATGCATCATTGGATCTTACTCCTCTGAGGGCAAACCACCAGACTGATCATTTCTTAGTCCATCAGACCCAGTGCCAGGAACTCAGAGGGCTGTTTGTGTGCAAATGTGCTGAGTGGTGGTGGCCCCCGTGAGACTGTGACCAGCTGGAAATGTGTGTGTGTGTGTGTGCAGAGCTGGGCTGGATCCCTTGGGATTTGGCTCCCAGATCCCCCCCAGCCTTCAGGAAAACCAGAGGCCACCGAACCCTGAGGGAAGGGAGTCCCATTTGCAGAAGGGTTTGTAGATTGGGGAAAAGCTCTCCAGAACAAAGCCTGTGTTCCAAACCCCTTCAGGCCAAAGTCAAGGAGCACAAACCCTGGAGTCATCAAGTTATGAAGTTTGGTTCAAACCATTTCCTAATAAGTCAGTTTTAATGAAGTGTTAAAAGGAGAACTTAAATAAGGGTAATTTCTGATGGAGAATAATGGGAAGAAGTGGTTTAAGTTAACTAAACATGTTTTATATCAGTCCATGGTTATTTAATTGAGCATTGTTTGGAATTTTTCTTTTTGCATTCGTTCCTGGTGTGCTTTTCTCTATCTAAGGGATGTTTGGAGGCCTTTTTGATTGCTTGAAGGTTTTTAATGTCAGTGCTGGATTGGGGTGGACAGTCATTGTAACATGATTTAGAGTTCGATGCATTTTATTCTGTGTGCCCTGTTTGATGTCTCGTGTTCAGCGAGTGACTGGTCAGAGTTTGGCCCAAGCCTTTGTTTTTCAGGTGAAAAACCCGAAGGGGGAATTGTAGTTGCAGCTTTGCCCTTGAGCTGCAGCTGGAGCCTGGCCAAAGAACAAGGCAAAGCTCCCTGGGGAAGGAAGGGGGAGCCAGAGAAGAAAAGCAGCTGCAGCCAGAAAGGTGGGTTTGGACGGGAGAAGAGGGGCTGTGACCCAGCAAGGGGCTCTGGAGGGCTCTGGGGTCCCTGTAATGGCTCTGGGGTCCCTGTAATGGCTCTGGGGTCTCTATAGGGGCTCTGGGGTCTCTATAGGGGCTCTGGAGGGCTCTGGGGTCCCTATAATGGCTCTGGGGTCTCTGTAGGGACTCTGGGGTTTCTATCGTGGCTCTGGGGTCCCTATAATGGCTCTGGGGTCCCTGTAATGGCTCTGGGGTCCCTCTCCTGGTTCTGGGGTCCCTCTCCTGGTTCTGGGGTCCCTCTCCTGGTTCTGGGGTCCCTCTCCTGGCTCGGGGTCCCTCTCCCTGCCGGCACAGGAGCTGCTGCCGCCCCAGCAAGAGGCAGAGGAGTCGCTGCCCAGAAGCAAGAACTCACTGAGAGCTGAACTGGGGCCGTGTGGGCAGGGCCAGAGGGGAGCAAAGGAAGGGATTTGTTGCTAAGAAAAGAAATAAAGTTTGGGTCATTTGTTGGGGAGATTTGTGTCAGTTTCTGATCATTTTTGGGGGTTATTTTTAGTGAGTTTCTGGTCATTTTTGGGGGAGATTTGGGTCAGTTTCTGGTCATTTTTCGGGATGATTTGGGTGAGTTTTGGGTTTATTTTTGTGGTAATTTTGGGTCAGTTTCTGGTCATTTTTTGGGGTGATTGGGCTGACTTTTGGGTCATTTTTTTGGGGAGATTTGGGTGAGTCTTGGTATCAGTGTTTTGGGATTTTGGGGTCAGTTTCTGGTCATATTTGGGGCTGATTTTGTATCATTTTGGGTCAGTTTTGGGGGGGGTTTTTTGCATTTTTAGGTCAGGTTTTGGGCCAATTTGGAGTTAGTTTTTGAGGTGATTTGGGCCAGTTTTGTGTCAGTTCTGGATCAATTTTTGGAGTGAATTGGATCAGTTTTTGTGTCACTTTTTGGGGAGATTTGGGTGAGTTCTGGGTCATTTTTGGGGAGATTTGAATCAGTTTCTGGTAGTTTTTTGGGGAGACTTGGGTGAGTTCTGGGTCTCTCCTGATTGTAATTCCTTCAGGCTCCTCTCCTGATTTTAATTTTTTTAGGCTCTTCTCCTCATTTTAATTTTTTAGACTCCTCTCCTGATTTTAATTTTTTTAGTCCCCTATCCTGATTTTAATTTTTTTAGTCCCCTCTCCTGATTGTTATTGTATTAGTCCCCTGTCCTGATTTTAATTTTTTCAGGCTCCTCTTCTGATTTTAATTTTTTTAGGCTCCTCTCCTGATTTTTATTGTATTAGTCCCGTGTCTTGATTTTAATTTTTTCAGGCTCCTCTCCTGTTTTTAATTTTTTTAGGCTCTTCTCCTGATTGTAATTTTTTTAGGCTCTTCTCTTGATTTTAATTCTCTTAGGTTCTTCTCCTGATTTTAATTCTCTTGGGCTCTCCTCCTGATTTTTATATTTTTAGACTCTTCTCCTGATTTTCATTTTTTTTAGGCTCTTCCCCTGATTTTCATTTTTTTTTTAGGCTCTTCTCCTGATTTTAATTCTCTTAGGAGAAGAGCCTAGAGAATTAAAACCAGGAGAAGAGCCTAATTACACAAGTAAATTTTCAAACCACCAGCAATCACAAGCCAATTATCCGATTTCCCAAAAGAACTACACGAACAAATACGGTTATAAAACAACAAAAAAAATGCCATAAGTAAAAAATCGCATAGCAACAGTGCCCCCTGGTGACAGAGAAAAGGAATTGCACATAAATTTGAGATGAAATACTGCCACCTGCTGACGGAAAACAGGAACTGCATTGAAAAAATTTTGAACAGCGCATGCGCAGTCGTTGGCAAAACGCCGGCGATCACGTGGTAAGTAAGGGCAGGCAGGAGAGGGACCGGCGACGCATGCGCAGTGGCTCTCGTGCCGGTGCAGCGCTCCCTGCTCGAGTTAAGGGCCGGTTTCGGCGGCAGGGCGGGACTCGCGGTCTCCCGTCTGTCCCGGGGTGTGTGTGGGGGGAATAACGTGAAGATTTCTTGGGGTGAAAGCGCAGAAATTAGCGAGGAGGGACGCTAATTTGGGTAAACTCGGTCACCGGAAGTAGTGAGCGACCGGAAGTCCTCCAAGGCCCCGGCCCGGAAGTCCGCCAAGCCCATAGCAAAGATGGCGCCGCCAGGACCGGAACGACCACACTAAAGATGGCGACCCCTGCCCGGAAGTTCGCCAAGCCCACAGTAAAGATGGCGCCGCCAGGACCGGAACGACCACACTAAAGATGGCGGCGAGAGGCTTCCGCCGCGACCCGGACCCCCACCCCGCGCCCGCAGCGCCGTCTCGCCGCGCTGCTTCCCGCTGCGGGGACAGGGCGGGCGCGGGCGGCAGGTTCGTGGGCGGCGGCAGGCACCGGCGCCGGCAGCCCCCGTCTCGGGGCCGCGGCGCGCGAGGACCGCATGGCGCGCACGTCGCGCCGCCCTCTCGCCCCGCTCCGCTCCCGCCCCTGCCCCCGCTTCTGCCCCCGCTTCTGCCCCGCTCGCTCCCGCCGTGCCCTGGAGATGCTATCGGGGCTGCGCCGCCGCCTTCCCCCCCCGGAAGCGACCCACGGCGGCAGATTCGACGGAGATCGACCCCGGGGTAAGCTGGGCGCGTCCAAAGGCGCCGCGGGTCTCGCCAAGGAGGGGAGGGGAGGGGGGGAGGCGCGCGGCTGCAGTGCCGCTCCCGGCCGTGTCCGCCAGGCGGCGACTGTGAGGCAGGGCCCGGCGCTCGGCGGCGCTCTTGCAAGCGACGCCCCTGGCAAAGCGGCGCTGCTTGGGCACTGCCGGCCTTCCCCCGGAGTGCCCGGGCTGGCCCAGCACCTGGCCGAACCTCTTAGGGAAGAGGCAAGGAACAACTGCGCTTCTTCTGCCCTTTCTTTAGCCCGGGACTGGAACACAGACAAAATCAAGGGGCTCTTGGACCTGTGCAGGCTCCGAGCAGTTTTCAGCCTTCCTTAGCAGAGCATTCTCACCCTCCGAAAAGCTGAAAGGCTTTAACAGCTGGAGACGCGCCTGCAGCTGTGCAGATTAATGTAGTTTCTTTTAGGAAATGAAGGGGAAGTTTTCCTGTTGGGAGCCTAAATACCGAGTCTACTCTGCTTTTTCAATCAGGTGACGAAGCTTATGGAAGAAAAGAACAAAGGCCTCGAGGTGAGTACATTCTACCGAGTTCTGCTTTTCTGGCATCGGTTTGGGAAAATCACGTGAAATTCTAAAAAGCTTCTCTCCGTGTTTTCTAGTTGTTTTTTCAGCCTTGCTCTAAGTTTCATGTAGAAAAGGGCATAGAATTATTAGAACAGACAAACTAGACTTCCTCGGGAGAGATGGAAGAAAAGTCTGCTGATTCCAGTTCTGCTTTTCTTGTCTTCCCTTCGACTGTCGTTTTCTCTCCCCTGCTGTTCAAATAGGCTGCAGTTAATTGCTCTGCTGAAGAGTTTGCTGTCCTAAGTGTCTGTCAAATTGATGCCTTCAACTCAAGACAGCACCTGCTCCTTAGTTACAAAAAGTTCCTCACAGGAAATTTTCAGGCGTGCCCATAAATCTCCTCGCTGTTTGTTTGGGAGAACAGGCTTTTCTCGTCTGTAACAGAACAGTCGTGTCATCTGCTCTGGAATGCTGGTGGCAATCTAGTCAGAAGAGGACCCCGTGCTTCACTAATTTTCCCTTTTTGTTGTTGGGGGTGACTTCTTCCCAGGCATGTTATTCTTGACCCCCCGGGGCAAACGGAGGTGTCAGCGTCAGGAGCCATCCTAACTGAGGCCCTGGGAGGTCAGTGCTTTTTGTGTGACTGGACGGTGAAGCTGTCTGTGGGAATGACCTGGCTATGGCTCAGTGTAGTCCTAATTAAGGTGTCTTTTACTCCGTGTTCCCAGGCTGCCTCTTTCCCTTCGGTCGCCGTGGGTGTGCCGGACGCCTCTGGCAGGACTAACCCTGTGGCTTTTATGTCCAGCGTGCTGTGCTGTGTGTGCCTGCAGGTAAGAAAAGCTGGGAGTGCAGTCCCTCTGCTTTGGTTGCTGTGTCTCTTTGGGAGTGATTTTGGAGGGGAATCCCAGAGCGATTTGGTTTGAAGGGGACCTTCAAAGGCCAGCCTGTCTTCCGTGGGCAGGGACACCTTCCACTGTCCCCGGTTGCTGCGAGTCCCGTCCAGCCTGGCCTGGAACACTTGCAGGGATGGGGCAGGCTCAGCTTCCCTGTGCAGTGTGCTCTGATATCTCTCCACTGGCATCCTGAAAAATTTTGTCAGCACGTTTTGTGTGACAATGGTAAGCGGGACCTGGGTGAAAATTGGGGTTCTCTGAGGTGCAGAGGGAAAGAATTCTCCTTTGAAGTCCAGTGTAATTCAGTTTTGCACGAGTCTTGTCTGACTTATGTTTGAATTGCTTTCTATTCTAGGCAGTTCTTTTAAATTAAACTTTTGTGTCTCCCCCCCAGTATCTTGTACAAGACAAAGCTACCTTTCCTCGTGGGAACGGACTGGCCGGGCTTTGGCAATCTGGCCCCTCGAAAGACTAAGTGACCTCTTCCAACAGGGGAAGACTTTCTGGCAAGCGGTGCCAGGAAGAACTGGAGTTTCTGGAGAATAAAAGCTGGAAGCGTGCCCCTGAAAATCCCCAGCCCTGGGTGGTCAGTGGTCTGACTTGCACGGACCGGTGGCCTTGGCCAGGAGCGGTCCTGCGGGAAGCGCCTTTGCCCAGGCTGTAATTTTAATTTCCCTTGGATGCTTGGCAAAGCCCCTCTGGGTGAGCCCCAGTGCCTGGCAGGAGCAGAGCGGGCTTCCAGGGAGGTATTCACCTGGTCAGCGTCAGGAACCATCCTACCTGAGGCCTCGGTGAGTGCTTTTTGGACGACTGGACGGTGAAGCTGTCTGTGGGAATGACCTGGCTATGGCTCAGGGTAGTCCTAATTAAGGTGTCTTTTACTCCGTGTTCCCAGGCTGCCTCTTTCCCTTCGGTCGCCGTGGGTGTGCCGGACGCCTCTGGCAGGACTAACCCTGTGGCTTTTATGTCCAGCGTGCTGTGCTGTGTGTGCCTGCAGGTAAGAAAAGCTGGGAGTGCAGTCCCTCTGCTTTGGTTGCTGTGTCTCTTTGGGAGTGATTTTGGAGGGGAATGCCAGAGCGATTTGGTTTGAAGGGGACCTTCAAAGGCCAGCCTGTCTTGCGTGGGCAGGGACACCTTCCACTGTCCCCGGTTGCTGCGAGTCCCGTCCAGCCTGGCCTGGAACACTTGCAGGGATGGGGCAGGCTCAGCTTCCCTGTGCAGTGTGCTCTGATATCTCTCCACTGGCATCCTGAAAAATTTTGTCAGCACGTTTTGTGTGACAATGGTAAGCGGGACCTGGGTGAAAATTGGGGTTCTCTGAGGTGCAGAGGGAAAGAATTCTCCTTTGAAGTCCAATGTAATTCAGTTTTGCACGAGTCTTGTCTGACTTATGTTTGAATTGCTTTCTATTCTAGGCAGTTCTTTTAAATTAAACTTTTGTGTCTCCCCCCCAGTATCTTGTACAAGACAAAGCTACCTTTCCTCGTGGGAACGGACTGGCCGGGCTTTGGCAATCTGGCCCCTCGAAAGACTAAGTGACCTCTTCCAACAGGGGAAGACTTTCTGGCAAGCGGTGCCAGGAAGAACTGGAGTTTCTGGAGAATAAAAGCTGGAAGCGTGCCCCTGAAAATCCCCAGCCCTGGGTGGTCAGTGGTCTGACTTGCACGGACCGGTGGCCTTGGCCAGGAGCGGTCCTGGGGAAGCGCCTTTGCCCAGGCTGTAATTTTAATTTCCCTTGGATGCTTGGCAAAGCCCCTCTGGGTGAGCCCCAGTGCCTGGCAGGAGCAGAGCGGGCTTCCAGGGAGGTATTCACCTGGTCAGCGTCAGGAACCATCCTACCTGAGGCCTCGGTGAGTGCTTTTTGGACGACTGGACGGTGAAGCTGTCTGTGGGAATGACCTGGCTATGGCTCAGTGTAGTCCTAATTAAGGTGTCTTTTACTCCGTGTTCCCAGGCTGCCTCTTTCCCTTCGGTCGCCGTGGGTGTGCCGGACGCCTCTGGCAGGACTAACCCTGTGGCTTTTATGTCCAGCGTGCTGTGCTGTGTGTGCCTGCAGGTAAGAAAAGCTGGGAGTGCAGTCCCTCTGCTTTGGTTGCTGTGTCTCTTTGGGAGTGATTTTGGAGGGGAATGCCAGAGCGATTTGGTTTGAAGGGGACCTTCAAAGGCCAGCCTGTCTTGCGTGGGCAGGGACACCTTCCACTGTCCCCGGTTGCTGCGAGTCCCGTCCAGCCTGGCCTGGAACACTTGCAGGGATGGGGCAGGCTCAGCTTCCCTGTGCAGTGTGCTCTGATAGCTCTCCACTGGCATCGTGAAAAATGTTGTCAGCGTGTTTTGTTGGACGACGGTAAGCAGGACCTGGGTGAAAAGGACATTCTCTGAGGTGCTGGGAGAAGGAGGACTCGTGCGGGCACCTCCAGAGACAGCGGGAACGGGAGCGTGCTGCGGAGGAGGGAAATTCCAGGGGGTGGGTGCCGAGAAATTTGTCCTTCCCTCGCCCTGTGCTCTGCACTTAGCAGTGGGTCAAGTGCAGAAGTTTCCTGGGGACCCTGGGAAATGATGCCGGGTCTGCCAAGAAAAGTGGGGCCAAAGGAGCAGGACCTGGGTCTGCCAGCGTGGGAGAAACAAGGGACGGGTCATCCTCTGCCTCCAGGAGGGAGGGCAGCAGGAACGGCCACGGACTAAAGCACTGAAGTGCCGTTCCCCAGGGAGCCCCTGCCCAGACCTGAACTTGCTTCTGCACTTGCTGTCCCTTTCCCAGCGGAGCCGAAGCGTCGGGTGCGGCTGCCGGGGGGATGGAGCTGCCAAGGACAAGCTGGGAGGGTGTTTGCGAGGGAAGGGGGTAGAAGGAGCTCTTGATGTGCTTTGTTTACTTCTTCATCCCACAGAATTGCCACGAGAGGAAATACTTCAGAGGGGCTTCCCTCCAGATAAGGCCTGAAGATGCCAGGAGGTTTCAGCCGGGAGGAAAGGAGCTGTGGAAGAAAAGCAGCCTAAAAACAGCCAGTGGGGATCATCAGGTTTTCCAGCCAAGAAGAACAAGGAGAGAGATGAGGGAATCGGGTTCCAATTCCTAATGCTTTGGTGGGTGCAGGAATGATTTCTGTGTGTTTTCCAGTCCCTTTGGATTCCTGAGATGATTTTAAAATGATGGCTTTAGCAATCAACTAAATCGCAGATGTTGTTTTTGAGAGGAAATGATGCCAAAGAAATGCAGAGTTTTGGGTCAGTTTTGGGGATGATTTGGGTCAGTTTTTGGGGTCAGTTTGGGGTCATTGTTTGGGGTGATTTGGGTCAGCTTTTGGGATGATTGGGGTCAGTTTTGGGTCAGCTTTTGGGATGATTGGGGTCAGTTTTGGGTCAGCTTTTGGGATGATTGGGGTCAGTTTTGGGTCAGCTTTTGGGATGATTGGGGTCAGGTTTTGGGGTCAGTTTTGGGTCAGCTTTTGGGGTGATTTGGGTCGGTTTTGGGTCAATTTTTGGGGAGCACTGGGTGTTACTGGGGGTTGTTGAGGAGCACTGGGTGTTACTGGGGTGTACTGGGGAGCACTGGGTGTTACTGAGGGTTGTTGGGGAGCACTGGGTGTTACTGGGGAGCACTGGGAGAGAAAATGAAAAATAAAGAGAATAAAAAATAAACGAAGTAAAGAAGGAAATATAAAAAAGAAAATTTAAAAAAAAAGGCAAAAAAACTAAAAAGGAAATAAAATGAAAATGAAATAAAAGAGAGAAAAAAAAAAAAGAAACCCCTTCTTGGGCACCCCGTTTCCTCTCCTCCCCCCCCCCGAACCGTAAATTGCGGGGTCATCACCCCTAAAATGTGAGAAGGGGACCCCGAAATGTGGGTGAGGGAACCCCAGGGAGCCGGAAAAGTGGAGGGGGAGCCGCAGTAAGAAAGCGAAGCCGGGCGGTCGGGCGGCGGGGTGGGGGGGTGGGGTGGGGGGGGCGCATGCGCAGTCGTTGGCAAGACGCCGGCGATCACGTGGTAAGTAAGGGCAGGCAGGAGAGGGACCGGCGACGCATGCGCAGTGGCTCTCGTGCCGGTGCAGCACTCCCTGCTCGAGTTAAGGGCCGGTTCCGGCGGCAGGGCGGGACTCGCGGCCTCCCGTCTGTCCCGGGGTGTGTGTGGGGGGAATAACGTGAATTTCTCCTGATTTTAATTCTCTTGGGCTCTTGTCCTCATTTTAATTTTTTTAAGGCTCTTGTCCTGATTTTAATTTTTTGAAGGCTCTTGTCCTGATTTTAATTTTTTGAAGGCTCTTCTCCTAAATTTAATTTTTTTAAGGCTCTTGTCCTGATTTTAATTCTCTTGGTTCAAACCATTTCCTAATAAGTCAGTTTTAATGAAGTGTTTTCCAGTCCCTTTGGATTCCTGAGATGATTTTAAAATGATGGCTTTAGCAATCAACTAAATCGCAGATGTTGTTTTTGAGAGGAAATGATGCCAAAGAAATGCAGAGAGAGAGCATGGAATCATCCTGGGATCCTGGAGTGGTTTGGGTTGGAAAGGATCTCAGGGATCATCTCCTTCCACCCCCTGCCACAGGCAGGGACACCTTCTAATAGACCTCCAGCCTGGCCTTGGCCACTTGCAGGGATGGGGCAGCCACAACTTCTCTGTGCCAGGCCACCTCCCCACCCTCCCAGGGAAGAATGTCTCCCTTCTGTGCAATCTTTCCCTTTCTTCTCTGCAGGAAGTGGGCTGGGACAAGGGAATTGGCTCCCACGAGGCCGAGGATCAGAGCGGGCTGTGCACAGGGGACAACTTCCACTTCCGAACGGGGAAGGGCCCCTTCGTGCCCACCCCTGGCAAACTGGGACAGAGTAACATCTGCCTGCAGCTGGCTGGAGTTCCCGTTGGCTCTGGGCTTTCAGCCCGCCGGGGCTGCGGCGGGAGCCGCGCGGAGGGAACGGGGGCCGGGGCCGCGCCGAGGGCCGGGGCCGGGCTGAGCGGGCGGGGCGGGGCCGCAGGGCCAGGCGGGCTGGGATTGGGCGGAGGCGCTCGAGTGCTGATTGGGCAGCGCTGCCGGCCCGCGGTATAAAGGGCCGGCGGGGCAGGTGGGGGCGGTTGTGTGTGGGGGCTGAGGGT
The DNA here is from genome assembly GCF_025592945.1 of Manacus candei. Classification (NCBI taxonomy): domain Eukaryota; kingdom Metazoa; phylum Chordata; class Aves; order Passeriformes; family Pipridae; genus Manacus; species Manacus candei. The sequence continues at coordinate 3,549,495 of NW_026138110.1, forward strand.
GTGGCCCCGCTGCTGCCCGGGCTGCGGAGGGGAGAGCGCCTTGGCCGCTGGGTTTGTGCACCGGGGCAGCCGGGGGCGTTTAGGGGCGCCTTGTGCTGGGCGGCGGGGCCCGGGTAAGCCCCTTACCTGCCGGGTGCCCCCGGGGGGAGCCGTGGCATGGCTGTGGGTCCTGTGCTCTCTGGGTGTCTGAGGGTTTGCTTTGGGATCCCAAACCCTTTCCCCGTGCAGGGTTATGAGGCAAAGACTGCTTTAACTTGGTTTTTTGGTGCTGCGTTAATGCTTTTTGCTCGTTCTGTGTCCATTTGCAGCCTCGCTCGTGGTTTCCCCTGGTGTGGAGGCGAGTTGTGCTTCCTGCTGGGAGAGAGAACGGCCTTGGGAAGCTGCTCCATGAGCCACAGCTGTGCCGAGCCCGGCAGTCTGTCCAGGTAAGAGCAGGGCTTCTACTGCCCGTGAGGAGCTGGGTTTGCTGTTGGAAGATAGAATGTGCCTATGCCTTTAAATGCAAGGACAGGCAGAAGCTGGGAGGGACCCTGAGCAGGTTTGGTGGCACGACAGCAGTTTGAAAAGACCTTGACTGTGGGAGAAATGTCCAGGAAAACGATTCCTTTTTTGCAGGGAGGCAGTTTGTGAGGACAGGGGGGTTGCTGTGCTCTCTAGCAAAACTACTGACCTTGGGATGTCTAGGGTGGGAAGATGTTGGCCACGTGTGGGCTGGTGCAAAAGTGTGTGGGTGCCTGTGTGTGACAGCCGTGGGTGTGCAGGAAGGGGGGTTCTGGTGCCATTGGAGCTGCCAGGGAGCCAAAAGGGGCACGGTTGTCTGAAAAAGGCAAAAAGTCTCAGTCTCTGTTGACACGTGTACCAAAGGAGATGCAAATTTTCCCTTTCTCGTTGCAGACTTCGCAAAGCTCCCCAGGAAAGGAAGCTTTATATTCCTCCCCAGCTTTATGCTAAAGGTTTCCTTCCTCCTGTCTCAGCACCCTTTCTGCTGTTGGGAGAGCACGAGGTGGATGGAGAGGATCCCCAGGCATCTGCAGGCACAAGGGACTCATACAACTGCGATTTTCCTCCAGCCCTCGTGAAAGGGACTTCCAGGATACTCTTGGGAATGTACCAGCTCTCCTGCTGGAGCTTTTCTATGGAATATTTGAACACAAAGGGTAAAACTAAAGTCAGGTCTGTTCTGGAGTATGTTACACTTGTGCAAAACTCCGTTCTTCTGTTTATTTTCTGTTCTGGAAAGCACAGTCTGGGGTTCCTGGGCACTTCCTATTGAGTGATTCCATGAAAATAATTTTGTACTGAAAGGGGAAAGGAGCTGTCTGTGGGAGGTCAGGTGTCCATGATAAAAGCTTTATGCTTTTCAGTCAGATAAGCCTTAAAATATCTCACAGTGTATAGGAATGCCTGGCTTCTAAAAGTCACCAGCTGAGTCTTAGAGGCTCCTTTGAAGAGCTGTTTTCAGGCAGGCAAATTGCCCCCCAGGAGGGACTCTGTGCCTGCTCTCCCGTGGCTCCAAGGGATCTCTGGCCCTTCACGCCGGCACCGAGATTTTCTCGGGAAGGGCCTCAGATCTCCGGACCAGTCTGGGACACAGGCAAGATCCCCCTGCAGTTTAGGACCAAATTGGCCCCCTGGAGGGACAGTGCTGTTGGTGCCCCCCGGGTTGGGGCACCCCGAGGACTCCAGCGCGCACCGAAAGGATTATTCGGGGAGATCCTCGGGGTGCCCGGCCCTGGGGAGCTCAAAGCAAGGTCCCTGCCATGGATTCAGGCATTGCTGAGAGTATCCCAGGGGTCCCTGTCCCTGCTAGACAGGGAGCTCTCTAATGGGCTGTAATTGGGTTCTAAAAGCGGTGCTCCAAGTGCCAAACAAGTGTGGGATTGGGATTAAGAAATGAGCAGTGAGGGTGCAATTGGCTGTTTTCTCTGGAATGTGACTGTGAGAGCTGCAGGAGTGCCAGGTGTGTGTTCCAGTCCCCAGCATTTGGTTTGCACATGTCCTGCTCAGACACAGGTCCAACTTGCTCAGTCCTTAACCCAAGAGAGGGAGAATTATGGACTGGCAGTGTTAAGGTGATTGGTGTGACAGGGGTCAAACTGGGAAAACATTGGGGAATTCCTCAGTTGGTCTGTTTGCCAAACTAACCCAAACCTGTGCTAGGAAGAGATGGACTGGGGTCTCTGATCTCCTGGGCAGTTGTTTTGCATGACCCTGGGAGCCTCTGGGATTAGACTGGCCTGGGCAGACAGGGAGCAGTTTGTCCTGTGGAGCTGGGCTGGGTTTGTTGAGGATGCCTTGGGAGGCAGGGCTGGAGAGGCTCCTCTGTTGGCTGTAGTGGTGGAAGGTTGTAGCAGCAGGGCTGGAGCCTTCGCCCTCCTGCTCCCCCCGTGAGCCCCGACGGGCCCGTGCCCTTGGCAATGGAGGGCCCCCCATTGCTGAGTCAGCGGTTCCGGGGGCCAGGAGGGATGGGATCAGGATGCCGAGCTCCGCCCAGGGCCAGGGCTGCCAGTGTTCAACCATGGAGGGAACTGAAAGCACAGTGAGATGGAGGCCAAGCTGCAGCACAGGGATGGGTGAGAAAAGACCCTAGTCCTCAGGTGGAGCTTTGAATTCCCTGGAAAAATGGATCCTGTCAGATGGATCAGGCCCTTGTGGGTGCTGGAGCAGAGGCCTCTCTCATTTTTGGTCACCCTGAAAGGTTGCAAGGACAGCAAGTTCTGACTGCAGGATGAGGTGGCAAACAAAGTGAAGTGGTCCAGAGAAAAGCTGAGGCTAAAATTGGCCCTGTGCCAGAGCAGCCTCGTGCAGTGCTTGTTGCTGTCCCTGAGTGTCCCATTGCAGTGGATATTTCCAAGGGTGCCTTGTGCTGGGGAGCACTGGGGCAGTTCCCTTTCCCTGGGCAGGGCAGGCAGGGCACGTTTCCCCCCTCGAGGGTGGCTCCACAGTCCCCCCCCTGTGCCCTGGGAGCGTGGCAGAACACCTGGACCCACTGTCCTTGCCAGAGAGGGCACAAGGGATGGTTGGATGGGGGAGGGAATGGCTCAGGGAGTACAAGCACCATTACAATGAGTAGGGCAACACCTGGAAAGGAAGAAGGGGAGTTAATCCAGACAAAATCCAAGCACCTGCCCAACCTGTGATATTTTTAGGAACTCAGTGGTGCTGTGGTCCCCAGGAAGTATTGCCCAGGACTAGGCAGGAGACTTCAGGCTCTGTCACCCCCAGAGCAAGTGTCCAGGGGCAGGCAGTGGGGAGGCAGCTCTGTTGTTGAGGATGGGGTTATTTTCTCTGCTTTATTTTGTCTCCAGAGATGTTCTTCCCGTTAATCCAAACTGACTCCATCTCCTAACTCTCTGAAGAGGTTTTCTGCTTTTTGTGGGAGGGTAAGGTTTGGGTTCTAACTATAGAAGAGCCAACAAAATAAAGGCTTTGTGGCAAACAAATGGTGTCTCCCAAACTCTTTGTACTTCAAATAGATGCCTTTATTCTTAGTTTTTTCTTATTGGTATTCTCAAGGTACTTGATACCCTGTCTACAGTTATTTATTTTGGCTTCTCTTTTTTATTTGTTACAGAGTTGATGTGACTGACTTCTTTTTGAAATGCAGCAGTGCTCTCAAGGATATTTCCCCCCCACTCCTGGGCTTGTGCAGGGCTGTTGAGTCCGTGTGTGCCACTGTTCTTGTCCCAGGGGGACCGAGTGACATTTGGAACCAAACCTGGGGACTTGAACTCTAGGAATGTTTCTGTGTCTTTGAATTTTAAATTGCACATGAAGCAGAAATATGTTTGTGTTTTCCAGGTTATATTGTCATGAAAATAGAAATGCATCATTGGATCTTACTCCTCTGAGGGCAAACCACCAGACTGATCATTTCTTAGTCCATCAGACCCAGTGCCAGGAACTCAGAGGGCTGTTTGTGTGCAAATGTGCTGAGTGGTGGTGGCCCCCGTGAGACTGTGACCAGCTGGAAATGTGTGTGTGTGTGTGTGCAGAGCTGGGCTGGATCCCTTGGGATTTGGCTCCCAGATCCCCCCCAGCCTTCAGGAAAACCAGAGGCCACCGAACCCTGAGGGAAGGGAGTCCCATTTGCAGAAGGGTTTGTAGATTGGGGAAAAGCTCTCCAGAACAAAGCCTGTGTTCCAAACCCCTTCAGGCCAAAGTCAAGGAGCACAAACCCTGGAGTCATCAAGTTATGAAGTTTGGTTCAAACCATTTCCTAATAAGTCAGTTTTAATGAAGTGTTAAAAGGAGAACTTAAATAAGGGTAATTTCTGATGGAGAATAATGGGAAGAAGTGGTTTAAGTTAACTAAACATGTTTTATATCAGTCCATGGTTATTTAATTGAGCATTGTTTGGAATTTTTCTTTTTGCATTCGTTCCTGGTGTGCTTTTCTCTATCTAAGGGATGTTTGGAGGCCTTTTTGATTGCTTGAAGGTTTTTAATGTCAGTGCTGGATTGGGGTGGACAGTCATTGTAACATGATTTAGAGTTCGATGCATTTTATTCTGTGTGCCCTGTTTGATGTCTCGTGTTCAGCGAGTGACTGGTCAGAGTTTGGCCCAAGCCTTTGTTTTTCAGGTGAAAAACCCGAAGGGGGAATTGTAGTTGCAGCTTTGCCCTTGAGCTGCAGCTGGAGCCTGGCCAAAGAACAAGGCAAAGCTCCCTGGGGAAGGAAGGGGGAGCCAGAGAAGAAAAGCAGCTGCAGCCAGAAAGGTGGGTTTGGACGGGAGAAGAGGGGCTGTGACCCAGCAAGGGGCTCTGGAGGGCTCTGGGGTCCCTGTAATGGCTCTGGGGTCCCTGTAATGGCTCTGGGGTCTCTATAGGGGCTCTGGGGTCTCTATAGGGGCTCTGGAGGGCTCTGGGGTCCCTATAATGGCTCTGGGGTCTCTGTAGGGACTCTGGGGTTTCTATCGTGGCTCTGGGGTCCCTATAATGGCTCTGGGGTCCCTGTAATGGCTCTGGGGTCCCTCTCCTGGTTCTGGGGTCCCTCTCCTGGTTCTGGGGTCCCTCTCCTGGTTCTGGGGTCCCTCTCCTGGCTCGGGGTCCCTCTCCCTGCCGGCACAGGAGCTGCTGCCGCCCCAGCAAGAGGCAGAGGAGTCGCTGCCCAGAAGCAAGAACTCACTGAGAGCTGAACTGGGGCCGTGTGGGCAGGGCCAGAGGGGAGCAAAGGAAGGGATTTGTTGCTAAGAAAAGAAATAAAGTTTGGGTCATTTGTTGGGGAGATTTGTGTCAGTTTCTGATCATTTTTGGGGGTTATTTTTAGTGAGTTTCTGGTCATTTTTGGGGGAGATTTGGGTCAGTTTCTGGTCATTTTTCGGGATGATTTGGGTGAGTTTTGGGTTTATTTTTGTGGTAATTTTGGGTCAGTTTCTGGTCATTTTTTGGGGTGATTGGGCTGACTTTTGGGTCATTTTTTTGGGGAGATTTGGGTGAGTCTTGGTATCAGTGTTTTGGGATTTTGGGGTCAGTTTCTGGTCATATTTGGGGCTGATTTTGTATCATTTTGGGTCAGTTTTGGGGGGGGTTTTTTGCATTTTTAGGTCAGGTTTTGGGCCAATTTGGAGTTAGTTTTTGAGGTGATTTGGGCCAGTTTTGTGTCAGTTCTGGATCAATTTTTGGAGTGAATTGGATCAGTTTTTGTGTCACTTTTTGGGGAGATTTGGGTGAGTTCTGGGTCATTTTTGGGGAGATTTGAATCAGTTTCTGGTAGTTTTTTGGGGAGACTTGGGTGAGTTCTGGGTCTCTCCTGATTGTAATTCCTTCAGGCTCCTCTCCTGATTTTAATTTTTTTAGGCTCTTCTCCTCATTTTAATTTTTTAGACTCCTCTCCTGATTTTAATTTTTTTAGTCCCCTATCCTGATTTTAATTTTTTTAGTCCCCTCTCCTGATTGTTATTGTATTAGTCCCCTGTCCTGATTTTAATTTTTTCAGGCTCCTCTTCTGATTTTAATTTTTTTAGGCTCCTCTCCTGATTTTTATTGTATTAGTCCCGTGTCTTGATTTTAATTTTTTCAGGCTCCTCTCCTGTTTTTAATTTTTTTAGGCTCTTCTCCTGATTGTAATTTTTTTAGGCTCTTCTCTTGATTTTAATTCTCTTAGGTTCTTCTCCTGATTTTAATTCTCTTGGGCTCTCCTCCTGATTTTTATATTTTTAGACTCTTCTCCTGATTTTCATTTTTTTTAGGCTCTTCCCCTGATTTTCATTTTTTTTTTAGGCTCTTCTCCTGATTTTAATTCTCTTAGGAGAAGAGCCTAGAGAATTAAAACCAGGAGAAGAGCCTAATTACACAAGTAAATTTTCAAACCACCAGCAATCACAAGCCAATTATCCGATTTCCCAAAAGAACTACACGAACAAATACGGTTATAAAACAACAAAAAAAATGCCATAAGTAAAAAATCGCATAGCAACAGTGCCCCCTGGTGACAGAGAAAAGGAATTGCACATAAATTTGAGATGAAATACTGCCACCTGCTGACGGAAAACAGGAACTGCATTGAAAAAATTTTGAACAGCGCATGCGCAGTCGTTGGCAAAACGCCGGCGATCACGTGGTAAGTAAGGGCAGGCAGGAGAGGGACCGGCGACGCATGCGCAGTGGCTCTCGTGCCGGTGCAGCGCTCCCTGCTCGAGTTAAGGGCCGGTTTCGGCGGCAGGGCGGGACTCGCGGTCTCCCGTCTGTCCCGGGGTGTGTGTGGGGGGAATAACGTGAAGATTTCTTGGGGTGAAAGCGCAGAAATTAGCGAGGAGGGACGCTAATTTGGGTAAACTCGGTCACCGGAAGTAGTGAGCGACCGGAAGTCCTCCAAGGCCCCGGCCCGGAAGTCCGCCAAGCCCATAGCAAAGATGGCGCCGCCAGGACCGGAACGACCACACTAAAGATGGCGACCCCTGCCCGGAAGTTCGCCAAGCCCACAGTAAAGATGGCGCCGCCAGGACCGGAACGACCACACTAAAGATGGCGGCGAGAGGCTTCCGCCGCGACCCGGACCCCCACCCCGCGCCCGCAGCGCCGTCTCGCCGCGCTGCTTCCCGCTGCGGGGACAGGGCGGGCGCGGGCGGCAGGTTCGTGGGCGGCGGCAGGCACCGGCGCCGGCAGCCCCCGTCTCGGGGCCGCGGCGCGCGAGGACCGCATGGCGCGCACGTCGCGCCGCCCTCTCGCCCCGCTCCGCTCCCGCCCCTGCCCCCGCTTCTGCCCCCGCTTCTGCCCCGCTCGCTCCCGCCGTGCCCTGGAGATGCTATCGGGGCTGCGCCGCCGCCTTCCCCCCCCGGAAGCGACCCACGGCGGCAGATTCGACGGAGATCGACCCCGGGGTAAGCTGGGCGCGTCCAAAGGCGCCGCGGGTCTCGCCAAGGAGGGGAGGGGAGGGGGGGAGGCGCGCGGCTGCAGTGCCGCTCCCGGCCGTGTCCGCCAGGCGGCGACTGTGAGGCAGGGCCCGGCGCTCGGCGGCGCTCTTGCAAGCGACGCCCCTGGCAAAGCGGCGCTGCTTGGGCACTGCCGGCCTTCCCCCGGAGTGCCCGGGCTGGCCCAGCACCTGGCCGAACCTCTTAGGGAAGAGGCAAGGAACAACTGCGCTTCTTCTGCCCTTTCTTTAGCCCGGGACTGGAACACAGACAAAATCAAGGGGCTCTTGGACCTGTGCAGGCTCCGAGCAGTTTTCAGCCTTCCTTAGCAGAGCATTCTCACCCTCCGAAAAGCTGAAAGGCTTTAACAGCTGGAGACGCGCCTGCAGCTGTGCAGATTAATGTAGTTTCTTTTAGGAAATGAAGGGGAAGTTTTCCTGTTGGGAGCCTAAATACCGAGTCTACTCTGCTTTTTCAATCAGGTGACGAAGCTTATGGAAGAAAAGAACAAAGGCCTCGAGGTGAGTACATTCTACCGAGTTCTGCTTTTCTGGCATCGGTTTGGGAAAATCACGTGAAATTCTAAAAAGCTTCTCTCCGTGTTTTCTAGTTGTTTTTTCAGCCTTGCTCTAAGTTTCATGTAGAAAAGGGCATAGAATTATTAGAACAGACAAACTAGACTTCCTCGGGAGAGATGGAAGAAAAGTCTGCTGATTCCAGTTCTGCTTTTCTTGTCTTCCCTTCGACTGTCGTTTTCTCTCCCCTGCTGTTCAAATAGGCTGCAGTTAATTGCTCTGCTGAAGAGTTTGCTGTCCTAAGTGTCTGTCAAATTGATGCCTTCAACTCAAGACAGCACCTGCTCCTTAGTTACAAAAAGTTCCTCACAGGAAATTTTCAGGCGTGCCCATAAATCTCCTCGCTGTTTGTTTGGGAGAACAGGCTTTTCTCGTCTGTAACAGAACAGTCGTGTCATCTGCTCTGGAATGCTGGTGGCAATCTAGTCAGAAGAGGACCCCGTGCTTCACTAATTTTCCCTTTTTGTTGTTGGGGGTGACTTCTTCCCAGGCATGTTATTCTTGACCCCCCGGGGCAAACGGAGGTGTCAGCGTCAGGAGCCATCCTAACTGAGGCCCTGGGAGGTCAGTGCTTTTTGTGTGACTGGACGGTGAAGCTGTCTGTGGGAATGACCTGGCTATGGCTCAGTGTAGTCCTAATTAAGGTGTCTTTTACTCCGTGTTCCCAGGCTGCCTCTTTCCCTTCGGTCGCCGTGGGTGTGCCGGACGCCTCTGGCAGGACTAACCCTGTGGCTTTTATGTCCAGCGTGCTGTGCTGTGTGTGCCTGCAGGTAAGAAAAGCTGGGAGTGCAGTCCCTCTGCTTTGGTTGCTGTGTCTCTTTGGGAGTGATTTTGGAGGGGAATCCCAGAGCGATTTGGTTTGAAGGGGACCTTCAAAGGCCAGCCTGTCTTCCGTGGGCAGGGACACCTTCCACTGTCCCCGGTTGCTGCGAGTCCCGTCCAGCCTGGCCTGGAACACTTGCAGGGATGGGGCAGGCTCAGCTTCCCTGTGCAGTGTGCTCTGATATCTCTCCACTGGCATCCTGAAAAATTTTGTCAGCACGTTTTGTGTGACAATGGTAAGCGGGACCTGGGTGAAAATTGGGGTTCTCTGAGGTGCAGAGGGAAAGAATTCTCCTTTGAAGTCCAGTGTAATTCAGTTTTGCACGAGTCTTGTCTGACTTATGTTTGAATTGCTTTCTATTCTAGGCAGTTCTTTTAAATTAAACTTTTGTGTCTCCCCCCCAGTATCTTGTACAAGACAAAGCTACCTTTCCTCGTGGGAACGGACTGGCCGGGCTTTGGCAATCTGGCCCCTCGAAAGACTAAGTGACCTCTTCCAACAGGGGAAGACTTTCTGGCAAGCGGTGCCAGGAAGAACTGGAGTTTCTGGAGAATAAAAGCTGGAAGCGTGCCCCTGAAAATCCCCAGCCCTGGGTGGTCAGTGGTCTGACTTGCACGGACCGGTGGCCTTGGCCAGGAGCGGTCCTGCGGGAAGCGCCTTTGCCCAGGCTGTAATTTTAATTTCCCTTGGATGCTTGGCAAAGCCCCTCTGGGTGAGCCCCAGTGCCTGGCAGGAGCAGAGCGGGCTTCCAGGGAGGTATTCACCTGGTCAGCGTCAGGAACCATCCTACCTGAGGCCTCGGTGAGTGCTTTTTGGACGACTGGACGGTGAAGCTGTCTGTGGGAATGACCTGGCTATGGCTCAGTGTAGTCCTAATTAAGGTGTCTTTTACTCCGTGTTCCCAGGCTGCCTCTTTCCCTTCGGTCGCCGTGGGTGTGCCGGACGCCTCTGGCAGGACTAACCCTGTGGCTTTTATGTCCAGCGTGCTGTGCTGTGTGTGCCTGCAGGTAAGAAAAGCTGGGAGTGCAGTCCCTCTGCTTTGGTTGCTGTGTCTCTTTGGGAGTGATTTTGGAGGGGAATGCCAGAGCGATTTGGTTTGAAGGGGACCTTCAAAGGCCAGCCTGTCTTGCGTGGGCAGGGACACCTTCCACTGTCCCCGGTTGCTGCGAGTCCCGTCCAGCCTGGCCTGGAACACTTGCAGGGATGGGGCAGGCTCAGCTTCCCTGTGCAGTGTGCTCTGATATCTCTCCACTGGCATCCTGAAAAATTTTGTCAGCACGTTTTGTGTGACAATGGTAAGCGGGACCTGGGTGAAAATTGGGGTTCTCTGAGGTGCAGAGGGAAAGAATTCTCCTTTGAAGTCCAATGTAATTCAGTTTTGCACGAGTCTTGTCTGACTTATGTTTGAATTGCTTTCTATTCTAGGCAGTTCTTTTAAATTAAACTTTTGTGTCTCCCCCCCAGTATCTTGTACAAGACAAAGCTACCTTTCCTCGTGGGAACGGACTGGCCGGGCTTTGGCAATCTGGCCCCTCGAAAGACTAAGTGACCTCTTCCAACAGGGGAAGACTTTCTGGCAAGCGGTGCCAGGAAGAACTGGAGTTTCTGGAGAATAAAAGCTGGAAGCGTGCCCCTGAAAATCCCCAGCCCTGGGTGGTCAGTGGTCTGACTTGCACGGACCGGTGGCCTTGGCCAGGAGCGGTCCTGGGGAAGCGCCTTTGCCCAGGCTGTAATTTTAATTTCCCTTGGATGCTTGGCAAAGCCCCTCTGGGTGAGCCCCAGTGCCTGGCAGGAGCAGAGCGGGCTTCCAGGGAGGTATTCACCTGGTCAGCGTCAGGAACCATCCTACCTGAGGCCTCGGTGAGTGCTTTTTGGACGACTGGACGGTGAAGCTGTCTGTGGGAATGACCTGGCTATGGCTCAGTGTAGTCCTAATTAAGGTGTCTTTTACTCCGTGTTCCCAGGCTGCCTCTTTCCCTTCGGTCGCCGTGGGTGTGCCGGACGCCTCTGGCAGGACTAACCCTGTGGCTTTTATGTCCAGCGTGCTGTGCTGTGTGTGCCTGCAGGTAAGAAAAGCTGGGAGTGCAGTCCCTCTGCTTTGGTTGCTGTGTCTCTTTGGGAGTGATTTTGGAGGGGAATGCCAGAGCGATTTGGTTTGAAGGGGACCTTCAAAGGCCAGCCTGTCTTGCGTGGGCAGGGACACCTTCCACTGTCCCCGGTTGCTGCGAGTCCCGTCCAGCCTGGCCTGGAACACTTGCAGGGATGGGGCAGGCTCAGCTTCCCTGTGCAGTGTGCTCTGATAGCTCTCCACTGGCATCGTGAAAAATGTTGTCAGCGTGTTTTGTTGGACGACGGTAAGCAGGACCTGGGTGAAAAGGACATTCTCTGAGGTGCTGGGAGAAGGAGGACTCGTGCGGGCACCTCCAGAGACAGCGGGAACGGGAGCGTGCTGCGGAGGAGGGAAATTCCAGGGGGTGGGTGCCGAGAAATTTGTCCTTCCCTCGCCCTGTGCTCTGCACTTAGCAGTGGGTCAAGTGCAGAAGTTTCCTGGGGACCCTGGGAAATGATGCCGGGTCTGCCAAGAAAAGTGGGGCCAAAGGAGCAGGACCTGGGTCTGCCAGCGTGGGAGAAACAAGGGACGGGTCATCCTCTGCCTCCAGGAGGGAGGGCAGCAGGAAAGGCCACGGACTAAAGCACTGAAGTGCCGTTCCCCAGGGAGCCCCTGCCCAGACCTGAACTTGCTTCTGCACTTGCTGTCCCTTTCCCAGCGGAGCCGAAGCGTCGGGTGCGGCTGCCGGGGGGATGGAGCTGCCAAGGACAAGCTGGGAGGGTGTTTGCGAGGGAAGGGGGTAGAAGGAGCTCTTGATGTGCTTTGTTTACTTCTTCATCCCACAGAATTGCCACGAGAGGAAATACTTCAGAGGGGCTTCCCTCCAGATAAGGCCTGAAGATGCCAGGAGGTTTCAGCCGGGAGGAAAGGAGCTGTGGAAGAAAAGCAGCCTAAAAACAGCCAGTGGGGATCATCAGGTTTTCCAGCCAAGAAGAACAAGGAGAGAGATGAGGGAATCGGGTTCCAATTCCTAATGCTTTGGTGGGTGCAGGAATGATTTCTGTGTGTTTTCCAGTCCCTTTGGATTCCTGAGATGATTTTAAAATGATGGCTTTAGCAATCAACTAAATCGCAGATGTTGTTTTTGAGAGGAAATGATGCCAAAGAAATGCAGAGTTTTGGGTCAGTTTTGGGGATGATTTGGGTCAGTTTTTGGGGTCAGTTTGGGGTCATTGTTTGGGGTGATTTGGGTCAGCTTTTGGGATGATTGGGGTCAGTTTTGGGTCAGCTTTTGGGATGATTGGGGTCAGTTTTGGGTCAGCTTTTGGGATGATTGGGGTCAGTTTTGGGTCAGCTTTTGGGATGATTGGGGTCAGTTTTGGGTCAGCTTTTGGGATGATTGGGGTCAGGTTTTGGGGTCAGTTTTGGGTCAGCTTTTGGGGTGATTTGGGTCGGTTTTGGGTCAATTTTTGGGGAGCACTGGGTGTTACTGGGGGTTGTTGAGGAGCACTGGGTGTTACTGGGGTGTACTGGGGAGCACTGGGTGTTACTGAGGGTTGTTGGGGAGCACTGGGTGTTACTGGGGAGCACTGGGAGAGAAAATGAAAAATAAAGAGAATAAAAAATAAACGAAGTAAAGAAGGAAATATAAAAAAGAAAATTTAAAAAAAAAGGCAAAAAAACTAAAAAGGAAATAAAATGAAAATGAAATAAAAGAGAGAAAAAAAAAAAAGAAACCCCTTCTTGGGCACCCCGTTTCCTCTCCTCCCCCCCCCCGAACCGTAAATTGCGGGGTCATCACCCCTAAAATGTGAGAAGGGGACCCCGAAATGTGGGTGAGGGAACCCCAGGGAGCCGGAAAAGTGGAGGGGGAGCCGCAGTAAGAAAGCGAAGCCGGGCGGTCGGGCGGCGGGGTGGGGGGGGTGGGGTGGGGGGGGCGCATGCGCAGTCGTTGGCAAGACGCCGGCGATCACGTGGTAAGTAAGGGCAGGCAGGAGAGGGACCGGCGACGCATGCGCAGTGGCTCTCGTGCCGGTGCAGCACTCCCTGCTCGAGTTAAGGGCCGGTTCCGGCGGCAGGGCGGGACTCGCGGCCTCCCGTCTGTCCCGGGGTGTGTGTGGGGGGAATAACGTGAATTTCTCCTGATTTTAATTCTCTTGGGCTCTTGTCCTCATTTTAATTTTTTTAAGGCTCTTGTCCTGATTTTAATTTTTTGAAGGCTCTTGTCCTGATTTTAATTTTTTGAAGGCTCTTCTCCTAAATTTAATTTTTTTAAGGCTCTTGTCCTGATTTTAATTCTCTTGGTTCAAACCATTTCCTAATAAGTCAGTTTTAATGAAGTGTTTTCCAGTCCCTTTGGATTCCTGAGATGATTTTAAAATGATGGCTTTAGCAATCAACTAAATCGCAGATGTTGTTTTTGAGAGGAAATGATGCCAAAGAAATGCAGAGAGAGAGCATGGAATCATCCTGGGATCCTGGAGTGGTTTGGGTTGGAAAGGATCTCAGGGATCATCTCCTTCCACCCCCTGCCACAGGCAGGGACACCTTCTAATAGACCTCCAGCCTGGCCTTGGCCACTTGCAGGGATGGGGCAGCCACAACTTCTCTGTGCCAGGCCACCTCCCCACCCTCCCAGGGAAGAATGTCTCCCTTCTGTGCAATCTTTCCCTTTCTTCTCTGCAGGAAGTGGGCTGGGACAAGGGAATTGGCTCCCACGAGGCCGAGGATCAGAGCGGGCTGTGCACAGGGGACAACTTCCACTTCCGAACGGGGAAGGGCCCCTTCGTGCCCACCCCTGGCAAACTGGGACAGAGTAACATCTGCCTGCAGCTGGCTGGAGTTCCCGTTGGCTCTGGGCTTTCAGCCCGCCGGGGCTGCGGCGGGAGCCGCGCGGAGGGAACGGGGGCCGGGGCCGCGCCGAGGGCCGGGGCCGGGCTGAGCGGGCGGGGCGGGGCCGCAGGGCCAGGCGGGCTGGGATTGGGCGGAGGCGCTCGAGTGCTGATTGGGCAGCGCTGCCGGCCCGCGGTATAAAGGGCCGGCGGGGCAGGTGGGGGCGGTTGTGTGTGGGGGCTGAGGGTGCGGCCCCGCTGCTGCCCGGGCTGCGGAGGGGAGAGCGCCTTGGCCGCTGGGTTTGTGCACCGGGGCAGCCGGGGGCGTTTAGGGGCGCCTTGTGCTGGGCGGCGGGGCCCGGGTAAGCCCCTTACCTGCCGGGTGCCCCCGGGGGGAGCCGTGGCATGGCTGTGGGTCCTGTGCTCTCTGGGTGTCTGAGGGTTTGCTTTGGGATCCCAAACCCTTTCCCCGTGCAGGGTTATGAGGCAAAGACTGCTTTAACTTGGTTTTTTGGTGCTGCGTTAATGCTTTTTGCTCGTTCTGTGTCCATTTGCAGCCTCGCTCGTGGTTTCCCCTGGTGTGGAGGCGAGTTGTGCTTCCTGCTGGGAGAGAGAACGGCCTTGGGAAGCTGCTCCATGAGCCACAGCTGTGCCGAGCCCGGCAGTCTGTCCAGGTAAGAGCAGGGCTTCTACTGCCCGTGAGGAGCTGGGTTTGCTGTTGGAAGATAGAATGTGCCTATGCCTTTAAATGCAAGGACAGGCAGAAGCTGGGAGGGACCCTGAGCAGGTTTGGTGGCACGACAGCAGTTTGAAAAGACCTTGACTGTGGGAGAAATGTCCAGGAAAACGATTCCTTTTTTGCAGGGAGGCAGTTTGTGAGGACAGGGGGGTTGCTGTGCTCTCTAGCAAAACTACTGACCTTGGGATGTCTAGGGTGGGAAGATGTTGGCCACGTGTGGGCTGGTGCAAAAGTGTGTGGGTGCCTGTGTGTGACAGCCGTGGGTGTGCAGGAAGGGGGGTTCTGGTGCCATTGGAGCTGCCAGGGAGCCAAAAGGGGCACGGTTGTCTGAAAAAGGCAAAAAGTCTCAGTCTCTGTTGACACGTGTACCAAAGGAGATGCAAATTTTCCCTTTCTCGTTGCAGACTTCGCAAAGCTCCCCAGGAAAGGAAGCTTTATATTCCTCCCCAGCTTTATGCTAAAGGTTTCCTTCCTCCTGTCTCAGCACCCTTTCTGCTGTTGGGAGAGCACGAGGTGGATGGAGAGGATCCCCAGGCATCTGCAGGCACAAGGGACTCATACAACTGCGATTTTCCTCCAGCCCTCGTGAAAGGGACTTCCAGGATACTCTTGGGAATGTACCAGCTCTCCTGCTGGAGCTTTTCTATGGAATATTTGAACACAAAGGGTAAAACTAAAGTCAGGTCTGTTCTGGAGTATGTTACACTTGTGCAAAACTCCGTTCTTCTGTTTATTTTCTGTTCTGGAAAGCACAGTCTGGGGTTCCTGGGCACTTCCTATTGAGTGATTCCATGAAAATAATTTTGTACTGAAAGGGGAAAGGAGCTGTCTGTGGGAGGTCAGGTGTCCATGATAAAAGCTTTATGCTTTTCAGTCAGATAAGCCTTAAAATATCTCACAGTGTATAGGAATGCCTGGCTTCTAAAAGTCACCAGCTGAGTCTTAGAGGCTCCTTTGAAGAGCTGTTTTCAGGCAGGCAAATTGCCCCCCAGGAGGGACTCTGTGCCTGCTCTCCCGTGGCTCCAAGGGATCTCTGGCCCTTCACGCCGGCACCGAGATTTTCTCGGGAAGGGCCTCAGATCCCCGGACCAGTCTGGGACACAGGCAAGATCCCCCTGCATTTTGGGACCAAATTGGCCCCCTGGAGGGACAGTGCTGTTGGTGCCCCCCGGGTTGGGGCACCCCGAGGACTCCAGCGCGCACCGAAAGGATTATTCGGGGAGATCCTCGGGGTGCCCGGCCCTGGGGAGCTCAAAGCAAGGTCCCTGCCATGGATTCAGGCATTGCTGAGAGTATCCCAGGGGTCCCTGTCCCTGCTAGACAGGGAGCTCTCTAATGGGCTGTAATTGGGTTCTAAAAGCGGTGCTCCAAGTGCCAAACAAGTGTGGGATTGGGATTAAGAAATGAGCAGTGAGGGTGCAATTGGCTGTTTTCTCTGGAATGTGACTGTGAGAGCTGCAGGAGTGCCAGGTGTGTGTTCCAGTCCCCAGCATTTGGTTTGCACATGTCCTGGTCAGACACAAGTACAATTTCCTCAGTCCTGAACACAGCAGAATGAGAATTATGGACTGGCAGTGTTAAGGTGATTGGTGTGACAGGGGTCAAACTGGGAAAACATTGGGGAATTCCTCAGTTTGTGTTTTTGCCAAACTCACCCAAACCTCTGCTAGGAAGTGATGGGCTGGAAAAGTTGAGGCAGAAATGGAATTGAAAACTGGGGCTCTTGACACTGTAATTGCTGAAACTAAATGTGTCCAAGCAGCAGCTCTTGTTGTGCAGGGAATAACTCCTGTCAGCAGCAAGGCCCTGACTGAAGTGGCAGCTGCAGTTGTTCCTGTGGTGTGGGCCAGTGGAACTGCAGGAGAGTGGAAGAGGGCAGAACCTGTAGGTATTACCCCTGATGTGGGATCTCTATGGGTAAGGCCAACCCAGTATCCTTTAAAATCAGAATGCCAGACTGGATTGGTTGCAGGAACAGCTAAATTGGCTCCTCCTGGTTTGCTTGTAGGACGTGAATGCAAGAACCTGCCAAGAAAACCAGTGGACAAGATGATTGATTAGTGCAGGACCTGAGAGAAGCACCTTGAATGACAACCTGGAGGAGTTTCCAGTATTGGATTTAAAAGATGGCCTTTGCATCTCCTTGAGCAAGGAAAGCCAAGAAAGCTTTGCTTTTGCAGGAGAAAATGGGGCAAGCAGGCAGGAAGAAGAGAAGCCCCGTGACTCCTCCCTGAGCCCCAGACAGCCCATGAACTGCCTTGCTGGGAATGGTGGGACGGGCTGGACTCTGCATTGCTCCCTCGGGATGTGTGGTAAGACTGTTATGGCGACTTTTTGAATAGATGGTGCAAGGGCAACCTTTAAGCAGCTGAAGCATTCCCTGAGGAGAGCTCTGGGTCTGCCAGATGTGTCAGAACTGTTGGAAGCATCTTTGGTGGGGAGGGCAAACAAAGGCCAAGGTGTGCAGTGACCCCCCTGAGAAGGGACTTTCAGTTAATGGCATCCCTGATGGTGAACTTTGTGGGCTGTTCCCCCTGTAGGGCAGGTGATAGTCCCAGCTCCAGTTATGGGAAAAATGGTTAAAAGGGAGCCCCAAAAGCTGGAAGTCCTCCTGGAGGCTCCTGGCAAAGAGAGTTTGCTGCGTTCCCCCTGACAGAAGGACAGTGATAGCTTTTGAGTGCTGGTAGATCCTTTTAATAGATAGCCTTGAGTGTGTCCTTGTTGCACCAGTAGGACTTATCAAAGTCCCCATATTCCAGGAGATAGACACATTAAAGTTTAAAATATTCTTCCTAATCCTTTGTTGGCTTGAGGCTCTCCCCTCAGGAACTGCAGGAACTCCTGGTGCCGCCTGGGCCGATGGATTGGACACCCCAGCCCCTCTGTTCCTACCCAGCCACTGGGGCCGTGTCCAGTGGTGGCACTGCCAGCCCTGCAGGTGAAGTGGGAAGGGCCTTTGCAGGTCTTGTGGGTCACATTTATAGCAGGTAAAGTTGCAGAAAAAGGACCTGGGGTCTGTTATTCTTGAGTTCAGAAAGCTCCTTTTGATTGGTGAGCAGGACAAAGTGGATCCTTAAGAGTTCCCATCCGTGTTTGTGTCTCAGCCTGTGTTAGGATTCAGGGCTGTAGCTGTTGTTGTCACTGAGGAGTCAAACTGTGCTTTAAATAATGAGACCCTGGCCTGATGGCCCAGTGTTAAGAAAAAAGGGGGAATGCTCTCTGAGTGTTGAGATGTAACAAGGGCTAATCCTTTTTGCAGTGGGATGGAGCCTGGAAAGTGCACAGAGCTGAGCCCAGGGATTGAAAGGGACCAAGCAAGGGAGGTGAAGAAAGAAGGAAGAAGGGAAGTGAGGCAGCAGGCAAGCAGCACCAAGTTGCTGTGTAAGCAGGTGAGTTGTGTTGAGGTTCCTCAGGCAGGCACTGAGGACTTGGAGGGCTCCAGACAGAGCAGACCTGGGAAGGCCCTCGGTGAAGCCCCTTGGAAACCTTCTAAGGGTAGTTGTGTATGGTGATAAGTGTTGGGAAATGTCCTGAATGTGGAACAGGAATGCAGGGAAGGAAAATGAGCCCTCCTGTAATGCTGACCCCTCCCATCAGCTGCAGTGGAGACCCCTCCGTGTGCCCTTTGGGAGCGGATTGCCAGGACCCCCGTGGGGCTGGGATCATGGCAGGGTGTTGTAAGCAAGGAATGCCTGGCTTCTAAAAGTCACCAGCTGAGTCTTAGAGGCTCCTTTGAAGAGCTGTTTTCAGGCAGGCAAATTGCCCCCCAGGAGGGACTCTGTGCCTGCTCTCCCGTGGCTCCAAGGGATCTCTGGCCCTTCACGCCGGCACCGAGATTTTCTCGGGAAGGGCCTCAGATCTCCGGACCAGTCTGGGACACAGGCAAGATCCCCCTGCAGTTTAGGACCAAATTGGCCCCCTGGAGGGACAGTGCTGTTGGTGCCCCCCGGGTTGGGGCACCCCGAGGACTCCAGCGCGCACCGAAAGGATTATTCGGGGAGATCCTCGGGGTGCCCGGCCCTGGGGAGCTCAAAGCAAGGTCCCTGCCATGGATTCAGGCATTGCTGAGAGTATCCCAGGGGTCCCTGTCCCTGCTAGACAGGGAGCTCTCTAATGGGCTGTAATTGGGTTCTAAAAGCGGTGCTCCAAGTGCCAAACAAGTGTGGGATTGGGATTAAGAAATGAGCAGTGAGGGTGCAATTGGCTGTTTTCTCTGGAATGTGACTGTGAGAGCTGCAGGAGTGCCAGGTGTGTGTTCCAGTCCCCAGCATTTGGTTTGCACATGTCCTGCTCAGACACAGGTCCAACTTGCTCAGTCCTTAACCCAAGAGAGGGAGAATTATGGACTGGCAGTGTTAAGGTGATTGGTGTGACAGGGGTCAAACTGGGAAAACATTGGGGAATTCCTCAGTTGGTCTGTTTGCCAAACTAACCCAAACCTGTGCTAGGAAGAGATGGACTGGGGTCTCTGATCTCCTGGGCAGTTGTTTTGCATGACCCTGGGAGCCTCTGGGATTAGACTGGCCTGGGCAGACAGGGAGCAGTTTGTCCTGTGGAGCTGGGCTGGGTTTGTTGAGGATGCCTTGGGAGGCAGGGCTGGAGAGGCTCCTCTGTTGGCTGTAGTGGTGGAAGGTTGTAGCAGCAGGGCTGGAGCCTTCGCCCTCCTGCTCCCCCCGTGAGCCCCGACGGGCCCGTGCCCTTGGCAATGGAGGGCCCCCCATTGCTGAGTCAGCGGTTCCGGGGGCCAGGAGGGATGGGATCAGGATGCCGAGCTCCGCCCAGGGCCAGGGCTGCCAGTGTTCAACCATGGAGGGAACTGAAAGCACAGTGAGATGGAGGCCAAGCTGCAGCACAGGGATGGGTGAGAAAAGACCCTAGTCCTCAGGTGGAGCTTTGAATTCCCTGGAAAAATGGATCCTGTCAGATGGATCAGGCCCTTGTGGGTGCTGGAGCAGAGGCCTCTCTCATTTTTGGTCACCCTGAAAGGTTGCAAGGACAGCAAGTTCTGACTGCAGGATGAGGTGGCAAACAAAGTGAAGTGGTCCAGAGAAAAGCTGAGGCTAAAATTGGCCCTGTGCCAGAGCAGCCTCGTGCAGTGCTTGTTGCTGTCCCTGAGTGTCCCATTGCAGTGGATATTTCCAAGGGTGCCTTGTGCTGGGGAGCACTGGGGCAGTTCCCTTTCCCTGGGCAGGGCAGGCAGGGCACGTTTCCCCCCTCGAGGGTGGCTCCACAGTCCCCCCCCTGTGCCCTGGGAGCGTGGCAGAACACCTGGACCCACTGTCCTTGCCAGAGAGGGCACAAGGGATGGTTGGATGGGGGAGGGAATGGCTCAGGGAGTACAAGCACCATTACAATGAGTAGGGCAACACCTGGAAAGGAAGAAGGGGAGTTAATCCAGACAAAATCCAAGCACCTGCCCAACCTGTGATATTTTTAGGAACTCAGTGGTGCTGTGGTCCCCAGGAAGTATTGCCCAGGACTAGGCAGGAGACTTCAGGCTCTGTCACCCCCAGAGCAAGTGTCCAGGGGCAGGCAGTGGGGAGGCAGCTCTGTTGTTGAGGATGGGGTTATTTTCTCTGCTTTATTTTGTCTCCAGAGATGTTCTTCCCGTTAATCCAAACTGACTCCATCTCCTAACTCTCTGAAGAGGTTTTCTGCTTTTTGTGGGAGGGTAAGGTTTGGGTTCTAACTATAGAAGAGCCAACAAAATAAAGGCTTTGTGGCAAACAAATGGTGTCTCCCAAACTCTTTGTACTTCAAATAGATGCCTTTATTCTTAGTTTTTTCTTATTGGTATTCTCAAGGTACTTGATACCCTGTCTACAGTTATTTATTTTGGCTTCTCTTTTTTATTTGTTACAGAGTTGATGTGACTGACTTCTTTTTGAAATGCAGCAGTGCTCTCAAGGATATTTCCCCCCCACTCCTGGGCTTGTGCAGGGCTGTTGAGTCCGTGTGTGCCACTGTTCTTGTCCCAGGGGGACCGAGTGACATTTGGAACCAAACCTGGGGACTTGAACTCTAGGAATGTTTCTGTGTCTTTGAATTTTAAATTGCACATGAAGCAGAAATATGTTTGTGTTTTCCAGGTTATATTGTCATGAAAATAGAAATGCATCATTGGATCTTACTCCTCTGAGGGCAAACCACCAGACTGATCATTTCTTAGTCCATCAGACCCAGTGCCAGGAACTCAGAGGGCTGTTTGTGTGCAAATGTGCTGAGTGGTGGTGGCCCCCGTGAGACTGTGACCAGCTGGAAATGTGTGTGTGTGTGTGTGCAGAGCTGGGCTGGATCCCTTGGGATTTGGCTCCCAGATCCCCCCCAGCCTTCAGGAAAACCAGAGGCCACCGAACCCTGAGGGAAGGGAGTCCCATTTGCAGAAGGGTTTGTAGATTGGGGAAAAGCTCTCCAGAACAAAGCCTGTGTTCCAAACCCCTTCAGGCCAAAGTCAAGGAGCACAAACCCTGGAGTCATCAAGTTATGAAGTTTGGTTCAAACCATTTCCTAATAAGTCAGTTTTAATGAAGTGTTAAAAGGAGAACTTAAATAAGGGTAATTTCTGATGGAGAATAATGGGAAGAAGTGGTTTAAGTTAACTAAACATGTTTTATATCAGTCCATGGTTATTTAATTGAGCATTGTTTGGAATTTTTCTTTTTGCATTCGTTCCTGGTGTGCTTTTCTCTATCTAAGGGATGTTTGGAGGCCTTTTTGATTGCTTGAAGGTTTTTAATGTCAGTGCTGGATTGGGGTGGACAGTCATTGTAACATGATTTAGAGTTGGATGCATTTTATTCTGTGTGCCCTGTTTGATGTCTCGTGTTCAGCGAGTGACTGGTCAGAGTTTGGCCCAAGCCTTTGTTTTTCAGGTGAAAAACCCGAAGGGGGAATTGTAGTTGCAGCTTTGCCCTTGAGCTGCAGCTGGAGCCTGGCCAAAGAACAAGGCAAAGCTCCCTGGGGAAGGAAGGGGGAGCCAGAGAAGAAAAGCAGCTGCAGCCAGAAAGGTGGGTTTGGACGGGAGAAGAGGGGCTGTGACCCAGCAAGGGGCTCTGGAGGGCTCTGGGGTCCCTGTAATGGCTCTGGGGTCCCTGTAATGGCTCTGGGGTCTCTATAGGGGCTCTGGGGTCTCTATAGGGGCTCTGGAGGGCTCTGGGGTCCCTATAATGGCTCTGGGGTCTCTGTAGGGACTCTGGGGTTTCTATCGTGGCTCTGGGGTCCCTATAATGGCTCTGGGGTCCCTGTAATGGCTCTGGGGTCCCTCTCCTGGTTCTGGGGTCCCTCTCCTGGTTCTGGGGTCCCTCTCCTGGTTCTGGGGTCCCTCTCCTGGCTCGGGGTCCCTCTCCCTGCCGGCACAGGAGCTGCTGCCGCCCCAGCAAGAGGCAGAGGAGTCGCTGCCCAGAAGCAAGAACTCACTGAGAGCTGAACTGGGGCCGTGTGGGCAGGGCCAGAGGGGAGCAAAGGAAGGGATTTGTTGCTAAGAAAAGAAATAAAGTTTGGGTCATTTGTTGGGGAGATTTGTGTCAGTTTCTGATCATTTTTGGGGGTTATTTTTAGTGAGTTTCTGGTCATTTTTGGGGGAGATTTGGGTCAGTTTCTGGTCATTTTTCGGGATGATTTGGGTGAGTTTTGGGTTTATTTTTGTGGTAATTTTGGGTCAGTTTCTGGTCATTTTTTGGGGTGATTGGGCTGACTTTTGGGTCATTTTTTTGGGGAGATTTGGGTGAGTCTTGGTATCAGTGTTTTGGGATTTTGGGGTCAGTTTCTGGTCATATTTGGGGCTGATTTTGTATCATTTTGGGTCAGTTTTGGGGGGGGTTTTTTGCATTTTTAGGTCAGGTTTTGGGCCAATTTGGAGTTAGTTTTTGAGGTGATTTGGGCCAGTTTTGTGTCAGTTCTGGATCAATTTTTGGAGTGAATTGGATCAGTTTTTGTGTCACTTTTTGGGGAGATTTGGGTGAGTTCTGGGTCATTTTTGGGGAGATTTGAATCAGTTTCTGGTAGTTTTTTGGGGAGACTTGGGTGAGTTCTGGGTCTCTCCTGATTGTAATTCCTTCAGGCTCCTCTCCTGATTTTAATTTTTTTAGGCTCTTCTCCTCATTTTAATTTTTTAGACTCCTCTCCTGATTTTAATTTTTTTAGTCCCCTATCCTGATTTTAATTTTTTTAGTCCCCTCTCCTGATTGTTATTGTATTAGTCCCCTGTCCTGATTTTAATTTTTTCAGGCTCCTCTTCTGATTTTAATTTTTTTAGGCTCCTCTCCTGATTTTTATTGTATTAGTCCCGTGTCTTGATTTTAATTTTTTCAGGCTCCTCTCCTGTTTTTAATTTTTTTAGGCTCTTCTCCTGATTGTAATTTTTTTAGGCTCTTCTCTTGATTTTAATTCTCTTAGGTTCTTCTCCTGATTTTAATTCTCTTGGGCTCTCCTCCTGATTTTTATATTTTTAGACTCTTCTCCTGATTTTCATTTTTTTTAGGCTCTTCCCCTGATTTTCATTTTTTTTTTAGGCTCTTCTCCTGATTTTAATTCTCTTAGGAGAAGAGCCTAGAGAATTAAAACCAGGAGAAGAGCCTAATTACACAAGTAAATTTTCAAACCACCAGCAATCACAAGCCAATTATCCGATTTCCCAAAAGAACTACACGAACAAATACGGTTATAAAACAACAAAAAAAATGCCATAAGTAAAAAATCGCATAGCAACAGTGCCCCCTGGTGACAGAGAAAAGGAATTGCACATAAATTTGAGATGAAATACTGCCACCTGCTGACGGAAAACAGGAACTGCATTGAAAAAATTTTGAACAGCGCATGCGCAGTCGTTGGCAAAACGCCGGCGATCACGTGGTAAGTAAGGGCAGGCAGGAGAGGGACCGGCGACGCATGCGCAGTGGCTCTCGTGCCGGTGCAGCGCTCCCTGCTCGAGTTAAGGGCCGGTTTCGGCGGCAGGGCGGGACTCGCGGTCTCCCGTCTGTCCCGGGGTGTGTGTGGGGGGAATAACGTGAAGATTTCTTGGGGTGAAAGCGCAGAAATTAGCGAGGAGGGACGCTAATTTGGGTAAACTCGGTCACCGGAAGTAGTGAGCGACCGGAAGTCTTCCAAGGCCCCGGCACGGAAGTCCGCCAAGCCCATAGCAAAGGTGGCGCCGCCAGGACCGGAACGACCACACTAAAGATGGCGACCCCTGCCCGGAAGTTCGCCAAGCCCACAGTAAAGATGGCGCCGCCAGGACCGGAACGACCACACTAAAGATGGCGGCGAGAGGCTTCCGCCGCGACCCGGACCCCCACCCCGCGCCCGCAGCGCCGTCTCGCCGCGCTGCTTCCCGCTGCGGGGACAGGGCGGGCGCGGGCGGCAGGTTCGTGGGCGGCGGCAGGCACCGGCGCCGGCAGCCCCCGTCTCGGGGCCGCGGCGCGCGAGGACCGCATGGCGCGCACGTCGCGCCGCCCTCTCGCCCCGCTCCGCTCCCGCCCCTGCCCCCGCTTCTGCCCCCGCTTCTGCCCCGCTCGCTCCCGCCGTGCCCTGGAGATGCTATCGGGGCTGCGCCGCCGCCTTCCCCCCCCGGAAGCGACCCACGGCGGCAGATTCGACGGAGATCGACCCCGGGGTAAGCTGGGCGCGTCCAAAGGCGCCGCGGGTCTCGCCAAGGAGGGGAGGGGGGGGGGGGGAGGCGCGCGGCTGCAGTGCCGCTCCCGGCCTTCCCCCGGAGTGCCCGGGCTGGCCCAGCACCTGGCCGAACCTCTTAGGGAAGAGGCAAGGAACAACTGCGCTTCTTCTGCCCTTTCTTTAGCCCGGGACTGGAACACAGACAAAATCAAGGGGCTCTTGGACCTGTGCAGGCTCCGAGCAGTTTTCAGCCTTCCTTAGCAGAGCATTCTCACCCTCCGAAAAGCTGAAAGGCTTTAACAGCTGGAGACGCGCCTGCAGCTGTGCAGATTAATGTAGTTTCTTTTAGGAAATGAAGGGGAAGTTTTCCTGTTGGGAGCCTAAATACCGAGTCTACTCTGCTTTTTCAATCAGGTGACGAAGCTTATGGAAGAAAAGAACAAAGGCCTCGAGGTGAGTACATTCTACCGAGTTCTGCTTTTCTGGCATCGGTTTGGGAAAATCACGTGAAATTCTAAAAAGCTTCTCTCCGTGTTTTCTAGTTGTTTTTTCAGCCTTGCTCTAAGTTTCATGTAGAAAAGGGCATAGAATTATTAGAACAGACAAACTAGACTTCCTCGGGAGAGATGGAAGAAAAGTCTGCTGATTCCAGTTCTGCTTTTCTTGTCTTCCCTTCGACTGTCGTTTTCTCTCCCCTGCTGTTCAAATAGGCTGCAGTTAATTGCTCTGCTGAAGAGTTTGCTGTCCTAAGTGTCTGTCAAATTGATGCCTTCAACTCAAGACAGCACCTGCTCCTTAGTTACAAAAAGTTCCTCACAGGAAATTTTCAGGCGTGCCCATAAATCTCCTCGCTGTTTGTTTGGGAGAACAGGCTTTTCTCGTCTGTAACAGAACAGTCGTGTCATCTGCTCTGGAATGCTGGTGGCAATCTAGTCAGAAGAGGACCCCGTGCTTCACTAATTTTCCCTTTTTGTTGTTGGGGGTGACTTCTTCCCAGGCATGTTATTCTTGACCCCCCGGGGCAAACGGAGGTGTCAGCGTCAGGAGCCATCCTAACTGAGGCCCTGGGAGGTCAGTGCTTTTTGTGTGACTGGACGGTGAAGCTGTCTGTGGGAATGACCTGGCTATGGCTCAGTGTAGTCCTAATTAAGGTGTCTTTTACTCCGTGTTCCCAGGCTGCCTCTTTCCCTTCGGTCGCCGTGGGTGTGCCGGACGCCTCTGGCAGGACTAACCCTGTGGCTTTTATGTCCAGCGTGCTGTGCTGTGTGTGCCTGCAGGTAAGAAAAGCTGGGAGTGCAGTCCCTCTGCTTTGGTTGCTGTGTCTCTTTGGGAGTGATTTTGGAGGGGAATGCCAGAGCGATTTGGTTTGAAGGGGACCTTCAAAGGCCAGCCTGTCTTCCGTGGGCAGGGACACCTTCCACTGTCCCCGGTTGCTGCGAGTCCCGTCCAGCCTGGCCTGGAACACTTGCAGGGATGGGGCAGGCTCAGCTTCCCTGTGCAGTGTGCTCTGATATCTCTCCACTGGCATCCTGAAAAATTTTGTCAGCACGTTTTGTGTGACAATGGTAAGCGGGACCTGGGTGAAAATTGGGGTTCTCTGAGGTGCAGAGGGAAAGAATTCTCCTTTGAAGTCCAGTGTAATTCAGTTTTGCACGAGTCTTGTCTGACTTATGTTTGAATTGCTTTCTATTCTAGGCAGTTCTTTTAAATTAAACTTTTGTGTCTCCCCCCCAGTATCTTGTACAAGACAAAGCTACCTTTCCTCGTGGGAACGGACTGGCCGGGCTTTGGCAATCTGGCCCCTCGAAAGACTAAGTGACCTCTTCCAACAGGGGAAGACTTTCTGGCAAGCGGTGCCAGGAAGAACTGGAGTTTCTGGAGAATAAAAGCTGGAAGCGTGCCCCTGAAAATCCCCAGCCCTGGGTGGTCAGTGGTCTGACTTGCACGGACCGGTGGCCTTGGCCAGGAGCGGTCCTGCGGGAAGCGCCTTTGCCCAGGCTGTAATTTTAATTTCCCTTGGATGCTTGGCAAAGCCCCTCTGGGTGAGCCCCAGTGCCTGGCAGGAGCAGAGCGGGCTTCCAGGGAGGTATTCACCTGGTCAGCGTCAGGAACCATCCTACCTGAGGCCTCGGTGAGTGCTTTTTGGACGACTGGACGGTGAAGCTGTCTGTGGGAATGACCTGGCTATGGCTCAGTGTAGTCCTAATTAAGGTGTCTTTTACTCCGTGTTCCCAGGCTGCCTCTTTCCCTTCGGTCGCCGTGGGTGTGCCGGACGCCTCTGGCAGGACTAACCCTGTGGCTTTTCTGTCCAGCGTGCTGTGCTGTGTGTGCCTGCAGGTAAGAAAAGCTGGGAGTGCAGTCCCTCTGCTTTGGTTGCTGTGTCTCTTTGGGAGTGATTTTGGAGGGGAATCCCAGAGCGATTTGGTTTGAAGGGGACCTTCAAAGGCCAGCCTGTCTTGCGTGGGCAGGGACACCTTCCACTGTCCCCGGTTGCTGCGAGTCCCGTCCAGCCTGGCCTGGAACACTTGCAGGGATGGGGCAGGCTCAGCTTCCCTGTGCAGTGTGCTCTGATAGCTCTCCACTGGCATCGTGAAAAATGTTGTCAGCGTGTTTTGTTGGACGACGGTAAGCAGGACCTGGGTGAAAAGGACATTCTCTGAGGTGCTGGGAGAAGGAGGACTCGTGCGGGCACCTCCAGAGACAGCGGGAACGGGAGCGTGCTGCGGAGGAGGGAAATTCCAGGGGGTGGGTGCCGAGAAATTTGTCCTTCCCTCGCCCTGTGCTCTGCACTTAGCAGTGGGTCAAGTGCAGAAGTTTCCTGGGGACCCTGGGAAATGATGCCGGGTCTGCCAAGAAAAGTGGGGCCAAAGGAGCAGGACCTGGGTCTGCCAGCGTGGGAGAAACAAGGGACGGGTCATCCTCTGCCTCCAGGAGGGAGGGCAGCAGGAAAGGCCACGGACTAAAGCACTGAAGTGCCGTTCCCCAGGGAGCCCCTGCCCAGACCTGAACTTGCTTCTGCACTTGCTGTCCCTTTCCCAGCGGAGCCGAAGCGTCGGGTGCGGCTGCCGGGGGGATGGAGCTGCCAAGGACAAGCTGGGAGGGTGTTTGCGAGGGAAGGGGGTAGAAGGAGCTCTTGATGTGCTTTGTTTACTTCTTCATCCCACAGAATTGCCACGAGAGGAAATACTTCAGAGGGGCTTCCCTCCAGATAAGGCCTGAAGATGCCAGGAGGTTTCAGCCGGGAGGAAAGGAGCTGTGGAAGAAAAGCAGCCTAAAAACAGCCAGTGGGGATCATCAGGTTTTCCAGCCAAGAAGAACAAGGAGAGAGATGAGGGAATCGGGTTCCAATTCCTAATGCTTTGGTGGGTGCAGGAATGATTTCTGTGTGTTTTCCAGTCCCTTTGGATTCCTGAGATGATTTTAAAATGATGGCTTTAGCAATCAACTAAATCGCAGATGTTGTTTTTGAGAGGAAATGATGCCAAAGAAATGCAGAGTTTTGGGTCAGTTTTGGGGATGATTTGGGTCAGTTTTTGGGGTCAGTTTGGGGTCATTGTTTGGGGTGATTTGGGTCAGCTTTTGGGATGATTGGGGTCAGTTTTGGGTCAGCTTTTGGGATGATTGGGGTCAGTTTTGGGTCAGCTTTTGGGATGATTGGGGTCAGGTTTTGGGGTCAGTTTTGGGTCAGCTTTTGGGGTGATTTGGGTCGGTTTTGGGTCAATTTTTGGGGAGCACTGGGTGTTACTGGGGGTTGTTGAGGAGCACTGGGTGTTACTGGGGTGTACTGGGGAGCACTGGGTGTTACTGAGGGTTGTTGGGGAGCACTGGGTGTTACTGGGGAGCACTGGGAGAGAAAATGAAAAATAAAGAGAATAAAAAATAAACGAAGTAAAGAAGGAAATATAAAAAAGAAAATTTAAAAAAAAAGGCAAAAAAACTAAAAAGGAAATAAAATGAAAATGAAATAAAAGAGAGAAAAAAAAAAAAGAAACCCCTTCTTGGGCACCCCGTTTCCTCTCCTCCCCCCCCCCGAACCGTAAATTGCGGGGTCATCACCCCTAAAATGTGAGAAGGGGACCCCGAAATGTGGGTGAGGGAACCCCAGGGAGCCGGAAAAGTGGAGGGGGAGCCGCAGTAAGAAAGCGAAGCCGGGCGGTCGGGCGGCGGGGTGGGGGGGGTGGGGGTGGGGGGCGCATGCGCAGTCGTTGGCAAGACGCCGGCGATCACGTGGTAAGTAAGGGCAGGCAGGAGAGGGACCGGCGACGCATGCGCAGTGGCTCTCGTGCCGGTGCAGCACTCCCTGCTCGAGTTAAGGGCCGGTTCCGGCGGCAGGGCGGGACTCGCGGTCTCCCGTCTGTCCCGGGGTGTGTGTGGGGGGAATAACGTGAATTTCTCCTGATTTTAATTCTCTTGGGCTCTTGTCCTCATTTTAATTTTTTTAAGGCTCTTGTCCTGATTTTAATTTTTTGAAGGCTCTTGTCCTGATTTTAATTTTTTGAAGGCTCTTCTCCTAAATTTAATTTTTTTAAGGCTCTTGTCCTGATTTTAATTCTCTTGGTTCAAACCATTTCCTAATAAGTCAGTTTTAATGAAGTGTTTTCCAGTCCCTTTGGATTCCTGAGATGATTTTAAAATGATGGCTTTAGCAATCAACTAAATCGCAGATGTTGTTTTTGAGAGGAAATGATGCCAAAGAAATGCAGAGAGAGAGCATGGAATCATCCTGGGATCCTGGAGTGGTTTGGGTTGGAAAGGATCTCAGGGATCATCTCCTTCCACCCCCTGCCACAGGCAGGGACACCTTCTAATAGACCTCCAGCCTGGCCTTGGCCACTTGCAGGGATGGGGCAGCCACAACTTCTCTGTGCCAGGCCACCTCCCCACCCTCCCAGGGAAGAATGTCTCCCTTCTGTGCAATCTTTCCCTTTCTTCTCTGCAGGAAGTGGGCTGGGACAAGGGAATTGGCTCCCACGAGGCCGAGGATCAGAGCGGGCTGTGCACAGGGGACAACTTCCACTTCCGAACGGGGAAGGGCCCCTTCGTGCCCACCCCTGGCAAACTGGGACAGAGTAACATCTGCCTGCAGCTGGCTGGAGTTCCCGTTGGCTCTGGGCTTTCAGCCCGCCGGGGCTGCGGCGGGAGCCGCGCGGAGGGAACGGGGGGCGGGGCCGCGCCGAGGGCCGGGGCCGGGCTGAGCGGGCGGGGCGGGGCCGCAGGGCCAGGCGGGCTGGGATTGGGCGGAGGCGCTCGAGTGCTGATTGGGCAGCGCTGCCGGCCCGCGGTATAAAGGGCCGGCGGGGCAGGTGGGGGCGGTTGTGTGTGGGGGCTGAGGGTGCGGCCCCGCTGCTGCCCGGGCTGCGGAGGGGAGAGCGCCTTGGCCGCTGGGTTTGTGCACCGGCGCAGCCGGGGGCGTTTAGGGGCGCCTTGTGCTGGGCGGCGGGGCCCGGGTAAGCCCCTTACCTGCCGGGTGCCCCCGGGGGGAGCCGTGGCATGGCTGTGGGTCCTGTGCTCTCTGGGTGTCTGAGGGTTTGCTTTGGGATCCCAAACCCTTTCCCCGTGCAGGGTTATGAGGCAAAGACTGCTTTAACTTGGTTTTTTGGTGCTGCGTTAATGCTTTTTGCTCGTTCTGTGTCCATTTGCAGCCTCGCTCGTGGTTTCCCCTGGTGTGGAGGCGAGTTGTGCTTCCTGCTGGGAGAGAGAACGGCCTTGGGAAGCTGCTCCATGAGCCACAGCTGTGCCGAGCCCGGCAGTCTGTCCAGGTAAGAGCAGGGCTTCTACTGCCCGTGAGGAGCTGGGTTTGCTGTTGGAAGATAGAATGTGCCTATGCCTTTAAATGCAAGGACAGGCAGAAGCTGGGAGGGACCCTGAGCAGGTTTGGTGGCACGACAGCAGTTTGAAAAGACCTTGACTGTGGGAGAAATGTCCAGGAAAACGATTCCTTTTTTGCAGGGAGGCAGTTTGTGAGGACAGGGGGGTTGCTGTGCTCTCTAGCAAAACTACTGACCTTGGGATGTCTAGGGTGGGAAGATGTTGGCCACGTGTGGGCTGGTGCAAAAGTGTGTGGGTGCCTGTGTGTGACAGCCGTGGGTGTGCAGGAAGGGGGGTTCTGGTGCCATTGGAGCTGCCAGGGAGCCAAAAGGGGCACGGTTGTCTGAAAAAGGCAAAAAGTCTCAGTCTCTGTTGACACGTGTACCAAAGGAGATGCAAATTTTCCCTTTCTCGTTGCAGACTTCGCAAAGCTCCCCAGGAAAGGAAGCTTTATATTCCTCCCCAGCTTTATGCTAAAGGTTTCCTTCCTCCTGTCTCAGCACCCTTTCTGCTGTTGGGAGAGCACGAGGTGGATGGAGAGGATCCCCAGGCATCTGCAGGCACAAGGGACTCATACAACTGCGATTTTCCTCCAGCCCTCGTGAAAGGGACTTCCAGGATACTCTTGGGAATGTACCAGCTCTCCTGCTGGAGCTTTTCTATGGAATATTTGAACACAAAGGGTAAAACTAAAGTCAGGTCTGTTCTGGAGTATGTTACACTTGTGCAAAACTCCGTTCTTCTGTTTATTTTCTGTTCTGGAAAGCACAGTCTGGGGTTCCTGGGCACTTCCTATTGAGTGATTCCATGAAAATAATTTTGTACTGAAAGGGGAAAGGAGCTGTCTGTGGGAGGTCAGGTGTCCATGATAAAAGCTTTATGCTTTTCAGTCAGATAAGCCTTAAAATATCTCACAGTGTATAGGAATGCCTGGCTTCTAAAAGTCACCAGCTGAGTCTTAGAGGCTCCTTTGAAGAGCTGTTTTCAGGCAGGCAAATTGCCCCCCAGGAGGGACTCTGTGCCTGCTCTCCCGTGGCTCCAAGGGATCTCTGGCCCTTCACGCCGGCACCGAGATTTTCTCGGGAAGGGCCTCAGATCCCCGGACCAGTCTGGGACACAGGCAAGATCCCCCTGCATTTTGGGACCAAATTGGCCCCCTGGAGGGACAGTGCTGTTGGTGCCCCCCGGGTTGGGGCACCCCGAGGACTCCAGCGCGCACCGAAAGGATTATTCGGGGAGATCCTCGGGGTGCCCGGCCCTGGGGAACTCAAAGCAAGGTCCCTGCCATGGATTCAGGCATTGCTGAGAGTATCCCAGGGGTCCCTGTCCCTGCTAGACAGGGAGCTCTCTAATGGGCTGTAATTGGGTTCTAAAAGCGGTGCTCCAAGTGCCAAACAAGTGTGGGATTGGGATTAAGAAATGAGCAGTGAGGGTGCAATTGGCTGTTTTCTCTGGAATGTGACTGTGAGAGCTGCAGGAGTGCCAGGTGTGTGTTCCAGTCCCCAGCATTTGGTTTGCACATGTCCTGGTCAGACACAAGTACAATTTCCTCAGTCCTGAACACAGCAGAATGAGAATTATGGACTGGCAGTGTTAAGGTGATTGGTGTGACAGGGGTCAAACTGGGAAAACATTGGGGAATTCCTCAGTTTGTGTTTTTGCCAAACTCACCCAAACCTCTGCTAGGAAGTGATGGGCTGGAAAAGTTGAGGCAGAAATGGAATTGAAAACTGGGGCTCTTGACACTGTAATTGCTGAAACTAAATGTGTCCAAGCAGCAGCTCTTGTTGTGCAGGGAATAACTCCTGTCAGCAGCAAGGCCCTGACTGAAGTGGCAGCTGCAGTTGTTCCTGTGGTGTGGGCCAGTGGAGCTGCAGGAGAGTGGAAGAGGGCAGAACCTGTAGGTATTACCCCTGATGTGGGATCTCTATGGGTAAGGCCAACCCAGTATCCTTTAAAATCAGAATGCCAGACTGGATTGGTTGCAGGAACAGCTAAATTGGCTCCTCCTGGTTTGCTTGTAGGACGTGAACGCAAGAACCTGCCAAGAAAACCAGTGGACAAGATGATTGATTAGTGCAGGACCTGAGAGAAGCACCTTGAATGACAACCTGGAGGAGTTTCCAGTATTGGATTTAAAAGATGGCCTTTGCATCTCCTTGAGCAAGGAAAGCCAAGAAAGCTTTGCTTTTGCAGGAGAAAATGGGGCAAGCAGGCAGGAAGAAGAGAAGCCCCGTGACTCCTCCCTGAGCCCCAGACAGCCCATGAACTGCCTTGCTGGGAATGGTGGGACGGGCTGGACTCTGCATTGCTCCCTCGGGATGTGTGGTAAGACTGTTATGGCGACTTTTTGAATAGATGGTGCAAGGGCAGCCTTTAAGCAGCTGAAGCATTCCCTGAGGAGAGCTCTGGGTCTGCCAGATGTGTCAGAACTGTTGGAAGCATCTTTGGTGGGGAGGGCAAACAAAGGCCAAGGTGTGCAGTGACCCCCCTGAGAAGGGACTTTCAGTTAATGGCATCCCTGATGGTGAACTTTGTGGGCTGTTCCCCCTGTAGGGCAGGTGATAGTCCCAGCTCCAGTTATGGGAAAAATGGTTAAAAGGGAGCCCCAAAAGCTGGAAGTCCTCCTGGAGGCTCCTGGCAAAGAGAGTTTGCTGCGTTCCCCCTGACAGAAGGACAGTGATAGCTTTTGAGTGCTGGTAGATCCTTTTAATAGATAGCCTTGAGTGTGTCCTTGTTGCACCAGTAGGACTTATCAAAGTCCCCATATTCCAGGAGATAGACACATTAAAGTTTAAAATATTCTTCCTAATCCTTTGTTGGCTTGAGGCTCTCCCCTCAGGAACTGCAGGAACTCCTGGTGCCGCCTGGGCCGATGGATTGGACGCCCCAGCCCCTCCGTTCCTGCCCAGCCACTGGGGCCGTGTCCAGTGGTGGCACTGCCAGCCCTGCAGGTGAAGTGGGAAGGGCCTTTGCAGGTCTTGTGGGTCACATTTATAGCAGGTAAAGTTGCAGAAAAAGGACCTGGGGTCTGTTATTCTTGAGTTCAGAAAGCTCCTTTTGATTGGTGAGCAGGACAAAGTGGATCCTTAAGAGTTCCCATCCGTGTTTGTGTCTCAGCCTGTGTTAGGATTCAGGGCTGTAGCTGTTGTTGTCACTGAGGAGTCAAACTGTGCTTTAAATAATGAGACCCTGGCCTGATGGCCCAGTGTTAAGAAAAAAGGGGGAATGCTCTCTGAGTGTTGAGATGTAACAAGGGCTAATCCTTTTTGCAGTGGGATGGAGCCTGGAAAGTGCACAGAGCTGAGCCCAGGGATTGAAAGGGACCAAGCAAGGGAGGTGAAGAAAGAAGGAAGAAGGGAAGTGAGGCAGCAGGCAAGCAGCACCAAGTTGCTGTGTAAGCAGGTGAGTTGTGTTGAGGTTCCTCAGGCAGGCACTGAGGACTTGGAGGGCTCCAGACAGAGCAGACCTGGGAAGGCCCTCGGTGAAGCCCCTTGGAAACCTTCTAAGGGTAGTTGTGTATGGTGATAAGTGTTGGGAAATGTCCTGAATGTGGAACAGGAATGCAGGGAAGGAAAATGAGCCCTCCTGTAATGCTGACCCCTCCCATCAGCTGCAGTGGAGACACCTCCGTGTGCCCTTTGGGAGCGGATTGCCAGGACCCCCGTGGGGCTGGGATCATGGCAGGGTGTTGTAAGCAAGGAATGCCTGGCTTCTAAAAGTCACCAGCTGAGTCTTAGAGGCTCCTTTGAAGAGCTGTTTTCAGGCAGGCAAATTGCCCCCCAGGAGGGACTCTGTGCCTGCTCTCCCGTGGCTCCAAGGGATCTCTGGCCCTTCACGCCGGCACCGAGATTTTCTCGGGAAGGGCCTCAGATCTCCGGACCAGTCTGGGACACAGGCAAGATCCCCCTGCAGTTTAGGACCAAATTGGCCCCCTGGAGGGACAGTGCTGTTGGTGCCCCCCGGGTTGGGGCACCCCGAGGACTCCAGCGCGCACCGAAAGGATTATTCGGGGAGATCCTCGGGGTGCCCGGCCCTGGGGAGCTCAAAGCAAGGTCCCTGCCATGGATTCAGGCATTGCTGAGAGTATCCCAGGGGTCCCTGTCCCTGCTAGACAGGGAGCTCTCTAATGGGCTGTAATTGGGTTCTAAAAGCGGTGCTCCAAGTGCCAAACAAGTGTGGGATTGGGATTAAGAAATGAGCAGTGAGGGTGCAATTGGCTGTTTTCTCTGGAATGTGACTGTGAGAGCTGCAGGAGTGCCAGGTGTGTGTTCCAGTCCCCAGCATTTGGTTTGCACATGTCCTGCTCAGACACAGGTCCAACTTGCTCAGTCCTTAACCCAAGAGAGGGAGAATTATGGACTGGCAGTGTTAAGGTGATTGGTGTGACAGGGGTCAAACTGGGAAAACATTGGGGAATTCCTCAGTTGGTCTGTTTGCCAAACTAACCCAAACCTGTGCTAGGAAGAGATGGACTGGGGTCTCTGATCTCCTGGGCAGTTGTTTTGCATGACCCTGGGAGCCTCTGGGATTAGACTGGCCTGGGCAGACAGGGAGCAGTTTGTCCTGTGGAGCTGGGCTGGGTTTGTTGAGGATGCCTTGGGAGGCAGGGCTGGAGAGGCTCCTCTGTTGGCTGTAGTGGTGGAAGGTTTGTAGCAGCAGGGCTGGAGCCTTCGCCCTCCTGCTCCCCCCGTGAGCCCCGACGGGCCCGTGCCCTTGGCAATGGAGGGCCCCCCATTGCTGAGTCAGCAGTTCCGGGGGCCAGGAGGGATGGGATCAGGATGCCGAGCTCCGCCCAGGGCCAGGGCTGCCAGTGTTCAACCATGGAGGGAACTGAAAGCACAGTGAGATGGAGGCCAAGCTGCAGCACAGGGATGGGTGAGAAAAGACCCTAGTCCTCAGGTGGAGCTTTGAATTCCCTGGAAAAATGGATCCTGTCAGATGGATCAGGCCCTTGTGGGTGCTGGAGCAGAGGCCTCTCTCATTTTTGGTCACCCTGAAAGGTTGCAAGGACAGCAAGTTCTGACTGCAGGATGAGGTGGCAAACAAAGTGAAGTGGTCCAGAGAAAAGCTGAGGCTAAAATTGGCCCTGTGCCAGAGCAGCCTCGTGCAGTGCTTGTTGCTGTCCCTGAGTGTCCCATTGCAGTGGATATTTCCAAGGGTGCCTTGTGCTGGGGAGCACTGGGGCAGTTCCCTTTCCCTGGGCAGGGCAGGCAGGGCACGTTTCCCCCCTCGAGGGTGGCTCCACAGTCCCCCCCCTGTGCCCTGGGAGCGTGGCAGAACACCTGGACCCACTGTCCTTGCCAGAGAGGGCACAAGGGATGGTTGGATGGGGGAGGGAATGGCTCAGGGAGTACAAGCACCATTACAATGAGTAGGGCAGCACCTGGAAAGGAAGAAGGGGAGTTAATCCAGACAAAATCCAAGCACCTGCCCAACCTGTGATATTTTTAGGAACTCAGTGGTGCTGTGGTCCCCAGGAAGTATTGCCCAGGACTAGGCAGGAGACTTCAGGCTCTGTCACCCCCAGAGCAAGTGTCCAGGGGCAGGCAGTGGGGAGGCAGCTCTGTTGTTGAGGATGGGGTTATTTTCTCTGCTTTATTTTGTCTCCAGAGATGTTCTTCCCGTTAATCCAAACTGACTCCATCTCCTAACTCTCTGAAGAGGTTTTCTGCTTTTTGTAGGAGGGTAAGGTTTGGGTTCTAACTATAGAAGAGCCAACAAAATAAAGGCTTTGTGGCAAACAAATGGTGTCTCCCAAACTCTTTGTACTTCAAATAGATGCCTTTATTCTTAGTTTTTTCTTATTGGTATTCTCAAGGTACTTGATACCCTGTCTACAGTTATTTATTTTGGCTTCTCTTTTTTATTTGTTACAGAGTTGATGTGACTGACTTCTTTTTGAAATGCAGCAGTGCTCTCAAGGATATTTCCCCCCCACTCCTGGGCTTGTGCAGGGCTGTTGAGTCCGTGTGTGCCACTGTTCTTGTCCCAGGGGGACCGAGTGACATTTGGAACCAAACCTGGGGACTTGAACTCTAGGAATGTTTCTGTGTCTTTGAATTTTAAATTGCACATGAAGCAGAAATATGTTTGTGTTTTCCAGGTTATATTGTCATGAAAATAGAAATGCATCATTGGATCTTACTCCTCTGAGGGCAAACCACCAGACTGATCATTTCTTAGTCCATCAGACCCAGTGCCAGGAACTCAGAGGGGTGTTTGTGTGCAAATGTGCTGAGTGGTGGTGGCCCCCGTGAGACTGTGACCAGCTGGAAATGTGTGTGTGTGTGTGTGCAGAGCTGGGCTGGATCCCTTGGGATTTGGCTCCCAGATCCCCCCCAGCCTTCAGGAAAACCAGAGGCCACCGAACCCTGAGGGAAGGGAGTCCCATTTGCAGAAGGGTTTGTAGATTGGGGAAAAGCTCTCCAGCACAAAGCCTGTGTTCCAAACCCCTTCAGGCCAAAGTCAAGGAGCACAAACCCTGGAGTCATCAAGTTATGAAGTTTGGTTCAAACCATTTCCTAATAAGTCAGTTTTAATGAAGTGTTAAAAGGAGAACTTAAATAAGGGTAATTTCTGATGGAGAATAATGGGAAGAAGTGGTTTAAGTTCCCTAAACATGTTTTATATCAGTCCATGGTTATTTAATTGAGCATTGTTTGGAATTTTTCTTTTTGCATTCGTTCCTGGTGTGCTTTTCTCTATCTAAGGGATGTTTGGAGGCCTTTTTGATTGCTTGAAGGTTTTTAATGTCAGTGCTGGATTGGGGTGGACAGTCATTGTAACATGATTTAGAGTTGGATGCATTTTATTCTGTGTGCCCTGTTTGATGTCTCGTGTTCAGCGAGTGACTGGTCAGAGTTTGGCCCAAGCCTTTGTTTTTCAGGTGAAAAACCCGAAGGGGGAATTGTAGTTGCAGCTTTGCCCTTGAGCTGCAGCTGGAGCCTGGCCAAAGAACAAGGCAAAGCTCCCTGGGGAAGGAAGGGGGAGCCAGAGAAGAAAAGCAGCTGCAGCCAGAAAGGTGGGTTTGGACGGGAGAAGAGGGGCTGTGACCCAGCAAGGGGCTCTGGAGGGCTCTGGGGTCCCTGTAATGGCTCTGGGGTCCCTGTAATGGCTCTGGGGTCTCTATAGGGGCTCTGGGGTCTCTATAGGGGCTCTGGAGGGCTCTGGGGTCCCTATAATGGCTCTGGGGTCTCTGTAGGGACTCTGGGGTTTCTATCGTGGCTCTGGGGTCCCTATAATGGCTCTGGGGTCCCTGTAATGGCTCTGGGGTCCCTGTAATGGCTCTGGGGTCCCTCTCCTGGTTCTGGGGTCCCTCTCCTGGTTCTGGGGTCCCTCTCCTGGCTCGGGGTCCCTCTCCCTGCCGGCACAGGAGCTGCTGCCGCCCCAGCAAGAGGCAGAGGAGTCGCTGCCCAGAAGCAAGAACTCACTGAGAGCTGAACTGGGGCCGTGTGGGCAGGGCCAGAGGGGAGCAAAGGAAGGGATTTGTTGCTAAGAAAAGAAATAAAGTTTGGGTCATTTGTTGGGGAGATTTGTGTCAGTTTCTGATCATTTTTGGGGGTTATTTTTAGTGAGTTTCTGGTCATTTTTGGGGGAGATTTGGGTCAGTTTCTGGTCATTTTTCGGGATGATTTGGGTGAGTTTTGGGTTTATTTTTGTGGTAATTTTGGGTCAGTTTCTGGTCATTTTTTGGGGTGATTGGGCTGACTTTTGGGTCATTTTTTTGGGGAGATTTGGGTGAGTCTTGGTATCAGTGTTTTGGGATTTTGGGGTCAGTTTCTGGTCATATTTGGGGCTGATTTTGTATCATTTTGGGTCAGTTTTGGGGGGGGTTTTTTGCATTTTTAGGTCAGGTTTTGGGCCAATTTGGAGTTAGTTTTTGAGGTGATTTGGGCCAGTTTTGGGTCAGTTCTGGATCAATTTTTGGAGTGAATTGGATCAGTTTTTGTGTCACTTTTTGGGGAGATTTGGGTGAGTTCTGGGTCATTTTTGGGGAGATTTGAATCAGTTTCTGGTAGTTTTTTGGGGAGACTTGGGTGAGTTCTGGGTCTCTCCTGATTGTAATTCCTTCAGGCTCCTCTCCTGATTTTAATTTTTTTAGGCTCTTCTCCTCATTTTAATTTTTTAGACTCCTCTCCTGATTTTAATTTTTTTAGTCCCCTATCCTGATTTTAATTTTTTTAGTCCCCTCTCCTGATTGTTATTGTATTAGTCCCCTGTCCTGATTTTAATTTTTTCAGGCTCCTCTTCTGATTTTAATTTTTTTAGGCTCCTCTCCTGATTTTTATTGTATTAGTCCCGTGTCCTGATTTTAATTTTTTCAGGCTCCTCTCCTGTTTTTAATTTTTTTAGGCTCTTCTCCTGATTGTAATTTTTTTAGGCTCTTCTCTTGATTTTAATTCTCTTAGGTTCTTCTCCTGATTTTAATTCTCTTGGGCTCTCCTCCTGATTTTTATATTTTTAGACTCTTCTCCTGATTTTCATTTTTTTTAGGCTCTTCCCCTGATTTTCATTTTTTTTTTAGGCTCTTCTCCTGATTTTAATTCTCTTAGGAGAAGAGCCTAGAGAATTAAAACCAGGAGAAGAGCCTAATTACACAAGTAAATTTTCAAACCACCAGCAATCACAAGCCAATTATCCGATTTCCCAAAAGAACTACACGAACAAATACGGTTATAAAACAACAAAAAAAATGCCATAAGTAAAAAATCGCATAGCAACAGTGCCCCCTGGTGACAGAGAAAAGGAATTGCACATAAATTTGAGATGAAATACTGCCACCTGCTGACGGAAAACAGGAACTGCATTGAAAAAATTTTGAACAGCGCATGCGCAGTCGTTGGCAAAACGCCGGCGATCACGTGGTAAGTAAGGGCAGGCAGGAGAGGGACCGGCGACGCATGCGCAGTGGCTCTCGTGCCGGTGCAGCGCTCCCTGCTCGAGTTAAGGGCCGGTTTCGGCGGCAGGGCGGGACTCGCGGTCTCCCGTCTGTCCCGGGGTGTGTGTGGGGGGAATAACGTGAAGATTTCTTGGGGTGAAAGCGCAGAAATTAGCGAGGAGGGACGCTAATTTGGGTAAACTCGGTCACCGGAAGTAGTGAGCGACCGGAAGTCCTCCAAGGCCCCGGCCCGGAAGTCCGCCAAGCCCATAGCAAAGGTGGCGCCGCCAGGACCGGAACGACCACACTAAAGATGGCGACCCCTGCCCGGAAGTTCGCCAAGCCCACAGTAAAGATGGCGCCGCCAGGACCGGAACGACCACACTAAAGATGGCGGCGAGAGGCTTCCGCCGCGACCCGGACCCCCACCCCGCGCCCGCAGCGCCGTCTCGCCGCGCTGCTTCCCGCTGCGGGGACAGGGCGGGCGCGGGCGGCAGGTTCGTGGGCGGCGGCAGGCACCGGCGCCGGCAGCCCCCGTCTCGGGGCCGCGGCGCGCGAGGACCGCATGGCGCGCACGTCGCGCCGCCCTCTCGCCCCGCTCCGCTCCCGCCCCTGCCCCCGCTTCTGCCCCCGCTTCTGCCCCGCTCGCTCCCGCCGTGCCCTGGAGATGCTATCGGGGCTGCGCCGCCGCCTTCCCCCCCCGGAAGCGACCCACGGCGGCAGATTCGACGGAGATCGACCCCGGGGTAAGCTGGGCGCGTCCAAAGGCGCCGCGGGTCTCGCCAAGGAGGGGAGGGGGGGGGGGAGGCGCGCGGCTGCAGTGCCGCTCCCGGCCTTCCCCCGGAGTGCCCGGGCTGGCCCAGCACCTGGCCGAACCTCTTAGGGAAGAGGCAAGGAACAACTGCGCTTCTTCTGCCCTTTCTTTAGCCCGGGACTGGAACACAGACAAAATCAAGGGGCTCTTGGACCTGTGCAGGCTCCGAGCAGTTTTCAGCCTTCCTTAGCAGAGCATTCTCACCCTCCGAAAAGCTGAAAGGCTTTAACAGCTGGAGACGCGCCTGCAGCTGTGCAGATTAATGTAGTTTCTTTTAGGAAATGAAGGGGAAGTTTTCCTGTTGGGAGCCTAAATACCGAGTCTACTCTGCTTTTTCAATCAGGTGACGAAGCTTATGGAAGAAAAGAACAAAGGCCTCGAGGTGAGTACATTCTACCGAGTTCTGCTTTTCTGGCATCGGTTTGGGAAAATCACGTGAAATTCTAAAAAGCTTCTCTCCGTGTTTTCTAGTTGTTTTTTCAGCCTTGCTCTAAGTTTCATGTAGAAAAGGGCATAGAATTATTAGAACAGACAAACTAGACTTCCTCGGGAGAGATGGAAGAAAAGTCTGCTGATTCCAGTTCTGCTTTTCTTGTCTTCCCTTCGACTGTCGTTTTCTCTCCCCTGCTGTTCAAATAGGCTGCAGTTAATTGCTCTGCTGAAGAGTTTGCTGTCCTAAGTGTCTGTCAAATTGATGCCTTCAACTCAAGACAGCACCTGCTCCTTAGTTACAAAAAGTTCCTCACAGGAAATTTTCAGGCGTGCCCATAAATCTCCTCGCTGTTTGTTTGGGAGAACAGGCTTTTCTCGTCTGTAACAGAACAGTCGTGTCATCTGCTCTGGAATGCTGGTGGCAATCTAGTCAGAAGAGGACCCCGTGCTTCACTAATTTTCCCTTTTTGTTGTTGGGGGTGACTTCTTCCCAGGCATGTTATTCTTGACCCCCCGGGGCAAACGGAGGTGTCAGCGTCAGGAGCCATCCTAACTGAGGCCCTGGGAGGTCAGTGCTTTTTGTGTGACTGGACGGTGAAGCTGTCTGTGGGAATGACCTGGCTATGGCTCAGTGTAGTCCTAATTAAGGTGTCTTTTACTCCGTGTTCCCAGGCTGCCTCTTTCCCTTCGGTCGCCGTGGGTGTGCCGGACGCCTCTGGCAGGACTAACCCTGTGGCTTTTCTGTCCAACGTGCTGTGCTGTGTGTGCCTGCAGGTAAGAAAAGCTGGGAGTGCAGTCCCTCTGCTTTGGTTGCTGTGTCTCTTTGGGAGTGATTTTGGAGGGGAATCCCAGAGCGATTTGGTTTGAAGGGGACCTTCAAAGGCCAGCCTGTCTTCCGTGGGCAGGGACACCTTCCACTGTCCCCGGTTGCTGCGAGTCCCGTCCAGCCTGGCCTGGAACACTTGCAGGGATGGGGCAGGCTCAGCTTCCCTGTGCAGTGTGCTCTGATATCTCTCCACTGGCATCCTGAAAAATTTTGTCAGCACGTTTTGTGTGACAATGGTAAGCGGGACCTGGGTGAAAATTGGGGTTCTCTGAGGTGCAGAGGGAAAGAATTCTCCTTTGAAGTCCAATGTAATTCAGTTTTGCACGAGTCTTGTCTGACTTATGTTTGAATTGCTTTCTATTCTAGGCAGTTCTTTTAAATTAAACTTTTGTGTCTCCCCCCCAGTATCTTGTACAAGACAAAGCTACCTTTCCTCGTGGGAACGGACTGGCCGGGCTTTGGCAATCTGGCCCCTCGAAAGACTAAGTGACCTCTTCCAACAGGGGAAGACTTTCTGGCAAGCGGTGCCAGGAAGAACTGGAGTTTCTGGAGAATAAAAGCTGGAAGCGTGCCCCTGAAAATCCCCAGCCCTGGGTGGTCAGTGGTCTGACTTGCACGGACCGGTGGCCTTGGCCAGGAGCGGTCCTGCGGGAAGCGCCTTTGCCCAGGCTGTAATTTTAATTTCCCTTGGATGCTTGGCAAAGCCCCTCTGGGTGAGCCCCAGTGCCTGGCAGGAGCAGAGCGGGCTTCCAGGGAGGTATTCACCTGGTCAGCGTCAGGAACCATCCTACCTGAGGCCTCGGTGAGTGCTTTTTGGACGACTGGACGGTGAAGCTGTCTGTGGGAATGACCTGGCTATGGCTCAGTGTAGTCCTAATTAAGGTGTCTTTTACTCCGTGTTCCCAGGCTGCCTCTTTCCCTTCGGTCGCCGTGGGTGTGCCGGACGCCTCTGGCAGGACTAACCCTGTGGCTTTTCTGTCCAGCGTGCTGTGCTGTGTGTGCCTGCAGGTAAGAAAAGCTGGGAGTGCAGTCCCTCTGCTTTGGTTGCTGTGTCTCTTTGGGAGTGATTTTGGAGGGGAATCCCAGAGCGATTTGGTTTGAAGGGGACCTTCAAAGGCCAGCCTGTCTTGCGTGGGCAGGGACACCTTCCACTGTCCCCGGTTGCTGCGAGTCCCGTCCAGCCTGGCCTGGAACACTTGCAGGGATGGGGCAGGCTCAGCTTCCCTGTGCAGTGTGCTCTGATAGCTCTCCACTGGCATCGTGAAAAATGTTGTCAGCGTGTTTTGTTGGACGACGGTAAGCAGGACCTGGGTGAAAAGGACATTCTCTGAGGTGCTGGGAGAAGGAGGACTCGTGCGGGCACCTCCAGAGACAGCGGGAACGGGAGCGTGCTGCGGAGGAGGGAAATTCCAGGGGGTGGGTGCCGAGAAATTTGTCCTTCCCTCGCCCTGTGCTCTGCACTTAGCAGTGGGTCAAGTGCAGAAGTTTCCTGGGGACCCTGGGAAATGATGCCGGGTCTGCCAAGAAAAGTGGGGCCAAAGGAGCAGGACCTGGGTCTGCCAGCGTGGGAGAAACAAGGGACGGGTCATCCTCTGCCTCCAGGAGGGAGGGCAGCAGGAAAGGCCACGGACTAAAGCACTGAAGTGCCGTTCCCCAGGGAGCCCCTGCCCAGACCTGAACTTGCTTCTGCACTTGCTGTCCCTTTCCCAGCGGAGCCGAAGCGTCGGGTGCGGCTGCCGGGGGGATGGAGCTGCCAAGGACAAGCTGGGAGGGTGTTTGCGAGGGAAGGGGGTAGAAGGAGCTCTTGATGTGCTTTGTTTACTTCTTCATCCCACAGAATTGCCACGAGAGGAAATACTTCAGAGGGGCTTCCCTCCAGATAAGGCCTGAAGATGCCAGGAGGTTTCAGCCGGGAGGAAAGGAGCTGTGGAAGAAAAGCAGCCTAAAAACAGCCAGTGGGGATCATCAGGTTTTCCAGCCAAGAAGAACAAGGAGAGAGATGAGGGAATCGGGTTCCAATTCCTAATGCTTTGGTGGGTGCAGGAATGATTTCTGTGTGTTTTCCAGTCCCTTTGGATTCCTGAGATGATTTTAAAATGATGGCTTTAGCAATCAACTAAATCGCAGATGTTGTTTTTGAGAGGAAATGATGCCAAAGAAATGCAGAGTTTTGGGTCAGTTTTGGGGATGATTTGGGTCAGTTTTTGGGGTCAGTTTGGGGTCATTGTTTGGGGTGATTTGGGTCAGCTTTTGGGATGATTGGGGTCAGTTTTGGGTCAGCTTTTGGGATGATTGGGGTCAGTTTTGGGTCAGCTTTTGGGATGATTGGGGTCAGGTTTTGGGGTCAGTTTTGGGTCAGCTTTTGGGGTGATTTGGGTCGGTTTTGGGTCAATTTTTGGGGAGCACTGGGTGTTACTGGGGGTTGTTGAGGAGCACTGGGTGTTACTGGGGTGTACTGGGGAGCACTGGGTGTTACTGAGGGTTGTTGGGGAGCACTGGGTGTTACTGGGGAGCACTGGGAGAGAAAATGAAAAATAAAGAGAATAAAAAATAAACGAAGTAAAGAAGGAAATATAAAAAAGAAACTTTAAAAAAAAAGGCAAAAAAACTAAAAAGGAAATAAAATGAAAATGAAATAAAAGAGAGAAAAAAAAAAAAGAAACCCCTTCTTGGGCACCCCGTTTCCTCTCCTCCCCCCCCCCGAACCGTAAATTGCGGGGTCATCACCCCTAAAATGTGAGAAGGGGACCCCGAAATGTGGGTGAGGGAACCCCAGGGAGCCGGAAAAGTGGAGGGGGAGCCGCAGTAAGAAAGCGAAGCCGGGCGGTCGGGCGGCGGGGTGGGGGGGTGGGGTGGGGGGGGCGCATGCGCAGTCGTTGGCAAGACGCCGGCGATCACGTGGTAAGTAAGGGCAGGCAGGAGAGGGACCGGCGACGCATGCGCAGTGGCTCTCGTGCCGGTGCAGCACTCCCTGCTCGAGTTAAGGGCCGGTTCCGGCGGCAGGGCGGGACTCGCGGCCTCCCGTCTGTCCCGGGGTGTGTGTGGGGGGAATAACGTGAATTTCTCCTGATTTTAATTCTCTTGGGCTCTTGTCCTCATTTTAATTTTTTTAAGGCTCTTGTCCTGATTTTAATTTTTTGAAGGCTCTTGTCCTGATTTTAATTTTTTGAAGGCTCTTCTCCTAAATTTAATTTTTTTAAGGCTCTTGTCCTGATTTTAATTCTCTTGGTTCAAACCATTTCCTAATAAGTCAGTTTTAATGAAGTGTTTTCCAGTCCCTTTGGATTCCTGAGATGATTTTAAAATGATGGCTTTAGCAATCAACTAAATCGCAGATGTTGTTTTTGA
Source organism: Manacus candei (assembly GCF_025592945.1). Classification (NCBI taxonomy): domain Eukaryota; kingdom Metazoa; phylum Chordata; class Aves; order Passeriformes; family Pipridae; genus Manacus; species Manacus candei. The sequence goes on from NW_026138110.1 coordinate 3,593,583, forward strand.
GAGGAAATGATGCCAAAGAAATGCAGAGAGAGAGCATGGAATCATCCTGGGATCCTGGAGTGGTTTGGGTTGGAAAGGATCTCAGGGATCATCTCCTTCCACCCCCTGCCACAGGCAGGGACACCTTCTAATAGACCTCCAGCCTGGCCTTGGCCACTTGCAGGGATGGGGCAGCCACAACTTCTCTGTGCCAGGCCACCTCCCCACCCTCCCAGGGAAGAATGTCTCCCTTCTGTGCAATCTTTCCCTTTCTTCTCTGCAGGAAGTGGGCTGGGACAAGGGAATTGGCTCCCACGAGGCCGAGGATCAGAGCGGGCTGTGCACAGGGGACAACTTCCACTTCCGAACGGGGAAGGGCCCCTTCGTGCCCACCCCTGGCAAACTGGGACAGAGTAACATCTGCCTGCAGCTGGCTGGAGTTCCCGTTGGCTCTGGGCTTTCAGCCCGCCGGGGCTGCGGCGGGAGCCGCGCGGAGGGAACGGGGGGCGGGGCCGCGCCGAGGGCCGGGGCCGGGCTGAGCGGGCGGGGCGGGGCCGCAGGGCCAGGCGGGCTGGGATTGGGCGGAGGCGCTCGAGTGCTGATTGGGCAGCGCTGCCGGCCCGCGGTATAAAGGGCCGGCGGGGCAGGTGGGGGCGGTTGTGTGTGGGGGCTGAGGGTGCGGCCCCGCTGCTGCCCGGGCTGCGGAGGGGAGAGCGCCTTGGCCGCTGGGTTTGTGCACCGGGGCAGCCGGGGGCGTTTAGGGGCGCCTTGTGCTGGGCGGCGGGGCCCGGGTAAGCCCCTTACCTGCCGGGTGCCCCCGGGGGGAGCCGTGGCATGGCTGTGGGTCCTGTGCTCTCTGGGTGTCTGAGGGTTTGCTTTGGGATCCCAAACCCTTTCCCCGTGCAGGGTTATGAGGCAAAGACTGCTTTAACTTGGTTTTTTGGTGCTGCGTTAATGCTTTTTGCTCGTTCTGTGTCCATTTGCAGCCTCGCTCGTGGTTTCCCCTGGTGTGGAGGCGAGTTGTGCTTCCTGCTGGGAGAGAGAACGGCCTTGGGAAGCTGCTCCATGAGCCACAGCTGTGCCGAGCCCGGCAGTCTGTCCAGGTAAGAGCAGGGCTTCTACTGCCCGTGAGGAGCTGGGTTTGCTGTTGGAAGATAGAATGTGCCTATGCCTTTAAATGCAAGGACAGGCAGAAGCTGGGAGGGACCCTGAGCAGGTTTGGTGGCACGACAGCAGTTTGAAAAGACCTTGACTGTGGGAGAAATGTCCAGGAAAACGATTCCTTTTTTGCAGGGAGGCAGTTTGTGAGGACAGGGGGGTTGCTGTGCTCTCTAGCAAAACTACTGACCTTGGGATGTCTAGGGTGGGAAGATGTTGGCCACGTGTGGGCTGGTGCAAAAGTGTGTGGGTGCCTGTGTGTGACAGCCGTGGGTGTGCAGGAAGGGGGGTTCTGGTGCCATTGGAGCTGCCAGGGAGCCAAAAGGGGCACGGTTGTCTGAAAAAGGCAAAAAGTCTCAGTCTCTGTTGACACGTGTACCAAAGGAGATGCAAATTTTCCCTTTCTCGTTGCAGACTTCGCAAAGCTCCCCAGGAAAGGAAGCTTTATATTCCTCCCCAGCTTTATGCTAAAGGTTTCCTTCCTCCTGTCTCAGCACCCTTTCTGCTGTTGGGAGAGCACGAGGTGGATGGAGAGGATCCCCAGGCATCTGCAGGCACAAGGGACTCATACAACTGCGATTTTCCTCCAGCCCTCGTGAAAGGGACTTCCAGGATACTCTTGGGAATGTACCAGCTCTCCTGCTGGAGCTTTTCTATGGAATATTTGAACACAAAGGGTAAAACTAAAGTCAGGTCTGTTCTGGAGTATGTTACACTTGTGCAAAACTCCGTTCTTCTGTTTATTTTCTGTTCTGGAAAGCACAGTCTGGGGTTCCTGGGCACTTCCTATTGAGTGATTCCATGAAAATAATTTTGTACTGAAAGGGGAAAGGAGCTGTCTGTGGGAGGTCAGGTGTCCATGATAAAAGCTTTATGCTTTTCAGTCAGATAAGCCTTAAAATATCTCACAGTGTATAGGAATGCCTGGCTTCTAAAAGTCACCAGCTGAGTCTTAGAGGCTCCTTTGAAGAGCTGTTTTCAGGCAGGCAAATTGCCCCCCAGGAGGGACTCTGTGCCTGCTCTCCCGTGGCTCCAAGGGATCTCTGGCCCTTCACGCCGGCACCGAGATTTTCTCGGGAAGGGCCTCAGATCCCCGGACCAGTCTGGGACACAGGCAAGATCCCCCTGCATTTTGGGACCAAATTGGCCCCCTGGAGGGACAGTGCTGTTGGTGCCCCCCGGGTTGGGGCACCCCGAGGACTCCAGCGCGCACCGAAAGGATTATTCGGGGAGATCCTCGGGGTGCCCGGCCCTGGGGAGCTCAAAGCAAGGTCCCTGCCATGGATTCAGGCATTGCTGAGAGTATCCCAGGGGTCCCTGTCCCTGCTAGACAGGGAGCTCTCTAATGGGCTGTAATTGGGTTCTAAAAGCGGTGCTCCAAGTGCCAAACAAGTGTGGGATTGGGATTAAGAAATGAGCAGTGAGGGTGCAATTGGCTGTTTTCTCTGGAATGTGACTGTGAGAGCTGCAGGAGTGCCAGGTGTGTGTTCCAGTCCCCAGCATTTGGTTTGCACATGTCCTGGTCAGACACAAGTACAATTTCCTCAGTCCTGAACACAGCAGAATGAGAATTATGGACTGGCAGTGTTAAGGTGATTGGTGTGACAGGGGTCAAACTGGGAAAACATTGGGGAATTCCTCAGTTTGTGTTTTTGCCAAACTCACCCAAACCTCTGCTAGGAAGTGATGGGCTGGAAAAGTTGAGGCAGAAATGGAATTGAAAACTGGGGCTCTTGACACTGTAATTGCTGAAACTAAATGTGTCCAAGCAGCAGCTCTTGTTGTGCAGGGAATAACTCCTGTCAGCAGCAAGGCCCTGACTGAAGTGGCAGCTGCAGTTGTTCCTGTGGTGTGGGCCAGTGGAGCTGCAGGAGAGTGGAAGAGGGCAGAACCTGTAGGTATTACCCCTGATGTGGGATCTCTATGGGTAAGGCCAACCCAGTATCCTTTAAAATCAGAATGCCAGACTGGATTGGTTGCAGGAACAGCTAAATTGGCTCCTCCTGGTTTGCTTGTAGGACGTGAACGCAAGAACCTGCCAAGAAAACCAGTGGACAAGATGATTGATTAGTGCAGGACCTGAGAGAAGCACCTTGAATGACAACCTGGAGGAGTTTCCAGTATTGGATTTAAAAGATGGCCTTTGCATCTCCTTGAGCAAGGAAAGCCAAGAAAGCTTTGCTTTTGCAGGAGAAAATGGGGCAAGCAGGCAGGAAGAAGAGAAGCCCCGTGACTCCTCCCTGAGCCCCAGACAGCCCATGAACTGCCTTGCTGGGAATGGTGGGACGGGCTGGACTCTGCATTGCTCCCTCGGGATGTGTGGTAAGACTGTTATGGCGACTTTTTGAATAGATGGTGCAAGGGCAGCCTTTAAGCAGCTGAAGCATTCCCTGAGGAGAGCTCTGGGTCTGCCAGATGTGTCAGAACTGTTGGAAGCATCTTTGGTGGGGAGGGCAAACAAAGGCCAAGGTGTGCAGTGACCCCCCTGAGAAGGGACTTTCAGTTAATGGCATCCCTGATGGTGAACTTTGTGGGCTGTTCCCCCTGTAGGGCAGGTGATAGTCCCAGCTCCAGTTATGGGAAAAATGGTTAAAAGGGAGCCCCAAAAGCTGGAAGTCCTCCTGGAGGCTCCTGGCAAAGAGAGTTTGCTGCGTTCCCCCTGACAGAAGGACAGTGATAGCTTTTGAGTGCTGGTAGATCCTTTTAATAGATAGCCTTGAGTGTGTCCTTGTTGCACCAGTAGGACTTATCAAAGTCCCCATATTCCAGGAGATAGACACATTAAAGTTTAAAATATTCTTCCTAATCCTTTGTTGGCTTGAGGCTCTCCCCTCAGGAACTGCAGGAACTCCTGGTGCCGCCTGGGCCGATGGATTGGACGCCCCAGCCCCTCCGTTCCTGCCCAGCCACTGGGGCCGTGTCCAGTGGTGGCACTGCCAGCCCTGCAGGTGAAGTGGGAAGGGCCTTTGCAGGTCTTGTGGGTCACATTTATAGCAGGTAAAGTTGCAGAAAAAGGACCTGGGGTCTGTTATTCTTGAGTTCAGAAAGCTCCTTTTGATTGGTGAGCAGGACAAAGTGGATCCTTAAGAGTTCCCATCCGTGTTTGTGTCTCAGCCTGTGTTAGGATTCAGGGCTGTAGCTGTTGTTGTCACTGAGGAGTCAAACTGTGCTTTAAATAATGAGACCCTGGCCTGATGGCCCAGTGTTAAGAAAAAAGGGGGAATGCTCTCTGAGTGTTGAGATGTAACAAGGGCTAATCCTTTTTGCAGTGGGATGGAGCCTGGAAAGTGCACAGAGCTGAGCCCAGGGATTGAAAGGGACCAAGCAAGGGAGGTGAAGAAAGAAGGAAGAAGGGAAGTGAGGCAGCAGGCAAGCAGCACCAAGTTGCTGTGTAAGCAGGTGAGTTGTGTTGAGGTTCCTCAGGCAGGCACTGAGGACTTGGAGGGCTCCAGACAGAGCAGACCTGGGAAGGCCCTCGGTGAAGCCCCTTGGAAACCTTCTAAGGGTAGTTGTGTATGGTGATAAGTGTTGGGAAATGTCCTGAATGTGGAACAGGAATGCAGGGAAGGAAAATGAGCCCTCCTGTAATGCTGACCCCTCCCATCAGCTGCAGTGGAGACACCTCCGTGTGCCCTTTGGGAGCGGATTGCCAGGACCCCCGTGGGGCTGGGATCATGGCAGGGTGTTGTAAGCAAGGAATGCCTGGCTTCTAAAAGTCACCAGCTGAGTCTTAGAGGCTCCTTTGAAGAGCTGTTTTCAGGCAGGCAAATTGCCCCCCAGGAGGGACTCTGTGCCTGCTCTCCCGTGGCTCCAAGGGATCTCTGGCCCTTCACGCCGGCACCGAGATTTTCTCGGGAAGGGCCTCAGATCTCCGGACCAGTCTGGGACACAGGCAAGATCCCCCTGCAGTTTAGGACCAAATTGGCCCCCTGGAGGGACAGTGCTGTTGGTGCCCCCCGGGTTGGGGCACCCCGAGGACTCCAGCGCGCACCGAAAGGATTATTCGGGGAGATCCTCGGGGTGCCCGGCCCTGGGGAGCTCAAAGCAAGGTCCCTGCCATGGATTCAGGCATTGCTGAGAGTATCCCAGGGGTCCCTGTCCCTGCTAGACAGGGAGCTCTCTAATGGGCTGTAATTGGGTTCTAAAAGCGGTGCTCCAAGTGCCAAACAAGTGTGGGATTGGGATTAAGAAATGAGCAGTGAGGGTGCAATTGGCTGTTTTCTCTGGAATGTGACTGTGAGAGCTGCAGGAGTGCCAGGTGTGTGTTCCAGTCCCCAGCATTTGGTTTGCACATGTCCTGCTCAGACACAGGTCCAACTTGCTCAGTCCTTAACCCAAGAGAGGGAGAATTATGGACTGGCAGTGTTAAGGTGATTGGTGTGACAGGGGTCAAACTGGGAAAACATTGGGGAATTCCTCAGTTGGTCTGCTTGCCAAACTAACCCAAACCTGTGCTAGGAAGAGATGGACTGGGGTCTCTGATCTCCTGGGCAGTTGTTTTGCATGACCCTGGGAGCCTCTGGGATTAGACTGGCCTGGGCAGACAGGGAGCAGTTTGTCCTGTGGAGCTGGGCTGGGTTTGTTGAGGATGCCTTGGGAGGCAGGGCTGGAGAGGCTCCTCTGTTGGCTGTAGTGGTGGAAGGTTTGTAGCAGCAGGGCTGGAGCCTTCGCCCTCCTGCTCCCCCCGTGAGCCCCGACGGGCCCGTGCCCTTGGCAATGGAGGGCCCCCCATTGCTGAGTCAGCGGTTCCGGGGGCCAGGAGGGATGGGATCAGGATGCCGAGCTCCGCCCAGGGCCAGGGCTGCCAGTGTTCAACCATGGAGGGAACTGAAAGCACAGTGAGATGGAGGCCAAGCTGCAGCACAGGGATGGGTGAGAAAAGACCCTAGTCCTCAGGTGGAGCTTTGAATTCCCTGGAAAAATGGATCCTGTCAGATGGATCAGGCCCTTGTGGGTGCTGGAGCAGAGGCCTCTCTCATTTTTGGTCACCCTGAAAGGTTGCAAGGACAGCAAGTTCTGACTGCAGGATGAGGTGGCAAACAAAGTGAAGTGGTCCAGAGAAAAGCTGAGGCTAAAATTGGCCCTGTGCCAGAGCAGCCTCGTGCAGTGCTTGTTGCTGTCCCTGAGTGTCCCATTGCAGTGGATATTTCCAAGGGTGCCTTGTGCTGGGGAGCACTGGGGCAGTTCCCTTTCCCTGGGCAGGGCAGGCAGGGCACGTTTCCCCCCTCGAGGGTGGCTCCACAGTCCCCCCCCTGTGCCCTGGGAGCGTGGCAGAACACCTGGACCCACTGTCCTTGCCAGAGAGGGCACAAGGGATGGTTGGATGGGGGAGGGAATGGCTCAGGGAGTACAAGCACCATTACAATGAGTAGGGCAGCACCTGGAAAGGAAGAAGGGGAGTTAATCCAGACAAAATCCAAGCACCTGCCCAACCTGTGATATTTTTAGGAACTCAGTGGTGCTGTGGTCCCCAGGAAGTATTGCCCAGGACTAGGCAGGAGACTTCAGGCTCTGTCACCCCCAGAGCAAGTGTCCAGGGGCAGGCAGTGGGGAGGCAGCTCTGTTGTTGAGGATGGGGTTATTTTCTCTGCTTTATTTTGTCTCCAGAGATGTTCTTCCCGTTAATCCAAACTGACTCCATCTCCTAACTCTCTGAAGAGGTTTTCTGCTTTTTGTAGGAGGGTAAGGTTTGGGTTCTAACTATAGAAGAGCCAACAAAATAAAGGCTTTGTGGCAAACAAATGGTGTCTCCCAAACTCTTTGTACTTCAAATAGATGCCTTTATTCTTAGTTTTTTCTTATTGGTATTCTCAAGGTACTTGATACCCTGTCTACAGTTATTTATTTTGGCTTCTCTTTTTTATTTGTTACAGAGTTGATGTGACTGACTTCTTTTTGAAATGCAGCAGTGCTCTCAAGGATATTTCCCCCCCACTCCTGGGCTTGTGCAGGGCTGTTGAGTCCGTGTGTGCCACTGTTCTTGTCCCAGGGGGACCGAGTGACATTTGGAACCAAACCTGGGGACTTGAACTCTAGGAATGTTTCTGTGTCTTTGAATTTTAAATTGCACATGAAGCAGAAATATGTTTGTGTTTTCCAGGTTATATTGTCATGAAAATAGAAATGCATCATTGGATCTTACTCCTCTGAGGGCAAACCACCAGACTGATCATTTCTTAGTCCATCAGACCCAGTGCCAGGAACTCAGAGGGGTGTTTGTGTGCAAATGTGCTGAGTGGTGGTGGCCCCCGTGAGACTGTGACCAGCTGGAAATGTGTGTGTGTGTGTGTGCAGAGCTGGGCTGGATCCCTTGGGATTTGGCTCCCAGATCCCCCCCAGCCTTCAGGAAAACCAGAGGCCACCGAACCCTGAGGGAAGGGAGTCCCATTTGCAGAAGGGTTTGTAGATTGGGGAAAAGCTCTCCAGCACAAAGCCTGTGTTCCAAACCCCTTCAGGCCAAAGTCAAGGAGCACAAACCCTGGAGTCATCAAGTTATGAAGTTTGGTTCAAACCATTTCCTAATAAGTCAGTTTTAATGAAGTGTTAAAAGGAGAACTTAAATAAGGGTAATTTCTGATGGAGAATAATGGGAAGAAGTGGTTTAAGTTCCCTAAACATGTTTTATATCAGTCCATGGTTATTTAATTGAGCATTGTTTGGAATTTTTCTTTTTGCATTCGTTCCTGGTGTGCTTTTCTCTATCTAAGGGATGTTTGGAGGCCTTTTTGATTGCTTGAAGGTTTTTAATGTCAGTGCTGGATTGGGGTGGACAGTCATTGTAACATGATTTAGAGTTGGATGCATTTTATTCTGTGTGCCCTGTTTGATGTCTCGTGTTCAGCGAGTGACTGGTCAGAGTTTGGCCCAAGCCTTTGTTTTTCAGGTGAAAAACCCGAAGGGGGAATTGTAGTTGCAGCTTTGCCCTTGAGCTGCAGCTGGAGCCTGGCCAAAGAACAAGGCAAAGCTCCCTGGGGAAGGAAGGGGGAGCCAGAGAAGAAAAGCAGCTGCAGCCAGAAAGGTGGGTTTGGACGGGAGAAGAGGGGCTGTGACCCAGCAAGGGGCTCTGGAGGGCTCTGGGGTCCCTGTAATGGCTCTGGGGTCCCTGTAATGGCTCTGGGGTCTCTATAGGGGCTCTGGGGTCTCTATAGGGGCTCTGGAGGGCTCTGGGGTCCCTATAATGGCTCTGGGGTCTCTGTAGGGACTCTGGGGTTTCTATCGTGGCTCTGGGGTCCCTATAATGGCTCTGGGGTCCCTGTAATGGCTCTGGGGTCCCTGTAATGGCTCTGGGGTCCCTCTCCTGGTTCTGGGGTCCCTCTCCTGGTTCTGGGGTCCCTCTCCTGGCTCGGGGTCCCTCTCCCTGCCGGCACAGGAGCTGCTGCCGCCCCAGCAAGAGGCAGAGGAGTCGCTGCCCAGAAGCAAGAACTCACTGAGAGCTGAACTGGGGCCGTGTGGGCAGGGCCAGAGGGGAGCAAAGGAAGGGATTTGTTGCTAAGAAAAGAAATAAAGTTTGGGTCATTTGTTGGGGAGATTTGTGTCAGTTTCTGATCATTTTTGGGGGTTATTTTTAGTGAGTTTCTGGTCATTTTTGGGGGAGATTTGGGTCAGTTTCTGGTCATTTTTCGGGATGATTTGGGTGAGTTTTGGGTTTATTTTTGTGGTAATTTTGGGTCAGTTTCTGGTCATTTTTTGGGGTGATTGGGCTGACTTTTGGGTCATTTTTTTGGGGAGATTTGGGTGAGTCTTGGTATCAGTGTTTTGGGATTTTGGGGTCAGTTTCTGGTCATATTTGGGGCTGATTTTGTATCATTTTGGGTCAGTTTTGGGGGGGGTTTTTTGCATTTTTAGGTCAGGTTTTGGGCCAATTTGGAGTTAGTTTTTGAGGTGATTTGGGCCAGTTTTGGGTCAGTTCTGGATCAATTTTTGGAGTGAATTGGATCAGTTTTTGTGTCACTTTTTGGGGAGATTTGGGTGAGTTCTGGGTCATTTTTGGGGAGATTTGAATCAGTTTCTGGTAGTTTTTTGGGGAGACTTGGGTGAGTTCTGGGTCTCTCCTGATTGTAATTCCTTCAGGCTCCTCTCCTGATTTTAATTTTTTTAGGCTCTTCTCCTCATTTTAATTTTTTAGACTCCTCTCCTGATTTTAATTTTTTTAGTCCCCTATCCTGATTTTAATTTTTTTAGTCCCCTCTCCTGATTGTTATTGTATTAGTCCCCTGTCCTGATTTTAATTTTTTCAGGCTCCTCTTCTGATTTTAATTTTTTTAGGCTCCTCTCCTGATTTTTATTGTATTAGTCCCGTGTCCTGATTTTAATTTTTTCAGGCTCCTCTCCTGTTTTTAATTTTTTTAGGCTCTTCTCCTGATTGTAATTTTTTTAGGCTCTTCTCTTGATTTTAATTCTCTTAGGTTCTTCTCCTGATTTTAATTCTCTTGGGCTCTCCTCCTGATTTTTATATTTTTAGACTCTTCTCCTGATTTTCATTTTTTTTAGGCTCTTCCCCTGATTTTCATTTTTTTTTTAGGCTCTTCTCCTGATTTTAATTCTCTTAGGAGAAGAGCCTAGAGAATTAAAACCAGGAGAAGAGCCTAATTACACAAGTAAATTTTCAAACCACCAGCAATCACAAGCCAATTATCCGATTTCCCAAAAGAACTACACGAACAAATACGGTTATAAAACAACAAAAAAAATGCCATAAGTAAAAAATCGCATAGCAACAGTGCCCCCTGGTGACAGAGAAAAGGAATTGCACATAAATTTGAGATGAAATACTGCCACCTGCTGACGGAAAACAGGAACTGCATTGAAAAAATTTTGAACAGCGCATGCGCAGTCGTTGGCAAAACGCCGGCGATCACGTGGTAAGTAAGGGCAGGCAGGAGAGGGACCGGCGACGCATGCGCAGTGGCTCTCGTGCCGGTGCAGCGCTCCCTGCTCGAGTTAAGGGCCGGTTTCGGCGGCAGGGCGGGACTCGCGGTCTCCCGTCTGTCCCGGGGTGTGTGTGGGGGGAATAACGTGAAGATTTCTTGGGGTGAAAGCGCAGAAATTAGCGAGGAGGGACGCTAATTTGGGTAAACTCGGTCACCGGAAGTAGTGAGCGACCGGAAGTCCTCCAAGGCCCCGGCCCGGAAGTCCGCCAAGCCCATAGCAAAGGTGGCGCCGCCAGGACCGGAACGACCACACTAAAGATGGCGACCCCTGCCCGGAAGTTCGCCAAGCCCACAGTAAAGATGGCGCCGCCAGGACCGGAACGACCACACTAAAGATGGCGGCGAGAGGCTTCCGCCGCGACCCGGACCCCCACCCCGCGCCCGCAGCGCCGTCTCGCCGCGCTGCTTCCCGCTGCGGGGACAGGGCGGGCGCGGGCGGCAGGTTCGTGGGCGGCGGCAGGCACCGGCGCCGGCAGCCCCCGTCTCGGGGCCGCGGCGCGCGAGGACCGCATGGCGCGCACGTCGCGCCGCCCTCTCGCCCCGCTCCGCTCCCGCCCCTGCCCCCGCTTCTGCCCCCGCTTCTGCCCCGCTCGCTCCCGCCGTGCCCTGGAGATGCTATCGGGGCTGCGCCGCCGCCTTCCCCCCCCGGAAGCGACCCACGGCGGCAGATTCGACGGAGATCGACCCCGGGGTAAGCTGGGCGCGTCCAAAGGCGCCGCGGGTCTCGCCAAGGAGGGGAGGGGGGGGGGGGGAGGCGCGCGGCTGCAGTGCCGCTCCCGGCCTTCCCCCGGAGTGCCCGGGCTGGCCCAGCACCTGGCCGAACCTCTTAGGGAAGAGGCAAGGAACAACTGCGCTTCTTCTGCCCTTTCTTTAGCCCGGGACTGGAACACAGACAAAATCAAGGGGCTCTTGGACCTGTGCAGGCTCCGAGCAGTTTTCAGCCTTCCTTAGCAGAGCATTCTCACCCTCCGAAAAGCTGAAAGGCTTTAACAGCTGGAGACGCGCCTGCAGCTGTGCAGATTAATGTAGTTTCTTTTAGGAAATGAAGGGGAAGTTTTCCTGTTGGGAGCCTAAATACCGAGTCTACTCTGCTTTTTCAATCAGGTGACGAAGCTTATGGAAGAAAAGAACAAAGGCCTCGAGGTGAGTACATTCTACCGAGTTCTGCTTTTCTGGCATCGGTTTGGGAAAATCACGTGAAATTCTAAAAAGCTTCTCTCCGTGTTTTCTAGTTGTTTTTTCAGCCTTGCTCTAAGTTTCATGTAGAAAAGGGCATAGAATTATTAGAACAGACAAACTAGACTTCCTCGGGAGAGATGGAAGAAAAGTCTGCTGATTCCAGTTCTGCTTTTCTTGTCTTCCCTTCGACTGTCGTTTTCTCTCCCCTGCTGTTCAAATAGGCTGCAGTTAATTGCTCTGCTGAAGAGTTTGCTGTCCTAAGTGTCTGTCAAATTGATGCCTTCAACTCAAGACAGCACCTGCTCCTTAGTTACAAAAAGTTCCTCACAGGAAATTTTCAGGCGTGCCCATAAATCTCCTCGCTGTTTGTTTGGGAGAACAGGCTTTTCTCGTCTGTAACAGAACAGTCGTGTCATCTGCTCTGGAATGCTGGTGGCAATCTAGTCAGAAGAGGACCCCGTGCTTCACTAATTTTCCCTTTTTGTTGTTGGGGGTGACTTCTTCCCAGGCATGTTATTCTTGACCCCCCGGGGCAAACGGAGGTGTCAGCGTCAGGAGCCATCCTAACTGAGGCCCTGGGAGGTCAGTGCTTTTTGTGTGACTGGACGGTGAAGCTGTCTGTGGGAATGACCTGGCTATGGCTCAGTGTAGTCCTAATTAAGGTGTCTTTTACTCCGTGTTCCCAGGCTGCCTCTTTCCCTTCGGTCGCCGTGGGTGTGCCGGACGCCTCTGGCAGGACTAACCCTGTGGCTTTTCTGTCCAACGTGCTGTGCTGTGTGTGCCTGCAGGTAAGAAAAGCTGGGAGTGCAGTCCCTCTGCTTTGGTTGCTGTGTCTCTTTGGGAGTGATTTTGGAGGGGAATCCCAGAGCGATTTGGTTTGAAGGGGACCTTCAAAGGCCAGCCTGTCTTCCGTGGGCAGGGACACCTTCCACTGTCCCCGGTTGCTGCGAGTCCCGTCCAGCCTGGCCTGGAACACTTGCAGGGATGGGGCAGGCTCAGCTTCCCTGTGCAGTGTGCTCTGATATCTCTCCACTGGCATCCTGAAAAATTTTGTCAGCACGTTTTGTGTGACAATGGTAAGCGGGACCTGGGTGAAAATTGGGGTTCTCTGAGGTGCAGAGGGAAAGAATTCTCCTTTGAAGTCCAATGTAATTCAGTTTTGCACGAGTCTTGTCTGACTTATGTTTGAATTGCTTTCTATTCTAGGCAGTTCTTTTAAATTAAACTTTTGTGTCTCCCCCCCAGTATCTTGTACAAGACAAAGCTACCTTTCCTCGTGGGAACGGACTGGCCGGGCTTTGGCAATCTGGCCCCTCGAAAGACTAAGTGACCTCTTCCAACAGGGGAAGACTTTCTGGCAAGCGGTGCCAGGAAGAACTGGAGTTTCTGGAGAATAAAAGCTGGAAGCGTGCCCCTGAAAATCCCCAGCCCTGGGTGGTCAGTGGTCTGACTTGCACGGACCGGTGGCCTTGGCCAGGAGCGGTCCTGCGGGAAGCGCCTTTGCCCAGGCTGTAATTTTAATTTCCCTTGGATGCTTGGCAAAGCCCCTCTGGGTGAGCCCCAGTGCCTGGCAGGAGCAGAGCGGGCTTCCAGGGAGGTATTCACCTGGTCAGCGTCAGGAACCATCCTACCTGAGGCCTCGGTGAGTGCTTTTTGGACGACTGGACGGTGAAGCTGTCTGTGGGAATGACCTGGCTATGGCTCAGTGTAGTCCTAATTAAGGTGTCTTTTACTCCGTGTTCCCAGGCTGCCTCTTTCCCTTCGGTCGCCGTGGGTGTGCCGGACGCCTCTGGCAGGACTAACCCTGTGGCTTTTCTGTCCAGCGTGCTGTGCTGTGTGTGCCTGCAGGTAAGAAAAGCTGGGAGTGCAGTCCCTCTGCTTTGGTTGCTGTGTCTCTTTGGGAGTGATTTTGGAGGGGAATCCCAGAGCGATTTGGTTTGAAGGGGACCTTCAAAGGCCAGCCTGTCTTGCGTGGGCAGGGACACCTTCCACTGTCCCCGGTTGCTGCGAGTCCCGTCCAGCCTGGCCTGGAACACTTGCAGGGATGGGGCAGGCTCAGCTTCCCTGTGCAGTGTGCTCTGATAGCTCTCCACTGGCATCGTGAAAAATGTTGTCAGCGTGTTTTGTTGGACGACGGTAAGCAGGACCTGGGTGAAAAGGACATTCTCTGAGGTGCTGGGAGAAGGAGGACTCGTGCGGGCACCTCCAGAGACAGCGGGAACGGGAGCGTGCTGCGGAGGAGGGAAATTCCAGGGGGTGGGTGCCGAGAAATTTGTCCTTCCCTCGCCCTGTGCTCTGCACTTAGCAGTGGGTCAAGTGCAGAAGTTTCCTGGGGACCCTGGGAAATGATGCCGGGTCTGCCAAGAAAAGTGGGGCCAAAGGAGCAGGACCTGGGTCTGCCAGCGTGGGAGAAACAAGGGACGGGTCATCCTCTGCCTCCAGGAGGGAGGGCAGCAGGAAAGGCCACGGACTAAAGCACTGAAGTGCCGTTCCCCAGGGAGCCCCTGCCCAGACCTGAACTTGCTTCTGCACTTGCTGTCCCTTTCCCAGCGGAGCCGAAGCGTCGGGTGCGGCTGCCGGGGGGATGGAGCTGCCAAGGACAAGCTGGGAGGGTGTTTGCGAGGGAAGGGGGTAGAAGGAGCTCTTGATGTGCTTTGTTTACTTCTTCATCCCACAGAATTGCCACGAGAGGAAATACTTCAGAGGGGCTTCCCTCCAGATAAGGCCTGAAGATGCCAGGAGGTTTCAGCCGGGAGGAAAGGAGCTGTGGAAGAAAAGCAGCCTAAAAACAGCCAGTGGGGATCATCAGGTTTTCCAGCCAAGAAGAACAAGGAGAGAGATGAGGGAATCGGGTTCCAATTCCTAATGCTTTGGTGGGTGCAGGAATGATTTCTGTGTGTTTTCCAGTCCCTTTGGATTCCTGAGATGATTTTAAAATGATGGCTTTAGCAATCAACTAAATCGCAGATGTTGTTTTTGAGAGGAAATGATGCCAAAGAAATGCAGAGTTTTGGGTCAGTTTTGGGGATGATTTGGGTCAGTTTTTGGGGTCAGTTTGGGGTCATTGTTTGGGGTGATTTGGGTCAGCTTTTGGGATGATTGGGGTCAGTTTTGGGTCAGCTTTTGGGATGATTGGGGTCAGTTTTGGGTCAGCTTTTGGGATGATTGGGGTCAGGTTTTGGGGTCAGTTTTGGGTCAGCTTTTGGGGTGATTTGGGTCGGTTTTGGGTCAATTTTTGGGGAGCACTGGGTGTTACTGGGGGTTGTTGAGGAGCACTGGGTGTTACTGGGGTGTACTGGGGAGCACTGGGTGTTACTGAGGGTTGTTGGGGAGCACTGGGTGTTACTGGGGAGCACTGGGAGAGAAAATGAAAAATAAAGAGAATAAAAAATAAACGAAGTAAAGAAGGAAATATAAAAAAGAAAATTTAAAAAAAAAGGCAAAAAAACTAAAAAGGAAATAAAATGAAAATGAAATAAAAGAGAGAAAAAAAAAAAAGAAACCCCTTCTTGGGCACCCCGTTTCCTCTCCTCCCCCCCCCCGAACCGTAAATTGCGGGGTCATCACCCCTAAAATGTGAGAAGGGGACCCCGAAATGTGGGTGAGGGAACCCCAGGGAGCCGGAAAAGTGGAGGGGGAGCCGCAGTAAGAAAGCGAAGCCGGGCGGTCGGGCGGCGGGGTGGGGGGGTGGGGTGGGGGGGGCGCATGCGCAGTCGTTGGCAAGACGCCGGCGATCACGTGGTAAGTAAGGGCAGGCAGGAGAGGGACCGGCGACGCATGCGCAGTGGCTCTCGTGCCGGTGCAGCACTCCCTGCTCGAGTTAAGGGCCGGTTCCGGCGGCAGGGCGGGACTCGCGGCCTCCCGTCTGTCCCGGGGTGTGCGGGGGGGGAATAACGTGAATTTCTCCTGATTTTAATTCTCTTGGGCTCTTGTCCTCATTTTAATTTTTTTAAGGCTCTTGTCCTGATTTTAATTTTTTGAAGGCTCTTGTCCTGATTTTAATTTTTTGAAGGCTCTTCTCCTAAATTTAATTTTTTTAAGGCTCTTGTCCTGATTTTAATTCTCTTGGTTCAAACCATTTCCTAATAAGTCAGTTTTAATGAAGTGTTTTCCAGTCCCTTTGGATTCCTGAGATGATTTTAAAATGATGGCTTTAGCAATCAACTAAATCGCAGATGTTGTTTTTGAGAGGAAATGATGCCAAAGAAATGCAGAGAGAGAGCATGGAATCATCCTGGGATCCTGGAGTGGTTTGGGTTGGAAAGGATCTCAGGGATCATCTCCTTCCACCCCCTGCCACAGGCAGGGACACCTTCTAATAGACCTCCAGCCTGGCCTTGGCCACTTGCAGGGATGGGGCAGCCACAACTTCTCTGTGCCAGGCCACCTCCCCACCCTCCCAGGGAAGAATGTCTCCCTTCTGTGCAATCTTTCCCTTTCTTCTCTGCAGGAAGTGGGCTGGGACAAGGGAATTGGCTCCCACGAGGCCGAGGATCAGAGCGGGCTGTGCACAGGGGACAACTTCCACTTCCGAACGGGGAAGGGCCCCTTCGTGCCCACCCCTGGCAAACTGGGACAGAGTAACATCTGCCTGCAGCTGGCTGGAGTTCCCGTTGGCTCTGGGCTTTCAGCCCGCCGGGGCTGCGGCGGGAGCCGCGCGGAGGGAACGGGGGGCGGGGCCGCGCCGAGGGCCGGGGCCGGGCTGAGCGGGCGGGGCGGGGCCGCAGGGCCAGGCGGGCTGGGATTGGGCGGAGGCGCTCGAGTGCTGATTGGGCAGCGCTGCCGGCCCGCGGTATAAAGGGCCGGCGGGGCAGGTGGGGGCGGTTGTGTGTGGGGGCTGAGGGTGCGGCCCCGCTGCTGCCCGGGCTGCGGAGGGGAGAGCGCCTTGGCCGCTGGGTTTGTGCACCGGGGCAGCCGGGGGCGTTTAGGGGCGCCTTGTGCTGGGCGGCGGGGCCCGGGTAAGCCCCTTACCTGCCGGGTGCCCCCGGGGGGAGCCGTGGCATGGCTGTGGGTCCTGTGCTCTCTGGGTGTCTGAGGGTTTGCTTTGGGATCCCAAACCCTTTCCCCGTGCAGGGTTATGAGGCAAAGACTGCTTTAACTTGGTTTTTTGGTGCTGCGTTAATGCTTTTTGCTCGTTCTGTGTCCATTTGCAGCCTCGCTCGTGGTTTCCCCTGGTGTGGAGGCGAGTTGTGCTTCCTGCTGGGAGAGAGAACGGCCTTGGGAAGCTGCTCCATGAGCCACAGCTGTGCCGAGCCCGGCAGTCTGTCCAGGTAAGAGCAGGGCTTCTACTGCCCGTGAGGAGCTGGGTTTGCTGTTGGAAGATAGAATGTGCCTATGCCTTTAAATGCAAGGACAGGCAGAAGCTGGGAGGGACCCTGAGCAGGTTTGGTGGCACGACAGCAGTTTGAAAAGACCTTGACTGTGGGAGAAATGTCCAGGAAAACGATTCCTTTTTTGCAGGGAGGCAGTTTGTGAGGACAGGGGGGTTGCTGTGCTCTCTAGCAAAACTACTGACCTTGGGATGTCTAGGGTGGGAAGATGTTGGCCACGTGTGGGCTGGTGCAAAAGTGTGTGGGTGCCTGTGTGTGACAGCCGTGGGTGTGCAGGAAGGGGGGTTCTGGTGCCATTGGAGCTGCCAGGGAGCCAAAAGGGGCACGGTTGTCTGAAAAAGGCAAAAAGTCTCAGTCTCTGTTGACACGTGTACCAAAGGAGATGCAAATTTTCCCTTTCTCGTTGCAGACTTCGCAAAGCTCCCCAGGAAAGGAAGCTTTATATTCCTCCCCAGCTTTATGCTAAAGGTTTCCTTCCTCCTGTCTCAGCACCCTTTCTGCTGTTGGGAGAGCACGAGGTGGATGGAGAGGATCCCCAGGCATCTGCAGGCACAAGGGACTCATACAACTGCGATTTTCCTCCAGCCCTCGTGAAAGGGACTTCCAGGATACTCTTGGGAATGTACCAGCTCTCCTGCTGGAGCTTTTCTATGGAATATTTGAACACAAAGGGTAAAACTAAAGTCAGGTCTGTTCTGGAGTATGTTACACTTGTGCAAAACTCCGTTCTTCTGTTTATTTTCTGTTCTGGAAAGCACAGTCTGGGGTTCCTGGGCACTTCCTATTGAGTGATTCCATGAAAATAATTTTGTACTGAAAGGGGAAAGGAGCTGTCTGTGGGAGGTCAGGTGTCCATGATAAAAGCTTTATGCTTTTCAGTCAGATAAGCCTTAAAATATCTCACAGTGTATAGGAATGCCTGGCTTCTAAAAGTCACCAGCTGAGTCTTAGAGGCTCCTTTGAAGAGCTGTTTTCAGGCAGGCAAATTGCCCCCCAGGAGGGACTCTGTGCCTGCTCTCCCGTGGCTCCAAGGGATCTCTGGCCCTTCACGCCGGCACCGAGATTTTCTCGGGAAGGGCCTCAGATCCCCGGACCAGTCTGGGACACAGGCAAGATCCCCCTGCATTTTGGGACCAAATTGGCCCCCTGGAGGGACAGTGCTGTTGGTGCCCCCCGGGTTGGGGCACCCCGAGGACTCCAGCGCGCACCGAAAGGATTATTCGGGGAGATCCTCGGGGTGCCCGGCCCTGGGGAGCTCAAAGCAAGGTCCCTGCCATGGATTCAGGCATTGCTGAGAGTATCCCAGGGGTCCCTGTCCCTGCTAGACAGGGAGCTCTCTAATGGGCTGTAATTGGGTTCTAAAAGCGGTGCTCCAAGTGCCAAACAAGTGTGGGATTGGGATTAAGAAATGAGCAGTGAGGGTGCAATTGGCTGTTTTCTCTGGAATGTGACTGTGAGAGCTGCAGGAGTGCCAGGTGTGTGTTCCAGTCCCCAGCATTTGGTTTGCACATGTCCTGGTCAGACACAAGTACAATTTCCTCAGTCCTGAACACAGCAGAATGAGAATTATGGACTGGCAGTGTTAAGGTGATTGGTGTGACAGGGGTCAAACTGGGAAAACATTGGGGAATTCCTCAGTTTGTGTTTTTGCCAAACTCACCCAAACCTCTGCTAGGAAGTGATGGGCTGGAAAAGTTGAGGCAGAAATGGAATTGAAAACTGGGGCTCTTGACACTGTAATTGCTGAAACTAAATGTGTCCAAGCAGCAGCTCTTGTTGTGCAGGGAATAACTCCTGTCAGCAGCAAGGCCCTGACTGAAGTGGCAGCTGCAGTTGTTCCTGTGGTGTGGGCCAGTGGAGCTGCAGGAGAGTGGAAGAGGGCAGAACCTGTAGGTATTACCCCTGATGTGGGATCTCTATGGGTAAGGCCAACCCAGTATCCTTTAAAATCAGAATGCCAGACTGGATTGGTTGCAGGAACAGCTAAATTGGCTCCTCCTGGTTTGCTTGTAGGACGTGAACGCAAGAACCTGCCAAGAAAACCAGTGGACAAGATGATTGATTAGTGCAGGACCTGAGAGAAGCACCTTGAATGACAACCTGGAGGAGTTTCCAGTATTGGATTTAAAAGATGGCCTTTGCATCTCCTTGAGCAAGGAAAGCCAAGAAAGCTTTGCTTTTGCAGGAGAAAATGGGGCAAGCAGGCAGGAAGAAGAGAAGCCCCGTGACTCCTCCCTGAGCCCCAGACAGCCCATGAACTGCCTTGCTGGGAATGGTGGGACGGGCTGGACTCTGCATTGCTCCCTCGGGATGTGTGGTAAGACTGTTATGGCGACTTTTTGAATAGATGGTGCAAGGGCAGCCTTTAAGCAGCTGAAGCATTCCCTGAGGAGAGCTCTGGGTCTGCCAGATGTGTCAGAACTGTTGGAAGCATCTTTGGTGGGGAGGGCAAACAAAGGCCAAGGTGTGCAGTGACCCCCCTGAGAAGGGACTTTCAGTTAATGGCATCCCTGATGGTGAACTTTGTGGGCTGTTCCCCCTGTAGGGCAGGTGATAGTCCCAGCTCCAGTTATGGGAAAAATGGTTAAAAGGGAGCCCCAAAAGCTGGAAGTCCTCCTGGAGGCTCCTGGCAAAGAGAGTTTGCTGCGTTCCCCCTGACAGAAGGACAGTGATAGCTTTTGAGTGCTGGTAGATCCTTTTAATAGATAGCCTTGAGTGTGTCCTTGTTGCACCAGTAGGACTTATCAAAGTCCCCATATTCCAGGAGATAGACACATTAAAGTTTAAAATATTCTTCCTAATCCTTTGTTGGCTTGAGGCTCTCCCCTCAGGAACTGCAGGAACTCCTGGTGCCGCCTGGGCCGATGGATTGGACGCCCCAGCCCCTCCGTTCCTGCCCAGCCACTGGGGCCGTGTCCAGTGGTGGCACTGCCAGCCCTGCAGGTGAAGTGGGAAGGGCCTTTGCAGGTCTTGTGGGTCACATTTATAGCAGGTAAAGTTGCAGAAAAAGGACCTGGGGTCTGTTATTCTTGAGTTCAGAAAGCTCCTTTTGATTGGTGAGCAGGACAAAGTGGATCCTTAAGAGTTCCCATCCGTGTTTGTGTCTCAGCCTGTGTTAGGATTCAGGGCTGTAGCTGTTGTTGTCACTGAGGAGTCAAACTGTGCTTTAAATAATGAGACCCTGGCCTGATGGCCCAGTGTTAAGAAAAAAGGGGGAATGCTCTCTGAGTGTTGAGATGTAACAAGGGCTAATCCTTTTTGCAGTGGGATGGAGCCTGGAAAGTGCACAGAGCTGAGCCCAGGGATTGAAAGGGACCAAGCAAGGGAGGTGAAGAAAGAAGGAAGAAGGGAAGTGAGGCAGCAGGCAAGCAGCACCAAGTTGCTGTGTAAGCAGGTGAGTTGTGTTGAGGTTCCTCAGGCAGGCACTGAGGACTTGGAGGGCTCCAGACAGAGCAGACCTGGGAAGGCCCTCGGTGAAGCCCCTTGGAAACCTTCTAAGGGTAGTTGTGTATGGTGATAAGTGTTGGGAAATGTCCTGAATGTGGAACAGGAATGCAGGGAAGGAAAATGAGCCCTCCTGTAATGCTGACCCCTCCCATCAGCTGCAGTGGAGACACCTCCGTGTGCCCTTTGGGAGCGGATTGCCAGGACCCCCGTGGGGCTGGGATCATGGCAGGGTGTTGTAAGCAAGGAATGCCTGGCTTCTAAAAGTCACCAGCTGAGTCTTAGAGGCTCCTTTGAAGAGCTGTTTTCAGGCAGGCAAATTGCCCCCCAGGAGGGACTCTGTGCCTGCTCTCCCGTGGCTCCAAGGGATCTCTGGCCCTTCACGCCGGCACCGAGATTTTCTCGGGAAGGGCCTCAGATCTCCGGACCAGTCTGGGACACAGGCAAGATCCCCCTGCAGTTTAGGACCAAATTGGCCCCCTGGAGGGACAGTGCTGTTGGTGCCCCCCGGGTTGGGGCACCCCGAGGACTCCAGCGCGCACCGAAAGGATTATTCGGGGAGATCCTCGGGGTGCCCGGCCCTGGGGAGCTCAAAGCAAGGTCCCTGCCATGGATTCAGGCATTGCTGAGAGTATCCCAGGGGTCCCTGTCCCTGCTAGACAGGGAGCTCTCTAATGGGCTGTAATTGGGTTCTAAAAGCGGTGCTCCAAGTGCCAAACAAGTGTGGGATTGGGATTAAGAAATGAGCAGTGAGGGTGCAATTGGCTGTTTTCTCTGGAATGTGACTGTGAGAGCTGCAGGAGTGCCAGGTGTGTGTTCCAGTCCCCAGCATTTGGTTTGCACATGTCCTGCTCAGACACAGGTCCAACTTGCTCAGTCCTTAACCCAAGAGAGGGAGAATTATGGACTGGCAGTGTTAAGGTGATTGGTGTGACAGGGGTCAAACTGGGAAAACATTGGGGAATTCCTCAGTTGGTCTGCTTGCCAAACTAACCCAAACCTGTGCTAGGAAGAGATGGACTGGGGTCTCTGATCTCCTGGGCAGTTGTTTTGCATGACCCTGGGAGCCTCTGGGATTAGACTGGCCTGGGCAGACAGGGAGCAGTTTGTCCTGTGGAGCTGGGCTGGGTTTGTTGAGGATGCCTTGGGAGGCAGGGCTGGAGAGGCTCCTCTGTTGGCTGTAGTGGTGGAAGGTTTGTAGCAGCAGGGCTGGAGCCTTCGCCCTCCTGCTCCCCCCGTGAGCCCCGACGGGCCCGTGCCCTTGGCAATGGAGGGCCCCCCATTGCTGAGTCAGCGGTTCCGGGGGCCAGGAGGGATGGGATCAGGATGCCGAGCTCCGCCCAGGGCCAGGGCTGCCAGTGTTCAACCATGGAGGGAACTGAAAGCACAGTGAGATGGAGGCCAAGCTGCAGCACAGGGATGGGTGAGAAAAGACCCTAGTCCTCAGGTGGAGCTTTGAATTCCCTGGAAAAATGGATCCTGTCAGATGGATCAGGCCCTTGTGGGTGCTGGAGCAGAGGCCTCTCTCATTTTTGGTCACCCTGAAAGGTTGCAAGGACAGCAAGTTCTGACTGCAGGATGAGGTGGCAAACAAAGTGAAGTGGTCCAGAGAAAAGCTGAGGCTAAAATTGGCCCTGTGCCAGAGCAGCCTCGTGCAGTGCTTGTTGCTGTCCCTGAGTGTCCCATTGCAGTGGATATTTCCAAGGGTGCCTTGTGCTGGGGAGCACTGGGGCAGTTCCCTTTCCCTGGGCAGGGCAGGCAGGGCACGTTTCCCCCCTCGAGGGTGGCTCCACAGTCCCCCCCCTGTGCCCTGGGAGCGTGGCAGAACACCTGGACCCACTGTCCTTGCCAGAGAGGGCACAAGGGATGGTTGGATGGGGGAGGGAATGGCTCAGGGAGTACAAGCACCATTACAATGAGTAGGGCAGCACCTGGAAAGGAAGAAGGGGAGTTAATCCAGACAAAATCCAAGCACCTGCCCAACCTGTGATATTTTTAGGAACTCAGTGGTGCTGTGGTCCCCAGGAAGTATTGCCCAGGACTAGGCAGGAGACTTCAGGCTCTGTCACCCCCAGAGCAAGTGTCCAGGGGCAGGCAGTGGGGAGGCAGCTCTGTTGTTGAGGATGGGGTTATTTTCTCTGCTTTATTTTGTCTCCAGAGATGTTCTTCCCGTTAATCCAAACTGACTCCATCTCCTAACTCTCTGAAGAGGTTTTCTGCTTTTTGTAGGAGGGTAAGGTTTGGGTTCTAACTATAGAAGAGCCAACAAAATAAAGGCTTTGTGGCAAACAAATGGTGTCTCCCAAACTCTTTGTACTTCAAATAGATGCCTTTATTCTTAGTTTTTTCTTATTGGTATTCTCAAGGTACTTGATACCCTGTCTACAGTTATTTATTTTGGCTTCTCTTTTTTATTTGTTACAGAGTTGATGTGACTGACTTCTTTTTGAAATGCAGCAGTGCTCTCAAGGATATTTCCCCCCCACTCCTGGGCTTGTGCAGGGCTGTTGAGTCCGTGTGTGCCACTGTTCTTGTCCCAGGGGGACCGAGTGACATTTGGAACCAAACCTGGGGACTTGAACTCTAGGAATGTTTCTGTGTCTTTGAATTTTAAATTGCACATGAAGCAGAAATATGTTTGTGTTTTCCAGGTTATATTGTCATGAAAATAGAAATGCATCATTGGATCTTACTCCTCTGAGGGCAAACCACCAGACTGATCATTTCTTAGTCCATCAGACCCAGTGCCAGGAACTCAGAGGGGTGTTTGTGTGCAAATGTGCTGAGTGGTGGTGGCCCCCGTGAGACTGTGACCAGCTGGAAATGTGTGTGTGTGTGTGTGCAGAGCTGGGCTGGATCCCTTGGGATTTGGCTCCCAGATCCCCCCCAGCCTTCAGGAAAACCAGAGGCCACCGAACCCTGAGGGAAGGGAGTCCCATTTGCAGAAGGGTTTGTAGATTGGGGAAAAGCTCTCCAGCACAAAGCCTGTGTTCCAAACCCCTTCAGGCCAAAGTCAAGGAGCACAAACCCTGGAGTCATCAAGTTATGAAGTTTGGTTCAAACCATTTCCTAATAAGTCAGTTTTAATGAAGTGTTAAAAGGAGAACTTAAATAAGGGTAATTTCTGATGGAGAATAATGGGAAGAAGTGGTTTAAGTTCCCTAAACATGTTTTATATCAGTCCATGGTTATTTAATTGAGCATTGTTTGGAATTTTTCTTTTTGCATTCGTTCCTGGTGTGCTTTTCTCTATCTAAGGGATGTTTGGAGGCCTTTTTGATTGCTTGAAGGTTTTTAATGTCAGTGCTGGATTGGGGTGGACAGTCATTGTAACATGATTTAGAGTTGGATGCATTTTATTCTGTGTGCCCTGTTTGATGTCTCGTGTTCAGCGAGTGACTGGTCAGAGTTTGGCCCAAGCCTTTGTTTTTCAGGTGAAAAACCCGAAGGGGGAATTGTAGTTGCAGCTTTGCCCTTGAGCTGCAGCTGGAGCCTGGCCAAAGAACAAGGCAAAGCTCCCTGGGGAAGGAAGGGGGAGCCAGAGAAGAAAAGCAGCTGCAGCCAGAAAGGTGGGTTTGGACGGGAGAAGAGGGGCTGTGACCCAGCAAGGGGCTCTGGAGGGCTCTGGGGTCCCTGTAATGGCTCTGGGGTCCCTGTAATGGCTCTGGGGTCTCTATAGGGGCTCTGGGGTCTCTATAGGGGCTCTGGAGGGCTCTGGGGTCCCTATAATGGCTCTGGGGTCTCTGTAGGGACTCTGGGGTTTCTATCGTGGCTCTGGGGTCCCTATAATGGCTCTGGGGTCCCTGTAATGGCTCTGGGGTCCCTGTAATGGCTCTGGGGTCCCTCTCCTGGTTCTGGGGTCCCTCTCCTGGTTCTGGGGTCCCTCTCCTGGCTCGGGGTCCCTCTCCCTGCCGGCACAGGAGCTGCTGCCGCCCCAGCAAGAGGCAGAGGAGTCGCTGCCCAGAAGCAAGAACTCACTGAGAGCTGAACTGGGGCCGTGTGGGCAGGGCCAGAGGGGAGCAAAGGAAGGGATTTGTTGCTAAGAAAAGAAATAAAGTTTGGGTCATTTGTTGGGGAGATTTGTGTCAGTTTCTGATCATTTTTGGGGGTTATTTTTAGTGAGTTTCTGGTCATTTTTGGGGGAGATTTGGGTCAGTTTCTGGTCATTTTTCGGGATGATTTGGGCGAGTTTTGGGTTTATTTTTGTGGTAATTTTGGGTCAGTTTCTGGTCATTTTTTGGGGTGATTGGGCTGACTTTTGGGTCATTTTTTTGGGGAGATTTGGGTGAGTCTTGGTATCAGTGTTTTGGGATTTTGGGGTCAGTTTCTGGTCATATTTGGGGCTGATTTTGTATCATTTTGGGTCAGTTTTGGGGGGGGTTTTTTGCATTTTTAGGTCAGGTTTTGGGCCAATTTGGAGTTAGTTTTTGAGGTGATTTGGGCCAGTTTTGGGTCAGTTCTGGATCAATTTTTGGAGTGAATTGGATCAGTTTTTGTGTCACTTTTTGGGGAGATTTGGGTGAGTTCTGGGTCATTTTTGGGGAGATTTGAATCAGTTTCTGGTAGTTTTTTGGGGAGACTTGGGTGAGTTCTGGGTCTCTCCTGATTGTAATTCCTTCAGGCTCCTCTCCTGATTTTAATTTTTTTAGGCTCTTCTCCTCATTTTAATTTTTTAGACTCCTCTCCTGATTTTAATTTTTTTAGTCCCCTATCCTGATTTTAATTTTTTTAGTCCCCTCTCCTGATTGTTATTGTATTAGTCCCCTGTCCTGATTTTAATTTTTTCAGGCTCCTCTTCTGATTTTAATTTTTTTAGGCTCCTCTCCTGATTTTTATTGTATTAGTCCCGTGTCCTGATTTTAATTTTTTCAGGCTCCTCTCCTGTTTTTAATTTTTTTAGGCTCTTCTCCTGATTGTAATTTTTTTAGGCTCTTCTCTTGATTTTAATTCTCTTAGGTTCTTCTCCTGATTTTAATTCTCTTGGGCTCTCCTCCTGATTTTTATATTTTTAGACTCTTCTCCTGATTTTCATTTTTTTTAGGCTCTTCCCCTGATTTTCATTTTTTTTTTAGGCTCTTCTCCTGATTTTAATTCTCTTAGGAGAAGAGCCTAGAGAATTAAAACCAGGAGAAGAGCCTAATTACACAAGTAAATTTTCAAACCACCAGCAATCACAAGCCAATTATCCGATTTCCCAAAAGAACTACACGAACAAATACGGTTATAAAACAACAAAAAAAATGCCATAAGTAAAAAATCGCATAGCAACAGTGCCCCCTGGTGACAGAGAAAAGGAATTGCACATAAATTTGAGATGAAATACTGCCACCTGCTGACGGAAAACAGGAACTGCATTGAAAAAATTTTGAACAGCGCATGCGCAGTCGTTGGCAAAACGCCGGCGATCACGTGGTAAGTAAGGGCAGGCAGGAGAGGGACCGGCGACGCATGCGCAGTGGCTCTCGTGCCGGTGCAGCGCTCCCTGCTCGAGTTAAGGGCCGGTTTCGGCGGCAGGGCGGGACTCGCGGTCTCCCGTCTGTCCCGGGGTGTGTGTGGGGGGAATAACGTGAAGATTTCTTGGGGTGAAAGCGCAGAAATTAGCGAGGAGGGACGCTAATTTGGGTAAACTCGGTCACCGGAAGTAGTGAGCGACCGGAAGTCCTCCAAGGCCCCGGCCCGGAAGTCCGCCAAGCCCATAGCAAAGATGGCGCCGCCAGGACCGGAACGACCACACTAAAGATGGCGACCCCTGCCCGGAAGTTCGCCAAGCCCACAGTAAAGATGGCGCCGCCAGGACCGGAACGACCACACTAAAGATGGCGGCGAGAGGCTTCCGCCGCGACCCGGACCCCCACCCCGCGCCCGCAGCGCCGTCTCGCCGCGCTGCTTCCCGCTGCGGGGACAGGGCGGGCGCGGGCGGCAGGTTCGTGGGCGGCGGCAGGCACCGGCGCCGGCAGCCCCCGTCTCGGGGCCGCGGCGCGCGAGGACCGCATGGCGCGCACGTCGCGCCGCCCTCTCGCCCCGCTCCGCTCCCGCCCCTGCCCCCGCTTCTGCCCCCGCTTCTGCCCCGCTCGCTCCCGCCGTGCCCTGGAGATGCTATCGGGGCTGCGCCGCCGCCTTCCCCCCCCGGAAGCGACCCACGGCGGCAGATTCGACGGAGATCGACCCCGGGGTAAGCTGGGCGCGTCCAAAGGCGCCGCGGGTCTCGCCAAGGAGGGGAGGGGGGGGGGGAGGCGCGCGGCTGCAGTGCCGCTCCCGGCCGTGTCCGCCAGGCGGCGACTGTGAGGCAGGGCCCGGCGCTCGGCGGCGCTCTTGCAAGCGACGCCCCTGGCAAAGCGGCGCTGCTTGGGCACTGCCGGCCTTCCCCCGGAGTGCCCGGGCTGGCCCAGCACCTGGCCGAACCTCTTAGGGAAGAGGCAAGGAACAACTGCGCTTCTTCTGCCCTTTCTTTAGCCCGGGACTGGAACACAGACAAAATCAAGGGGCTCTTGGACCTGTGCAGGCTCCGAGCAGTTTTCAGCCTTCCTTAGCAGAGCATTCTCACCCTCCGAAAAGCTGAAAGGCTTTAACAGCTGGAGACGCGCCTGCAGCTGTGCAGATTAATGTAGTTTCTTTTAGGAAATGAAGGGGAAGTTTTCCTGTTGGGAGCCTAAATACCGAGTCTACTCTGCTTTTTCAATCAGGTGACGAAGCTTATGGAAGAAAAGAACAAAGGCCTCGAGGTGAGTACATTCTACCGAGTTCTGCTTTTCTGGCATCGGTTTGGGAAAATCACGTGAAATTCTAAAAAGCTTCTCTCCGTGTTTTCTAGTTGTTTTTTCAGCCTTGCTCTAAGTTTCATGTAGAAAAGGGCATAGAATTATTAGAACAGACAAACTAGACTTCCTCGGGAGAGATGGAAGAAAAGTCTGCTGATTCCAGTTCTGCTTTTCTTGTCTTCCCTTCGACTGTCGTTTTCTCTCCCCTGCTGTTCAAATAGGCTGCAGTTAATTGCTCTGCTGAAGAGTTTGCTGTCCTAAGTGTCTGTCAAATTGATGCCTTCAACTCAAGACAGCACCTGCTCCTTAGTTACAAAAAGTTCCTCACAGGAAATTTTCAGGCGTGCCCATAAATCTCCTCGCTGTTTGTTTGGGAGAACAGGCTTTTCTCGTCTGTAACAGAACAGTCGTGTCATCTGCTCTGGAATGCTGGTGGCAATCTAGTCAGAAGAGGACCCCGTGCTTCACTAATTTTCCCTTTTTGTTGTTGGGGGTGACTTCTTCCCAGGCATGTTATTCTTGACCCCCCGGGGCAAACGGAGGTGTCAGCGTCAGGAGCCATCCTAACTGAGGCCCTGGGAGGTCAGTGCTTTTTGTGTGACTGGACGGTGAAGCTGTCTGTGGGAATGACCTGGCTATGGCTCAGTGTAGTCCTAATTAAGGTGTCTTTTACTCCGTGTTCCCAGGCTGCCTCTTTCCCTTCGGTCGCCGTGGGTGTGCCGGACGCCTCTGGCAGGACTAACCCTGTGGCTTTTCTGTCCAACGTGCTGTGCTGTGTGTGCCTGCAGGTAAGAAAAGCTGGGAGTGCAGTCCCTCTGCTTTGGTTGCTGTGTCTCTTTGGGAGTGATTTTGGAGGGGAATGCCAGAGCGATTTGGTTTGAAGGGGACCTTCAAAGGCCAGCCTGTCTTCCGTGGGCAGGGACACCTTCCACTGTCCCCGGTTGCTGCGAGTCCCGTCCAGCCTGGCCTGGAACACTTGCAGGGATGGGGCAGGCTCAGCTTCCCTGTGCAGTGTGCTCTGATATCTCTCCACTGGCATCCTGAAAAATTTTGTCAGCACGTTTTGTGTGACAATGGTAAGCGGGACCTGGGTGAAAATTGGGGTTCTCTGAGGTGCAGAGGGAAAGAATTCTCCTTTGAAGTCCAATGTAATTCAGTTTTGCACGAGTCTTGTCTGACTTATGTTTGAATTGCTTTCTATTCTAGGCAGTTCTTTTAAATTAAACTTTTGTGTCTCCCCCCCAGTATCTTGTACAAGACAAAGCTACCTTTCCTCGTGGGAACGGACTGGCCGGGCTTTGGCAATCTGGCCCCTCGAAAGACTAAGTGACCTCTTCCAACAGGGGAAGACTTTCTGGCAAGCGGTGCCAGGAAGAACTGGAGTTTCTGGAGAATAAAAGCTGGAAGCGTGCCCCTGAAAATCCCCAGCCCTGGGTGGTCAGTGGTCTGACTTGCACGGACCGGTGGCCTTGGCCAGGAGCGGTCCTGCGGGAAGCGCCTTTGCCCAGGCTGTAATTTTAATTTCCCTTGGATGCTTGGCAAAGCCCCTCTGGGTGAGCCCCAGTGCCTGGCAGGAGCAGAGCGGGCTTCCAGGGAGGTATTCACCTGGTCAGCGTCAGGAACCATCCTACCTGAGGCCTCGGTGAGTGCTTTTTGGACGACTGGACGGTGAAGCTGTCTGTGGGAATGACCTGGCTATGGCTCAGTGTAGTCCTAATTAAGGTGTCTTTTACTCCGTGTTCCCAGGCTGCCTCTTTCCCTTCGGTCGCCGTGGGTGTGCCGGACGCCTCTGGCAGGACTAACCCTGTGGCTTTTCTGTCCAGCGTGCTGTGCTGTGTGTGCCTGCAGGTAAGAAAAGCTGGGAGTGCAGTCCCTCTGCTTTGGTTGCTGTGTCTCTTTGGGAGTGATTTTGGAGGGGAATCCCAGAGCGATTTGGTTTGAAGGGGACCTTCAAAGGCCAGCCTGTCTTGCGTGGGCAGGGACACCTTCCACTGTCCCCGGTTGCTGCGAGTCCCGTCCAGCCTGGCCTGGAACACTTGCAGGGATGGGGCAGGCTCAGCTTCCCTGTGCAGTGTGCTCTGATAGCTCTCCACTGGCATCGTGAAAAATGTTGTCAGCGTGTTTTGTTGGACGACGGTAAGCAGGACCTGGGTGAAAAGGACATTCTCTGAGGTGCTGGGAGAAGGAGGACTCGTGCGGGCACCTCCAGAGACAGCGGGAACGGGAGCGTGCTGCGGAGGAGGGAAATTCCAGGGGGTGGGTGCCGAGAAATTTGTCCTTCCCTCGCCCTGTGCTCTGCACTTAGCAGTGGGTCAAGTGCAGAAGTTTCCTGGGGACCCTGGGAAATGATGCCGGGTCTGCCAAGAAAAGTGGGGCCAAAGGAGCAGGACCTGGGTCTGCCAGCGTGGGAGAAACAAGGGACGGGTCATCCTCTGCCTCCAGGAGGGAGGGCAGCAGGAAAGGCCACGGACTAAAGCACTGAAGTGCCGTTCCCCAGGGAGCCCCTGCCCAGACCTGAACTTGCTTCTGCACTTGCTGTCCCTTTCCCAGCGGAGCCGAAGCGTCGGGTGCGGCTGCCGGGGGGATGGAGCTGCCAAGGACAAGCTGGGAGGGTGTTTGCGAGGGAAGGGGGTAGAAGGAGCTCTTGATGTGCTTTGTTTACTTCTTCATCCCACAGAATTGCCACGAGAGGAAATACTTCAGAGGGGCTTCCCTCCAGATAAGGCCTGAAGATGCCAGGAGGTTTCAGCCGGGAGGAAAGGAGCTGTGGAAGAAAAGCAGCCTAAAAACAGCCAGTGGGGATCATCAGGTTTTCCAGCCAAGAAGAACAAGGAGAGAGATGAGGGAATCGGGTTCCAATTCCTAATGCTTTGGTGGGTGCAGGAATGATTTCTGTGTGTTTTCCAGTCCCTTTGGATTCCTGAGATGATTTTAAAATGATGGCTTTAGCAATCAACTAAATCGCAGATGTTGTTTTTGAGAGGAAATGATGCCAAAGAAATGCAGAGTTTTGGGTCAGTTTTGGGGATGATTTGGGTCAGTTTTTGGGGTCAGTTTGGGGTCATTGTTTGGGGTGATTTGGGTCAGCTTTTGGGATGATTGGGGTCAGTTTTGGGTCAGCTTTTGGGATGATTGGGGTCAGTTTTGGGTCAGCTTTTGGGATGATTGGGGTCAGTTTTGGGTCAGCTTTTGGGATGATTGGGGTCAGGTTTTGGGGTCAGTTTTGGGTCAGCTTTTGGGGTGATTTGGGTCGGTTTTGGGTCAATTTTTGGGGAGCACTGGGTGTTACTGGGGGTTGTTGAGGAGCACTGGGTGTTACTGGGGTGTACTGGGGAGCACTGGGTGTTACTGAGGGTTGTTGGGGAGCACTGGGTGTTACTGGGGAGCACTGGGAGAGAAAATGAAAAATAAAGAGAATAAAAAATAAACGAAGTAAAGAAGGAAATATAAAAAAGAAAATTTAAAAAAAAAGGCAAAAAAACTAAAAAGGAAATAAAATGAAAATGAAATAAAAGAGAGAAAAAAAAAAAAGAAACCCCTTCTTGGGCACCCCGTTTCCTCTCCTCCCCCCCCCCGAACCGTAAATTGCGGGGTCATCACCCCTAAAATGTGAGAAGGGGACCCCGAAATGTGGGTGAGGGAACCCCAGGGAGCCGGAAAAGTGGAGGGGGAGCCGCAGTAAGAAAGCGAAGCCGGGCGGTCGGGCGGCGGGGTGGGGGGGTGGGGTGGGGGGGGCGCATGCGCAGTCGTTGGCAAGACGCCGGCGATCACGTGGTAAGTAAGGGCAGGCAGGAGAGGGACCGGCGACGCATGCGCAGTGGCTCTCGTGCCGGTGCAGCACTCCCTGCTCGAGTTAAGGGCCGGTTCCGGCGGCAGGGCGGGACTCGCGGCCTCCCGTCTGTCCCGGGGTGTGTGTGGGGGGAATAACGTGAATTTCTCCTGATTTTAATTCTCTTGGGCTCTTGTCCTCATTTTAATTTTTTTAAGGCTCTTGTCCTGATTTTAATTTTTTGAAGGCTCTTGTCCTGATTTTAATTTTTTGAAGGCTCTTCTCCTAAATTTAATTTTTTTAAGGCTCTTGTCCTGATTTTAATTCTCTTGGTTCAAACCATTTCCTAATAAGTCAGTTTTAATGAAGTGTTTTCCAGTCCCTTTGGATTCCTGAGATGATTTTAAAATGATGGCTTTAGCAATCAACTAAATCGCAGATGTTGTTTTTGAGAGGAAATGATGCCAAAGAAATGCAGAGAGAGAGCATGGAATCATCCTGGGATCCTGGAGTGGTTTGGGTTGGAAAGGATCTCAGGGATCATCTCCTTCCACCCCCTGCCACAGGCAGGGACACCTTCTAATAGACCTCCAGCCTGGCCTTGGCCACTTGCAGGGATGGGGCAGCCACAACTTCTCTGTGCCAGGCCACCTCCCCACCCTCCCAGGGAAGAATGTCTCCCTTCTGTGCAATCTTTCCCTTTCTTCTCTGCAGGAAGTGGGCTGGGACAAGGGAATTGGCTCCCACGAGGCCGAGGATCAGAGCGGGCTGTGCACAGGGGACAACTTCCACTTCCGAACGGGGAAGGGCCCCTTCGTGCCCACCCCTGGCAAACTGGGACAGAGTAACATCTGCCTGCAGCTGGCTGGAGTTCCCGTTGGCTCTGGGCTTTCAGCCCGCCGGGGCTGCGGCGGGAGCCGCGCGGAGGGAACGGGGGGCGGGGCCGCGCCGAGGGCCGGGGCCGGGCTGAGCGGGCGGGGCGGGGCCGCAGGGCCAGGCGGGCTGGGATTGGGCGGAGGCGCTCGAGTGCTGATTGGGCAGCGCTGCCGGCCCGCGGTATAAAGGGCCGGCGGGGCAGGTGGGGGCGGTTGTGTGTGGGGGCTGAGGGTGCGGCCCCGCTGCTGCCCGGGCTGCGGAGGGGAGAGCGCCTTGGCCGCTGGGTTTGTGCACCGGGGCAGCCGGGGGCGTTTAGGGGCGCCTTGTGCTGGGCGGCGGGGCCCGGGTAAGCCCCTTACCTGCCGGGTGCCCCCGGGGGGAGCCGTGGCATGGCTGTGGGTCCTGTGCTCTCTGGGTGTCTGAGGGTTTGCTTTGGGATCCCAAACCCTTTCCCCGTGCAGGGTTATGAGGCAAAGACTGCTTTAACTTGGTTTTTTGGTGCTGCGTTAATGCTTTTTGCTCGTTCTGTGTCCATTTGCAGCCTCGCTCGTGGTTTCCCCTGGTGTGGAGGCGAGTTGTGCTTCCTGCTGGGAGAGAGAACGGCCTTGGGAAGCTGCTCCATGAGCCACAGCTGTGCCGAGCCCGGCAGTCTGTCCAGGTAAGAGCAGGGCTTCTACTGCCCGTGAGGAGCTGGGTTTGCTGTTGGAAGATAGAATGTGCCTATGCCTTTAAATGCAAGGACAGGCAGAAGCTGGGAGGGACCCTGAGCAGGTTTGGTGGCACGACAGCAGTTTGAAAAGACCTTGACTGTGGGAGAAATGTCCAGGAAAACGATTCCTTTTTTGCAGGGAGGCAGTTTGTGAGGACAGGGGGGTTGCTGTGCTCTCTAGCAAAACTACTGACCTTGGGATGTCTAGGGTGGGAAGATGTTGGCCACGTGTGGGCTGGTGCAAAAGTGTGTGGGTGCCTGTGTGTGACAGCCGTGGGTGTGCAGGAAGGGGGGTTCTGGTGCCATTGGAGCTGCCAGGGAGCCAAAAGGGGCACGGTTGTCTGAAAAAGGCAAAAAGTCTCAGTCTCTGTTGACACGTGTACCAAAGGAGATGCAAATTTTCCCTTTCTCGTTGCAGACTTCGCAAAGCTCCCCAGGAAAGGAAGCTTTATATTCCTCCCCAGCTTTATGCTAAAGGTTTCCTTCCTCCTGTCTCAGCACCCTTTCTGCTGTTGGGAGAGCACGAGGTGGATGGAGAGGATCCCCAGGCATCTGCAGGCACAAGGGACTCATACAACTGCGATTTTCCTCCAGCCCTCGTGAAAGGGACTTCCAGGATACTCTTGGGAATGTACCAGCTCTCCTGCTGGAGCTTTTCTATGGAATATTTGAACACAAAGGGTAAAACTAAAGTCAGGTCTGTTCTGGAGTATGTTACACTTGTGCAAAACTCCGTTCTTCTGTTTATTTTCTGTTCTGGAAAGCACAGTCTGGGGTTCCTGGGCACTTCCTATTGAGTGATTCCATGAAAATAATTTTGTACTGAAAGGGGAAAGGAGCTGTCTGTGGGAGGTCAGGTGTCCATGATAAAAGCTTTATGCTTTTCAGTCAGATAAGCCTTAAAATATCTCACAGTGTATAGGAATGCCTGGCTTCTAAAAGTCACCAGCTGAGTCTTAGAGGCTCCTTTGAAGAGCTGTTTTCAGGCAGGCAAATTGCCCCCCAGGAGGGACTCTGTGCCTGCTCTCCCGTGGCTCCAAGGGATCTCTGGCCCTTCACGCCGGCACCGAGATTTTCTCGGGAAGGGCCTCAGATCCCCGGACCAGTCTGGGACACAGGCAAGATCCCCCTGCATTTTGGGACCAAATTGGCCCCCTGGAGGGACAGTGCTGTTGGTGCCCCCCGGGTTGGGGCACCCCGAGGACTCCAGCGCGCACCGAAAGGATTATTCGGGGAGATCCTCGGGGTACCCGGCCCTGGGGAGCTCAAAGCAAGGTCCCTGCCATGGATTCAGGCATTGCTGAGAGTATCCCAGGGGTCCCTGTCCCTGCTAGACAGGGAGCTCTCTAATGGGCTGTAATTGGGTTCTAAAAGCGGTGCTCCAAGTGCCAAAGAAGTGTGGGATTGGGATTAAGAAATGAGCAGTGAGGGTGCAATTGGCTGTTTTCTCTGGAATGTGACTGTGAGAGCTGCAGGAGTGCCAGGTGTGTGTTCCAGTCCCCAGCATTTGGTTTGCACATGTCCTGGTCAGACACAAGTACAATTTCCTCAGTCCTGAACACAGCAGAATGAGAATTATGGACTGGCAGTGTTAAGGTGATTGGTGTGACAGGGGTCAAACTGGGAAAACATTGGGGAATTTCTCAGTTTGTGTTTTTGCCAAACTCACCCAAACCTCTGCTAGGAAGTGATGGGCTGGAAAAGTTGAGGCAGAAATGGAATTGAAAATTGGGGCTCTTGACACTGTAATTGCTGAAACTAAATGTGTCCAAGCAGCAGCTCTTGTTGTGCAGGGAATAACTCCTGTCAGCAGCAAGGCCCTGACTGAAGTGGCAGCTGCAGTTGTTCCTGTGGTGTGGGCCAGTGGAGCTGCAGGAGAGTGGAAGAGGGCAGAACCTGTAGGTATTACCCCTGATGTGGGATCTCTATGGGTAAGGCCAACCCAGTATCCTTTAAAATCAGAATGCCAGACTGGATTGGTTGCAGGAACAGCTAAATTGGCTCCTCCTGGTTTGCTTGTAGGACGTGAACGCAAGAACCTGCCAAGAAAACCAGTGGACAAGATGATTGATTAGTGCAGGACCTGAGAGAAGCACCTTGAATGACAACCTGGAGGAGTTTCCAGTATTGGATTTAAAAGATGGCCTTTGCATCTCCTTGAGCAAGGAAAGCCAAGAAAGCTTTGCTTTTGCAGGAGAAAATGGGGCAAGCAGGCAGGAAGAAGAGAAGCCCCGTGACTCCTCCCTGAGCCCCAGACAGCCCATGAACTGCCTTGCTGGGAATGGTGGGACGGGCTGGACTCTGCATTGCTCCCTCGGGATGTGTGGTAAGACTGTTATGGCGACTTTTTGAATAGATGGTGCAAGGGCAGCCTTTAAGCAGCTGAAGCATTCCCTGAGGAGAGCTCTGGGTCTGCCAGATGTGTCAGAACTGTTGGAAGCATCTTTGGTGGGGAGGGCAAACAAAGGCCAAGGTGTGCAGTGACCCCCCTGAGAAGGGACATTCAGTTAATGGCATCCCTGATGGTGAACTTTGTGGGCTGTTCCCCCTGTAGGGCAGGTGATAGTCCCAGCTCCAGTTATGGGAAAAATGGTTAAAAGGGAGCCCCAAAAGCTGGAAGTCCTCCTGGAGGCTCCTGGCAAAGAGAGTTTGCTGCGTTCCCCCTGACAGAAGGACAGTGATAGCTTTTGAGTGCTGGTAGATCCTTTTAATAGATAGCCTTGAGCGTGTCCTTGTTGCACCAGTAGGACTTATCAAAGTCCCCATATTCCAGGAGATAGACACATTGAAGTTTAAAATATTCTTCCTAATCCTTTGTTGGCTTGAGGCTCTCCCCTCAGGAACTGCAGGAACTCCTGGTGCCGCCTGGGCCGATGGATTGGACGCCCCAGCCCCTCCGTTCCTGCCCAGCCACTGGGGCCGTGTCCAGTGGTGGCACTGCCAGCCCTGCAGGTGAAGTGGGAAGGGCCTTTGCAGGTCTTGTGGGTCACATTTATAGCAGGTAAAGTTGCAGTAAAAGGACCTGGGGTCTGTTATTCTTGAGTTCAGAAAGCTCCTTTTGATTGGTGAGCAGGACAAAGTGGATCCTTAAGAGTTCCCATCCGTGTTTGTGTCTCAGCCTGTGTTAGGATTCAGGGCTGTAGCTGTTGTTGTCACTGAGGAGTCAAACTGTGCTTTAAATAATGAGACCCTGGCCTGATGGCCCAGTGTCAAGGCAAAAGGTGGAATGCTCTCTGAGTGTTGAGATGTAACAAGGGCTAATCCTTTTTGCAGTGGGATGGAGCCTGGAAAGTGCACAGAGCTGAGCCCAGGGATTGAAAGGGACCAAGCAAGGGAGGTGAAGAAAGAAGGAAGAAGGGAAGTGAGGCAGCAGGCAAGCAGCACCAAGTTGCTGTGTAAGCAGGTGAGTTGTGTTGAGGTTCCTCAGGCAGGCACTGAGGACTTGGAGGGCTCCAGACAGAGCAGACCTGGGAAGGCCCTCGGTGAAGCCCCTCAGAAACCTGAAGCCCCTGGGCCTTTTGGGGAGCCTGAGCTATTGCAGCCCTGGGGATGGCTTTGGTTTCCTTCTCTCCTCAGAGTAAAACTCTGTGGGGGAATCTGTGATCTCCCTGACTTTTGTGTCATAACTGAAACTTGGAAGGAAGTTGACCTTGTGTAGTTTCCCAACTGACTTGGCCGGGTTGAACCAGCAGTGCCAGATTGTTGTAGTGTGCAGGGTGTTGTTTGTGTCTGAGCAGTTTGGGGTTGATTTGCCAAGGGGAGCCATGGAATGTTATGGTGTTTTTGTCCCAATATTTGGAGGCAGTGCCCTGGATGAGTTGATTTCTGCCTCACTCCCTGATATCTGAGTTAGGAGATGTACCAAGAACTGGTAGTTTTTGCAGTGGGATGTTCCCTAGAAAGTGCATGGAGCTGAGCCAAGGAACTTAAAGGGACTGAGCAAGCAAAGTCAAGAAAGAATGAAGAAGGGAACTGAGGCAGCAGCCAAGCAGCACCAAGCTCCTCTACAACCAGGTGAGTTGTCTTGAAGTTGATAAGGTGGTCACTGAGAACTTTGGGGTCTGCAGGCACAGGTGACCACCAGAGACCCCCAATGGAGCCCCTCAGAGAACTTATAAGGGTTTGTGTAGATGGGAACAGGTGTTGGGAGTGTCCTGAATGTGCAACAGGAATGCAGGGAAGGAAAATGAACCCTCCTGTCATGCTGACCCCTCCCATCAGCTGCAGTGGAGACCCCTCCGTGTGCCCTTTGGGAGCGGATTGCCAGGACCCCCGTGGGGCTGGGATCATGGCAGGGTGTTGTAAGCAAGGAATGCCTGGCTTCTAATAGTCACCAGCTGAGTCTTAGAGGCTCCTTTGAAGAGCTGAGTTCAGGCAGGCAAATTGCCCCCCAGGAGGGACTCTGTGCCTGCTCTCCCGTGGCTCCAAGGGATCTCTGGCCCTTCACGCCGGCACCGAGATTTTCTCGGGAAGGGCCTCAGATCTCCGGACCAGTCTGGGACACAGGCAAGATCCCCCTGCATTTTGGGACCAAATTGGCCCCTGGAGGGACAGTGCTGTTGGTGCCCCCCGGGTTGGGGCACCCCGAGGACTCCAGCGCGCACCGAAAGGATTATTCGGGGAGATCC
This sequence comes from Manacus candei, assembly GCF_025592945.1. Classification (NCBI taxonomy): domain Eukaryota; kingdom Metazoa; phylum Chordata; class Aves; order Passeriformes; family Pipridae; genus Manacus; species Manacus candei. Next base: position 3,630,343 of record NW_026138110.1, read on the forward strand.
TCGGGGTGCCCGGCCCTGGGGAGCTCAAAGCAAGGTCCCTGCCATGGATTCAGGCATTGCTGAGAGTATCCCAGGGGTCCCTGTCCCTGCTAGACAGGGAGCTCTCTAATGGGCTGTAATTGGGTTCTAAAAGTGGTGCTCCAAGTGCCAAAGAAGTGTGGGATTGGGATTAAGAAATGAGCAGTGAGGGTGCAATTGGCTGTTTTCTCTGGAATGTGACTGTGAGAGCTGCAGGAGTGCCAGGTGTGTGTTCCAGTCCCCAGCATTTGGTTTGCACATGTCCTGGTCAGACACAAGTACAATTTCCTCAGTCCTGAACACAGCAGAATGAGAATTATGGACTGGCAGTGTTAAGGTGATTGGTGTGACAGGGGTCAAACTGGGAAAACATTGGGGAATTCCTCAGTTTGTGTTTTTGCCAAACTCACCCAAACCTCTGCTAGGAAGTGATGGGCTGGAAAAGTTGAGGCAGAAATGGAATTGAAAACTGGGGCTCTTGACACTGTAATTGCTGAAACTAAATGTGTCCAAGCAGCAGCTCTTGTTGTGCAGGGAATAACTCCTGTCAGCAGCAAGGCCCTGACTGAAGTGGCAGCTGCAGTTGTTCCTGTGGTGTGGGCCAGTGGAGCTGCAGGAGAGTGGAAGAGGGCAGAACCTGTAGGTATTACCCCTGATGTGGGATCTCTATGGGTAAGGCCAACCCAGTATCCTTTAAAATCAGAATGCCAGACTGGATTGGTTGCAGGAACAGCTAAATTGGCTCCTCCTGGTTTGCTTGTAGGACGTGAATGCAAGAACCTGCCAAGAAAACCAGTGGACAAGATGATTGATTAGTGCAGGACCTGAGAGAAGCACCTTGAATGACAACCTGGAGGAGTTTCCAGTATTGGATTTAAAAGATGGCCTTTGCATCTCCTTGAGCAAGGAAAGCCAAGAAAGCTTTGCTTTTGCAGGAGAAAATGGGGCAAGCAGGCAGGAAGAAGAGAAGCCCCGTGACTCCTCCCTGAGCCCCAGACAGCCCATGAACTGCCTTGCTGGGAATGGTGGGACGGGCTGGACTCTGCATTGCTCCCTCGGGATGTGTGGTAAGACTGTTATGGCGACTTTTTGAATAGATGGTGCAAGGGCAGCCTTTAAGCAGCTGAAGCATTCCCTGAGGAGAGCTCTGGGTCTGCCAGATGTGTCAGAACTGTTGGAAGCATCTTTGGTGGGGAGGGCAAACAAAGGCCAAGGTGTGCAGTGACCCCCCTGAGAAGGGACTTTCAGTTAATGGCATCCCTGATGGTGAACTTTGTGGGCTGTTCCCCCTGTAGGGCAGGTGATAGTCCCAGCTCCAGTTATGGGAAAAATGGTTAAAAGGGAGCCCCAAAAGCTGGAAGTCCTCCTGGAGGCTCCTGGCAAAGAGAGTTTGCTGCGTTCCCCCTGACAGAAGGACAGTGATAGCTTTTGAGTGCTGGTAGATCCTTTTAATAGATAGCCTTGAGTGTGTCCTTGTTGCACCAGTAGGACTTATCAAAGTCCCCATATTCCAGGAGATAGACACATTGAAGTTTAAAATATTCTTCCTAATCCTTTGTTGGCTTGAGGCTCTCCCCTCAGGAACTGCAGGAACTCCTGGTGCCGCCTGGGCCGATGGATTGGACGCCCCAGCCCCTCCGTTCCTGCCCAGCCACTGGGGCCGTGTCCAGTGGTGGCACTGCCAGCCCTGCAGGTGAAGTGGGAAGGGCCTTTGCAGGTCTTGTGGGTCACATTTATAGCAGGTAAAGTTGCAGAAAAAGGACCTGGGGTCTGTTATTCTTGAGTTCAGAAAGCTCCTTTTGATTGGTGAGCAGGACAAAGTGGATCCTTAAGAGTTCCCATCCGTGTTTGTGTCTCAGCCTGTGTTAGGATTCAGGGCTGTAGCTGTTGTTGTCACTGAGGAGTCAAACTGTGCTTTAAATAATGAGACCCTGGCCTGATGGCCCAGTGTTAAGAAAAAAGGGGGAATGCTCTCTGAGTGTTGAGATGTAACAAGGGCTAATCCTTTTTGCAGTGGGATGGAGCCTGGAAAGTGCACAGAGCTGAGCCCAGGGATTGAAAGGGACCAAGCAAGGGAGGTGAAGAAAGAAGGAAGAAGGGAAGTGAGGCAGCAGGCAAGCAGCACCAAGTTGCTGTGTAAGCAGGTGAGTTGTGTTGAGGTTCCTCAGGCAGGCACTGAGGACTTGGAGGGCTCCAGACAGAGCAGACCTGGGAAGGCCCTCGGTGAAGCCCCTTGGAAACCTTCTAAGGGTAGTTGTGTATGGTGATAAGTGTTGGGAAATGTCCTGAATGTGGAACAGGAATGCAGGGAAGGAAAATGAGCCCTCCTGTAATGCTGACCCCTCCCATCAGCTGCAGTGGAGACCCCTCCGTGTGCCCTTTGGGAGCGGATTGCCAGGACCCCCGTGGGGCTGGGATCATGGCAGGGTGTTGTAAGCAAGGAATGCCTGGCTTCTAAAAGTCACCAGCTGAGTCTTAGAGGCTCCTTTGAAGAGCTGTTTTCAGGCAGGCAAATTGCCCCCCAGGAGGGACTCTGTGCCTGCTCTCCCGTGGCTCCAAGGGATCTCTGGCCCTTCACGCCGGCACCGAGATTTTCTCGGGAAGGGCCTCAGATCTCCGGACCAGTCTGGGACACAGGCAAGATCCCCCTGCAGTTTAGGACCAAATTGGCCCCCTGGAGGGACAGTGCTGTTGGTGCCCCCCGGGTTGGGGCACCCCGAGGACTCCAGCGCGCACCGAAAGGATTATTCGGGGAGATCCTCGGGGTGCCCGGCCCTGGGGAGCTCAAAGCAAGGTCCCTGCCATGGATTCAGGCATTGCTGAGAGTATCCCAGGGGTCCCTGTCCCTGCTAGACAGGGAGCTCTCTAATGGGCTGTAATTGGGTTCTAAAAGCGGTGCTCCAAGTGCCAAACAAGTGTGGGATTGGGATTAAGAAATGAGCAGTGAGGGTGCAATTGGCTGTTTTCTCTGGAATGTGACTGTGAGAGCTGCAGGAGTGCCAGGTGTGTGTTCCAGTCCCCAGTATTTGGTTTGCACATGTCCTGCTCAGACACAGGTCCAACTTGCTCAGTCCTTAACCCAAGAGAGGGAGAATTATGGACTGGCAGTGTTAAGGTGATTGGTGTGACAGGGGTCAAACTGGGAAAACATTGGGGAATTCCTCAGTTGGTCTGCTTGCCAAACTAACCCAAACCTGTGCTAGGAAGAGATGGACTGGGGTCTCTGATCTCCTGGGCAGTTGTTTTGCATGACCCTGGGAGCCTCTGGGATTAGACTGGCCTGGGCAGACAGGGAGCAGTTTGTCCTGTGGAGCTGGGCTGGGTTTGTTGAGGATGCCTTGGGAGGCAGGGCTGGAGAGGCTCCTCTGTTGGCTGTAGTGGTGGAAGGTTGTAGCAGCAGGGCTGGAGCCTTCGCCCTCCTGCTCCCCCCGTGAGCCCCGACGGGCCCGTGCCCTTGGCAATGGAGGGCCCCCCATTGCTGAGTCAGCGGTTCCGGGGGCCAGGAGGGATGGGATCAGGATGCCGAGCTCCGCCCAGGGCCAGGGCTGCCAGTGTTCAACCATGGAGGGAACTGAAAGCACAGTGAGATGGAGGCCAAGCTGCAGCACAGGGATGGGTGAGAAAAGACCCTAGTCCTCAGGTGGAGCTTTGAATTCCCTGGAAAAATGGATCCTGTCAGATGGATCAGGCCCTTGTGGGTGCTGGAGCAGAGGCCTCTCTCATTTTTGGTCACCCTGAAAGGTTGCAAGGACAGCAAGTTCTGACTGCAGGATGAGGTGGCAAACAAAGTGAAGTGGTCCAGAGAAAAGCTGAGGCTAAAATTGGCCCTGTGCCAGAGCAGCCTCGTGCAGTGCTTGTTGCTGTCCCTGAGTGTCCCATTGCAGTGGATATTTCCAAGGGTGCCTTGTGCTGGGGAGCACTGGGGCAGTTCCCTTTCCCTGGGCAGGGCAGGCAGGGCACGTTTCCCCCCTCGAGGGTGGCTCCACAGTCCCCCCCTGTGCCCTGGGAGCGTGGCAGAACACCTGGACCCACTGTCCTTGTCAGAGAGGGCACAAGGGATGGTTGGATGGGGGAGGGAATGGCTCAGGGAGTACAAGCACCATTACAATGAGTAGGGCAGCACCTGGAAAGGAAGAAGGGGAGTTAATCCAGACAAAATCCAAGCACCTGCCCAACCTGTGATATTTTTAGGAACTCAGTGGTGCTGTGGTCCCCAGGAAGTATTGCCCAGGACTAGGCAGGAGACTTCAGGCTCTGTCACCCCCAGAGCAAGTGTCCAGGGGCAGGCAGTGGGGAGGCAGCTCTGTTGTTGAGGATGGGGTTATTTTCTCTGCTTTATTTTGTCTCCAGAGATGTTCTTCCCGTTAATCCAAACTGACTCCATCTCCTAACTCTCTGAAGAGGTTTTCTGCTTTTTGTGGGAGGGTAAGGTTTGGGTTCTAACTATAGAAGAGCCAACAAAATAAAGGCTTTGTGGCAAACAAATGGTGTCTCCCAAACTCTTTGTACTTCAAATAGATGCCTTTATTCTTAGTTTTTTCTTATTGGTATTCTCAAGGTACTTGATACCCTGTCTACAGTTATTTATTTTGGCTTCTCTTTTTTATTTGTTACAGAGTTGATGTGACTGACTTTTTGAAATGCAGCAGTGCTCTCAAGGATATTTCCCCCCCACTCCTGAGCTTGTGCAGGGCTGTTGAGTCCGTGTGTGCCACTGTTCTTGTCCCAGGGGGACCGAGTGACATTTGGAACCAAACCTGGGGACTTGAACTCTAGGAATGTTTCTGTGTCTTTGAATTTTAAATTGCACATGAAGCAGAAATATGTTTGTGTTTTCCAGGTTATATTGTCATGAAAATAGAAATGCATCATTGGATCTTACTCCTCTGAGGGCAAACCACCAGACTGATCATTTCTTAGTCCATCAGACCCAGTGCCAGGAACTCAGAGGGGTGTTTGTGTGCAAATGTGCTGAGTGGTGGTGGCCCCCGTGAGACTGTGACCAGCTGGAAATGTGTGTGTGTGTGTGTGTGCAGAGCTGGGCTGGATCCCTTGGGATTTGGCTCCCAGATCCCCCCCAGCCTTCAGGAAAACCAGAGGCCACCGAACCCTGAGGGAAGGGAGTCCCATTTGCAGAAGGGTTTGTAGATTGGGGAAAAGCTCTCCAGCACAAAGCCTGTGTTCCAAACCCCTTCAGGCCAAAGTCAAGGAGCACAAACCCTGGAGTCATCAAGTTATGAAGTTTGGTTCAAACCATTTCCTAATAAGTCAGTTTTAATGAAGTGTTAAAAGGAGAACTTAAATAAGGGTAATTTCTGATGGAGAATAATGGGAAGAAGTGGTTTAAGTTCCCTAAACATGTTTTATATCAGTCCATGGTTATTTAATTGAGCATTGTTTGGAATTTTTCTTTTTGCATTGTTCCTGGTGTGCTTTTCTCTATCTAAGGGATGTTTGGAGGCCTTTTTGATTGCTTGAAGGTTTTTAATGTCAGTGCTGGATTGGGGTGGACAGTCATTGTAACATGATTTAGAGTTCGATGCATTTTATTCTGTGTGCCCTGTTTGATGTCTCGTGTTCAGCGAGTGACTGGTCAGAGTTTGGCCCAAGCCTTTGTTTTTCAGGTGAAAAACCCGAAGGGGGAATTGTAGTTGCAGCTTTGCCCTTGAGCTGTAGCTGGAGCCTGGCCAAAGAACAAGGCAAAGCTCCCTGGGGAAGGAAGGGGGAGCCAGAGAAGAAAAGCAGCTGCAGCCAGAAAGGTGGGTTTGGGTGGGAGAAGAGCTGCTGTGACCCAGCAAGGGGCTCTGGAGGGCTCTGGGGTCCCTATAATGGCTCTGGGGTCCCTATAATGGCTCTGGGGTCCCTGTAGGGGCTCTGGGGTTCCTATAATGGCTCTGGGGTCTCTATGGGAGCTCTGGGGTCCCTCTCCTGGCTCTGGGGTCCCTCTCCTGGCTCTGGGGTCCCTCTCCTGGCTCTGGGGTCTCTGTAGGGGCTCTGGGGTCCCTCTCCTGGCTCGGGGTCCCTCTCCTGGCTCGGGGTCCCTCTCCTGGCTCGGGGTCCCTCTCCCTGCCGGCACAGGAGCTGCTGCCGCCCCAGCAAGAGGCAGAGGAGTCGCTGCCCAGAAGCAAGAACTCACTGAGAGCTGAACTGGGGCCGTGTGGGCAGGGCCAGAGGGGAGCAAAGGAAGGGATTTGTTGCTAAGAAAAGAAATAAAGTTTGGGTCATTTGTTGGGGAGATTTGTGTCAGTTTCTGATCATTTTTGGGGGTTATTTTTTGTGAGTTTCTGGTCATTTTTGGGGGAGATTTGGGTCAGTTTCTGGTCATTTTTTGGGGAGATTTGGGTGACGGATCATTTTTTAGGGGAGATTTGGGTCAGTTTTGGGTCATTTATTGGGGTTTTTTTTGCTAAGTTTCTGGTCATTCTTTGGGGAGATTTGGGTGAGTTCTGGGTCATTTTGGGGGGTGATTTGGGTCAGTTTCTGGTAATTTTATGGGGTGATTTGGCTGACTTGTGGGTGATTTTTTGGGGAGATTTGGGTGAGTTCTGGGTCATTTTATGGGGTGATTTGGCTGACTTTCTGGTCGCTTTTTGGGGTGATTTGGGTGAGTTTTGGGTCTATTTTTGCGGTAATTTTGGGTCAATTTCTGGTCATTTTTTGGGGTGATTGGGCTGACTTTTGTGTTATTTTTTGGGGAGATTTGGGTGAGTCTTGGTATCAGTGTTTTGGGGTTTTGGGGTCAGTTTCTGGTCATATTTGGGGCTGATTTTGTATCATTTTGGGTCAGTTTTGGGGGGGGGTTTTTGCATTTTTAGGTCAGGTTTTGGGCCAATTTGGAGTTAGTTTTTGAGGTGATTTGGGCCAGTTTTGTGTCAGTTCTGGATCAATTTTAGGGGTGAATTGGATCAATTTTTGTGTCTTTTTTGGGGAGATTTGAATCAGTTTCTGGTCATTTTTTAGGGAGATTTGGGTGAGCTCTGGGTCATTTTTGGTGAGATTTAAATCAGTTTCTGGTAGTTTTCTGGGGAGACTTGGGTGAGTTCTGGGTCTCTCCTGATAGTAATTTTTTCAGGCTCCTCTCCTGATTTTAAATTTCTCAGGCTCCTCTCCTGATTTTTATTGTATTAGTCCTCTGTCCTGATTTTACTGTTTTCAGGCTCCTCTCCTCATTTTAATTTTTTCAGGCTCCTCTCCTCATTTTAATTTTTTCAGGCTCCTCTCCTCATTTTAATTTTTTCAGGCTCCTCTCTTGATTTTAATTTTTTTAGGCTGCTCCCCTGATTTTTATTGTATTAGTCTCCTGTCCTGATTTTAATTTTTTCAGGCTCCTCTCCTGATTTTAAGGTTTTTAGTCTCCTCTCCTGATTTTTATTTTCTTAGGCTCCTCTCCTGATTTTAGATTTTTTTAGGTTCCTCTCCTGATATTAATTTTTTAAGGCTCCTCTCCTGATTTTTAGATTTTTAGTCTCCTCTCCTGATTTTTATTCTCTTAGGCTCCTCTCCTGCTTGTAATTTTTTTAGGCTCCTCTGCTGGTTTTAATTTTTTTAGGCTCCTCTCATGATTCTAGTTTTTGTAGGCTCCTGTCCTGATTTTAATTTTTGTAAGCGCCTGTCCTGATTTTAATTTTTTTAGGCTCCTCTCCTGATTTTTGTTTTTTTTAGGCTCGTCTCCTGATTTTTAGATTTTTAGGCTCTTCTCCTGATTTTAAGATTTTTATACTCCTCTCCTGATTTTAATTTTTTTAGGCTCCTCTCCTGATTTTAATTTTTTTAGGCTCCTCTCCTGATTTTTGTTTTTTTTAGGCTCCTGTCCTGATTTTTAGATTTTTAGGCTCGTCTCCTGATTTTAAGATTTTTATACTCCTCTCCTGATTTTAATTTTTTTAGGCTCCTCTCCTGATTTTAATTTTTTTAGGCTGCTCTCCTTATTTTTATTCTCTTAGGCTCTTCTCCTGATTTTAAGATTATTAGGCTCATTTCCTGATTTGAAATTTTTAAGGCTCCTCTCCTGATTTTAATTTCTTTAGGCTCCTCTCCTGATTTTTAGGATTTTAGGCTCGTCTCCTGATTTTAAGATTTTTAGGCTCGTCTTCTGATTTTAAGATTTTTAGGCTCATCTCCTGATTTTTCTTTTTTTAGGCTCCTCTCCTGATTTTCAGATTTTTAGGCTCCTCTCCTGATTTTAGTTTTTTCAGGCTTCTCTCCTGATTTTAGTTTTTTCAGGCTCCTCTCCGGATTTTAATTTTTTTAGACTCTTCTCCTGATTTTAAGATTTTTAGGCTACTCTCCTGGTTTTAATTTTTTTAGACTCCTCTCCTGATTTTAATTTGTTTAGTGTCCTCTCCTGATTTTAATTTTTTTGGGCTCCTCGTCTGATTTTGATTATTTTAGGCTCCTCTCCTGATTTTAATTTTTTTAGGCTGCTCTCTTGATTTTTATTCTCTTAGGCTCTTCTCCTGATTTTAATATTTTTAAGCTCCTTTCCTGATTTAAAGTTTTTTTGGGCTCCTGTCCTGATTTTAAATTTTTTAAGCTCCTCTCCTGATTTTTAGGACTTTAGGCTCCTCTCCTGATTTTCAGATTTTTAGGCTCCTCTCCTGATTTTAGTTTTTTCAGGCTCCTCTCCTGATTATAATTTTTTAAGGCTCCTCTCCTGATTTTAATTTTTTTAGACTCTTCTCCTGATTTTATTTTATTAGGCCCCTCTCCTGTTTTTTAGATTTTTAGGCTCCTCTCCTGATTTTAATTTTTTTAGGCTCCTCTCCTGATTTTAATTTTTTTACGCTCCTCTCCTGATTTTTAAATTTTCAGTCTCCTCTCCAGATTTTGATTCTCTTAGCCTCCTCTGCTGATTTTAATTTTTTTAGGCTCCTCTCCTGATTTTTAGATATTTGGCTTCTCTCCTGATTTTAATTTTTTTAGGCTCGTCTCCTGATATTAATTTTTTTAGGCTCCTCTCCTGATTTTTAGATTTTTAGTCTCCTCTCCTGATTTTTATTCTCTTAGGCTCCCCTCCTGATTTTAATTTTTTTAGGCTCCTCTCCTGATTTTTATTTTCTTAGGCTCCTCTCCTGATTTTAATTTTTTTAGACTCCTCTCCTGATTTTAATTTGTTTAGTCTCCTCTCCAGATTTTAATTTTTTTAGTCTCCTCTCCTGATTTTAATTTTTTTAGGCTCCTCTCCTGATTTTTAGTGTTTTAGGCTCGTCTCCAGATTTTAAGATTTTTATACTCCTTTCCTGATTTTAATTTTTTTAGGCTCCTCTCCTGATTTTAGTTTTTATAGTTTCCTCTCCTGATATTAATTTTTTTAGGCTCCTCTCATGATTCTAGTTTTTTTAGGCTCCTGTCCTGATTTTAATTTTTGTAGGCTCCTCTCTTGATTTTAATTTTTTTGGGCTCCTCGTCTGATTTTAATTTTTTTGGGCTCCTCGTCTGATTTTAATTTTTTTAGGCTCCTCTCCTGGTTTTAATTTTTTTAGTCTCCTCTCCTGATTTTATATTTTTTTTGGCTGCTCTCTTGATTTTTATTCTCTTAGGCTCTTCTCCTGATTTTAATATTTTTAGGCTCCTTTCCTGATTTAAAATTTTTTTGGGCTCCTCTCCTGATTTTTATTTTTTTAGGCTCCTCTCCTGATTTTAGTTTTTTTAGTTTCCTCTCCTGATATTAATTTTTTTTTGGCTCCTCTCATGATTCTAGTTTTTGTAGGCTCCTCTCCTGATTTTAATTTTTTTAGGCTCCTCTCCTGATTTTAATTTTTTTAGGCTCCTCTCCTGATTTTAATTTTTTTAGGCTCCTCTCCTGATTTTAATTTTTTTAGGCTCCTCTCCTGATTTTAATTTTTTTAGGCTCCTCTCCTGATTTTAATTTTTTTAGGCTCCTCTCCTGATTTTAATTTTTTTAGGCTCCTCTCCTGATTTTAATTTTTTTAGGCTCCTCTCCTGATTTTAATTTTTTTAGGCTCCTCTCCTGATTTTAATTTTTTTAGGCTCCTCTCCTGATTTTAATTTTTTTAGGCTCCTCTCCTGATTTTAAGTTTTTTAGGCTCTTCTCCTGATTTTAATTTTTTTAGGTTCCTCTCCTGATTTTAATTTTTTTAGGCTGCTCTCCTGATTCTTATTCTCTTATGCTCTTCTCCTGATTTTAATTTTTTTAGGCTCCTCTCCTGATTTTTAGGATTTTAGGCTCGTCTCCTGATTTTAAGATTTTTAGGCTCCTCTCCTGGTTTTCACATTTTTACGCTCCTCTCCTGGTTTTCAGATTTTTAGGCTCCTCTCCTGATTTTAATTTTTTTAGGCTCCTCTCCAGATTTTTGTTTTTTTTTGGCTCCTCTCCCGATTTTCAGATTTTTAGGCTCCTCTCATGATTTTTGGATTTTTATGCTCTTCTCCTGATTTTAAGATTTTTAGGTTCCTCTCCTGATTTTAATTTTTTTAGGCTGCTCTCTTGATTTTTATTCTCTTAGGCTCCTCTCCTGATTTCAATATTTTTAGGCTCCTATCCTGATTTAAAATTTATTTGGGCTTCTGTCCTGATTTTTATTTTTTTAGGCTCCTCTGCTGGTTTTAATTTTTTTTGGCTCCTCTCCCGATTTTTAGATTTTTAGGCTCCTCTCCTGATTTTTCTTTTTTTAGGCTCCTCTGCTGGTTTTAATTTTTTTTGGCTCCTCTCCCGATTTTTAGATTTTTAGGCTCCTCTCCTGATTTTTCTTTTTTTAGGCTCCTCTCCTGATTTTTAGATTTTTAGATTTTTAGACTCCTCTCCTGATTTTTCTTTTTTTAGGCTCCTCTCCTGATTTTAGTTTCTTTAGTTTCCTCTCCTGATATAAATTTTTTTAGGCTCCTCTCATGATTCTAGTTTTTGTAGGCTCCTCTCCTGATTTTATTTTTTTAGGCTCCTCTCCTGATTTTAATTTTCTTAGGCTCCTCTCCTGATTTTAATTTTTTTAGACTCCTCTCCTGATTTTAATTTGTTTAGTCTCCTCTCCTGATTTTAATTTGTTTAGTCTCCTCTCCTGATTTTAATTTTTTTAGGCTCCTCTCCTGATTTTTAGGATTTTAGGCTCGTCTCCAGAGTTTAAGATTTTTATACTCCTTTCCTGATTTTAATTTTTTTAGGCTCCTCTCCTGATTTTAATTTTTTTAGGCTGCTCTCCTTATTTTTATTCTCTTAGGCTCTTCTCCTGATATTAAGATTTTTAGGCTCATTTCGTGATTTAAAATTTTTTTAGGCTCTTCTCCTGATTTTTAATTTTTTTAGGCTCCTCTCCGGATTTTAATTTTTTTAGGCTCCTTTCCTGATTTAAAATTTTTTTCGGCTCCTCTCCTGGTTTTAATTTTTTTAGGCTCCTCTCCTGATTTTGGTTTTTTTAGGCTCCTCTCCTGGTTTTTAGATATTTGTCTTCTCTCCTGATTTTAATTTTCTTAGGCTCCTCTCCGGATTTAAATTTTTTTTAGGCCCCTCTCCTGATTTTAGTTTTTTTTAGGTTCCTCTCCTGATATTAATTTTTTTAGGCTCCTCTCCTGATTTTAGTTTTTTTTAGGTTCCTCTCCTGATATTAATTTTTTTAGGCTCCTCTCCTGATTTTTAGATGTTTGGCTTCTCTCCTGATTTTAATTTTTGTAGGCTCCTCTCCTGATTTTAATTTTTTTAGGCTCCTCTCCTGATTTTAATTTTTTTAGGCTCCTCTCCTGATTTTAATTTTTTTAGGCTCCTCTCCTGATTTTAGTTTTTTTAGGTTCCTCTCCTGATTTTAATTTTTTTAGGCTCCTCTCCTGATTTTAGTTTTTTTAGGTTCCTCTCCTGATTTTAATTTTTTTAGGCTCCTCTCCTGATTTTAGTTTTTTTAGGCTCCTCTCCGGATTTTAATTTTTTTAGGCTCCTCTCCTGATTTTTAGATTTTTAGTCTCGTCTCCTGATTTTTATTCTCTTAAGCTCCTCTCCTGATTTTAATTTTTTTAGGCTCCTCTGCTGGTTTTAATTTTTTTAGGCTCCTCTCCTGATTTTAATTTTTTTAGGCTCCTCTCCTCATTTTAGTTTTTTTAGGCTCCTCTCCTGATTTTCATTTTTTTAGGCACCTCTTCTGATTTTAATTTTTTTAGGCTCCTCTCCTGATTTTAATTTTTTTAGGCTGCTCTCCTTATTTTTATTCTCTTAGGCTCTTCTCCTGATTTTAAGATTTTTAGGCTCCTCTCCTGATTTTTAGATTTTTAGGCTCCTCTCCTGATTTTTAGATTTTTAGGCTCCTCTCCTGATTTTTAGATTTTAATGCTCTTCTCCTGATTTTAAGATTTTTAGGCTCCTCTCCTGATTTTAATTTTTTTAGACTCCTCTCCTGATTTTAATTTGTTTAGTGTCCTCTCCTGATTTTAATTTTTTTAGGCTCCTCTCCTGATTTTAATTTGTTTAGTGTCCTCTCCTGATTTTAATTTTTTTAGGCTCCTCTCCTGATTTTAATTTTTTTAGGCTGCTCTCTTGATTTTTATTCTCTTAGGCTCTTCTCCTGCTTTTAATATTTTTAGGCTCCTATCCTGATTTAAAATTTTTTTGGGCTCCTGTCCTGATTTTAATTTTTTTAGGCTCCTCTGCTGGTTTTAATTTTTTTTTGGCTCCTCTCCTTATTTTTAAATTTTTAGGCTCCTCTCCTGATTTTTCTTTTTTTAGGCTCCTCTGCTGCTTTTAATTTTTTTAGGCTCCTCTGCTGGTTTTAATTTTTTTAGGCTCCTCTCCTGATATTAATTCTTTTAGGCTCCTCTCATGATTCTAGTTTTTGTAGGCTCCTGTCCTGATTTTAATTTTTGTATGCTCTTGTCCTGATTTTAATTTTTTTAAGCTCTTCTCCTGATTTTATGATTTTTAGGCTCCTCTCCTGATTTTAGTTTTTTTAGGCTCCTCTCCTGATTTTTGTTTTTTTTTAGGCTCTTCTCCTGATTTTTAGATTTTTAGGCTCGTCTCCAGATTTTAAGATTTTTATACTCCTTTCCTGATTTTAATTTTTTTTGGCTCCTCTCCTGATTTTAATTTTTTTAGGCTGCTCTCCTTATTTTTATTCTCTTAGGCTCTTCTCCTGATTTTAAGATTTTTAGGCTCATTTCCTAATTTAAAATTTTTTTGGCTTTTCTCCTGATTTTAATTTTTTTAGGCTCCTCTCCTGATTTTTAAGATTTTAGGCTCGTCTCCTGATTTTTAGATTTTTAGGCTCCTCTCCTGATTTTCAGATTTTTAGGCTCCTCTCCTGATTTTCAGATTTTTAGGCTCCTCTCCTGATTTTCAGATTTTTAGGCTCCTCTTCTGATTTTCAGATTTTTCAGGCTCCTCTCCTGATTATAATTTTTTAAGGCTCCTCTCCTGATTATAATTTTTTAAGGCTCCTCTCCTGATTATAATTTTTTAAGGCTCCTCTCCTGATTTCAATTTTTTTAGACTCTTCTCCTGATTTTTAATTTTTTTTAGGCTCCTCTCTTGATTTTCAGATTTTTATACTCCTCTCCTGATTTTAGTTTTTCAGGCTCCTCTCCTGCTTTTAATATTTTTAGACTCCTCTCCTGATTATAATTTTTGTAGGCTCCTCTCCTGATTTTAATTTTTTTAGGCTCCTCTCCTTAATTTTGTTTTTTTTTAGGCTCCTCTCCTGATTTTTAGATTTTTAGGCTCGTCTCCTGATTTTAAGATTTTTATACTCCTCTCCTTATTTTAATTTTTTTAGGCTCCTCTCCTGATTTTAATTTTTTTAGGCTCCTCTCCTTATTTTTATTCTCTTAGGCTCTTCTCCTGATTTTAAGATTTTTAGGCTCCTCTCCTGATTTAATTTTTTCAGGCTCCTCTCCTGATTATAATTTTTTTAGTCTCCTCTCCTGATTTTTAGACTTTTAGACTCTTCTCCTGATTTTATTTTATTAAGCCCCTCTCCTGATTTTTAGATTTTTAGGCTCCTCTCCTGATTTTAATTTTTTTAGGCACCTTTCCTGATTTAAAATTTTTTTGGGCTCCTCTCCTGATTTTAATTGTTTTAGGCTCCTCTCCTGATTTTAATTGTTTTAGGCTCCTCTCCTGATTTTAATTTTATTTGGGCTCCTCTCCTGATTTTAATTTTTTTAGGCTCCTTTCCTGATTTTTAAATTTTCGGTCTCCTCTCCTTATTTTTATTCTCTTAGGCTCCTCTCCTGATTTTAATTGTTTTAGGCTCCTCTCCTGATTTTAATTGTTTTAGGCTCCTCTCCTGATTTTAATTTTTTTAGGCTGCTTTCCTGATTTTAATTTTTTTGTGCTCCTCTCCTGGTTTTAATTTTTTTAGACTCCTCTCCTGATTTTAATTTTTTTAGTCTCCTCTCCTAATTTGATATTTTTTTTGGCATCTCTCTTGATTTTTATTCTCTTAGGCTCTTCTTCTGATTTTAATATTTTTAGGCTCCTTTCCTGATTTAAAATTTTTTTGAGCTCCTCTCCTGATTTTAATTTTTTTTAGGCTCCTCTCCTGATTTTAATTTTTTTAGGCTGCTCTCTTGATTTTTATTCTCTTAGGCTCTTCTCCTGCTTTTAATATTTTTAGGCTCCTTTCCTGATTTAAAATTTTTCTGGGCTCCTGTCCTGATTTTTGTTTTTTTATGCTCCTCTCCTGATTTTAGTTTTTTTAGTTTCCTCTCCTGATATTAATTTTTTTAGACTTATCTCATGATTCTAGTTTTTGTAGGCTCCTGTCCTGATTTTAATTTTTTTAGGCTCCTCTCCTGATTTTAATTTTTTTAGGCTCCTCTCCTGATTTTAATTTTTTTAGGCTCCTCTCCTGATTTTAATTTTTTTAGGCTCCTCTCCTGATTTTAATTTTTTTAGGCTCCTCTCCTGATTTTTGTTTTTTTAGGCTCCTCTCCTGATTTTTGTTTTTTTAGGCTCCTCTCCTGATTTTTAGATTTTTAGGCTCCTCTCCTGATTTTTAGATTTTTATGCTCTTCTCCTGATTTTAAGATTTTTAGGCTCCTCTCCTGATTTTATATTTTTTAGACTCCTCTCCTGATTTTAATTTGTTTAGTGTCCTCTCCTGATTTTAATTTTTTTAGGCTGCTCTCTTCATTTTTATTCTCTTAGGATCTTCTCCTGATTTTAATTTTTTTATGCTCCTCTCCTGATTTTTTTTTTTAGGCTCCTCTCCTGATTTTTAGATTTTTAGGCTCGTCTCCAGATTTTAAGATTTTTATACTCCTTTCCTGATTTTAATTTTTTTAGGCTCCTCTCCTGATTTTAATTTTTTTTAGGCTGCTCTCCTTATTTTTATTCTCTTTAGCTCTTCTCCTGATTTTAAGATTTTTAGGCTCATTTCCTGATTTAAAATTTTTTTGGCTCCTCTCCTGATTTTAATTTTTTTAGACTCCCCTCCTGATTTTTAGGATTTTAGGCTCGTCTCCTGATTTTTAGATTTTTAGGCTCCTCTCCTGATTTTTAGATTTTTAGGCTCCTCTCCTGATTTTCAGATTTTTAGGCTCCTCTCCTGATTTTCAGATTTTTAGGCTCCTCTCCTGATTTTCAGATTTTTAGGCTCCTCTCCTGATTTTCAGATTTTTAGGCTCCTCTCCTGATTTTCAGATTTTTCAGGCTCCTCTCCTGATTATAATTTTTTAAGGCTCCTCTTCTGATTTCAATTTTTTTAGACTCTTCTCTTGATTTTTAATTTTTTTAGGCTCCTGTCCTGATTTTAATTTTTTTAGGCTCCTCTCCTGATTTTTTTTTTTTTAGGCTCCTCTCCTGCTTTTTTTTTTTTTTAGGCTCCTCTCCTGCTTTTGGTTTTTTTTAGGCTCCTCTCCTGATTTTGGTTTTTTTTAGGCTCCTCTCCTGATTTTTAGATTTTTATACTCCCCTCCTGATTTTAATTTTTTTATGCTCCTCTCCTGATTTTAATTTTTTTAGGCTCCTCTCCTGATTTTAATTTTTTTAGGCTCCTTTCCTTATTTTTATTCTCTTAGGCTCTTCTCCTGATTTTAAGGTTTTTAGGCTCATTTCTTGATTTAAATTTTTTTGGCTACTCTCCTGATTTTAATTGTTCAGGCTCCTCTCCTGATTATAATTTTTTAAGGCTCCTCTCCTGATTTGAATTTTTTTAGACCCTTCTCCGGATTTTAATTTTTTTAAACTCCTCTCCTGATTTTAATTTTTTTAGGCTGCTATCTTGATTTTTATTCTCCTAGGCTCTTCTCCTGATTTTAATATTTTTAGGCTCCTTTCCTGATTTTTATTTTTTTAGGCTCCTCTGCTGGTTTTAATTTTTCTTTGGCTCCTCTCCTGATTTTTAGATTTTTAGGCTCCTCTCCTGATTTCAATTTTTTTAGGCTCCTCTCCTGATTTTTGTTTTTTTATGCTCCTCTCCTGATTTTAGTTTTTTTAGTTTCCTCTCCTGATATTAATTTTTTTAGGCTCCTCTCATGATTCTAGTTTTTGTAGGCTCCTGTCCTGATTTTAATTTTTGTAGGCTCCTGTCCTGATTTTAATTTTTGTAGGCTCCTGTCCTGATTTTAATTTTTTTAAGCTTTTCTCCTTTTTTTAATTTTTTTAGGCTCCTCTCCTGATTTTAATTTTTTTAGGCTCTTCTCCTGATTTTTGTTTTTTTTAGGCTCCTCTCCTGATTTTTAGATTTTTAGGCTCCTGATTTTTAGATTTTTATGCTCTTCTCCTGATTTTAATTTTTTTAGGCTCCTCTCCTGATTTTATTTTTTTTAGACTCCTCTCCTGATTTTAATTTGTTTAGTGTCCTCTTCTGATTTTAATTTTTTTTAGGCTGCTCTCTTGATTATTATTCTCTTAGGATCTTCTCCTGATTTTAATTTTTTTAGGCTCCTCTCCTGATTTTTGTTTTTTTTTTAGGCTCCTCTCCTGATTCTTAGATTTTTAGGCTCGTCTCCAGATTTTTAGATTTTTATACTCCTTTCCTGATTTTAATTTTTTTTGGCTCCTCTCCTGATTTTAATTTTTTTAGGCTGCTCTTCTTATTTTAATTCTCTTAGGCTCTTCTCCTGATTTTAAGATTTTTAGGCTCATTTCCTGATTTAAAATTTTTTTGGCTCCTCTCCTGATTTTAATTTTTTTAGACTCCTCTCCTGATTTTTAGGATTTTATGCTCGTCTCCTGATTTTTAGATTTTTAGGCTCCTCTCCTGATTTTCAGATTTTTAGGCTCCTCTCCTGATTTTCAGATTTTTCAGGCTCCTCTCCTGATTACAATTATTTAAGGCTCCTCTCCTGATTGCAATTTTTTTAGACTCTTCTCCTGATTTTTAATTTTTTTAGGCTCCTCTCCTGATTTTTGTTTTTTCTAGGCTCCTCTCCTGATTTTGGTTTTTTTTTAGGCTCCTCTCCTGATTTTGTTTTTTTTTTAGGCTCCTCTCCTGATTTTTAGATTTTTAGGCTCCTCTCCTGATTTTTAGATTTTTAGGCTCCTCTCCTGATTTTCATTTTTTTATACTCCTCTCCTGATTTTAATTTTTTTTGACTCCTCTCCTGATTTTAATTTATTAGCCCCCTCTCCTGATTTTAAGATTTTTAGGCTCCTCTCCTGATTTTCAGATTTTTATACTCCTCTCCTGATTTTAGTTTTTCAGGCTCCTCTCCTGATTTTAATTTTTTTAGGCTCCTCTCCTGATTTTAATTTTTTTAGGCTCCTCTCCTTTTTTTTTATTCTCTTAGGCTCTTCTCCTGATTTTAAGATTTTTAGGCTCATTTCCTGATTTAAAATTTTTTTGGCTCCTCTCCTGATTTTAATTTTTTCAGGCTCCTCTCCTGATTATAATTTTTTAAGGCTCCTCTCCTGATTTTAAGATTTTTAGGTTCCTCTCCTGATTTTCAGATTTTTATACTCCTCTCCTGATTTTAGTTTTTCAGGCTCCTCTCCTGCTTTTAATATTTTTAGACTCCTCTCCTGATTATAATTTTTGTAGGCTCCTCTCCTGATTTTAATTTTTTTAGGCTCCTCTCCTTATTTTTGTTTTTTTTTAGGCTCCTCTCCTGATTTTTAGATTTTTAGGCTCGTCTCCTGATTTTAAGATTTTTATAGTCCTCTCCTTATTTTAATTTTTTTAGGCTCCTCTCCTGATTTTAATTTTTTTAGGCTCCTCTCCTTATTTTTATTCTCTTAGGCTCTTCTCCTGATTTTAAGATTTTTAGGCTCCTCTCCTGATTTAATTTTTTCAGGCTCCTCTCCTGATTATAATTTTTTTAGTCTCCTCTCCTGATTTTTAGACTTTTAGACTCTTCTCTTGATTTTATTTTATTAAGCCCCTCTCCTGATTTTTAGATTTTTAGGCTCCTCTCCTGATTTTAATTTTTTTAGGCACCTTTCCTGATTTAAAATTTTTTTGGGCTCCTCTCCTGATTTTAATTGTTTTAGGCTCCTCTCCTGATTTTAATTGTTTTAGGCTCCTCTCCTGATTTTAATTGTTTTAGGCTCCTCTCCTGATTTTAATTGTTTTAGGCTCCTCTCCTGATTTTAATTTTATTTGGGCTCCTCTCCTGATTTTAATTTTTTTAGGCTCCTTTCCTGATTTTTAAATTTTCGGTCTCCTCTCCTTATTTTTATTCTCTTAGGCTCCTCTCCTGATTTTAATTGTTTTAGGCTCCTCTCCTGATTTTAATTGTTTTAGGCTCCTCTCCTGATTTTAATTGTTTTAGGCTCCTCTCCTGATTTTAATTTTTTTAGGCTGCTTTCCTGATTTTAATTTTTTTGTGCTCCTCTCCTGGTTTTAATTTTTTTAGACTCCTCTCCTGATTTTAATTTTTTTAGGCTCCTCTCCTGATTTTAATTTTTTTAGGCTCCTTTCCTTATTTTTATTCTCTTAGGCTCTTCTCCTGATTTTAATTTTTTTAGGCTCATTTCTTGATTTAAATTTTTTTGGCTACTCTCCTGATTTTAATTTTTCAGGCTCCTCTCCTGATTATAATTTTTTAAGGCTCCTCTCCTGATTTTAATTTTTTTAGACCCTTCTCCTGATTTTAATTTTTTTAAACTCCTCTCCTGATTTTAATTTTTTTAGGCTGCTATCTTGATTTTTATTCTCCTAGGCTCTTCTCCTGATTTTAATATTTTTAGGCTCCTTTCCTGATTTTTATTTTTTTAGGCTCCTCTGCTGGTTTTAATTTTTCTTTGGCTCCTCTCCTGATTTTTAGATTTTTAGGCTCCTCTCCTGATTTCAATTTTTTTAGGCTCCTCTCCTGATTTTTGTTTTTTTATGCTCCTCTCCTGATTTTAGTTTTTTTAGTTTCCTCTCCTGATATTAATTTTTTTAGGCTCCTCTCATGATTCTAGTTTTTGTAGTCTCCTGTCCTGATTTTAATTTTTGTAGGCTCCTGTCCTGATTTTAATTTTTGTAGGCTCCTGTCCTGATTTTAATTTTTTTAAGCTTTTCTCCTTTTTTTAATTTTTTTAGGCTCCTCTCCTGATTTTAATTTTTTTAGGCTCTTCTCCTGATTTTTGTTTTTTTTAGGCTCCTCTCCTGATTTTTAGATTTTTAGGCTCCTCTCCTGATTTTTAGATTTTTATGCTCTTCTCCTGATTTTAATTTTTTTAGGCTCCTCTCCTGATTTTATTTTTTTTAGACTCCTCTCCTGATTTTAATTTGTTTAGTGTCCTCTTCTGATTTTAATTTTTTTTAGGCTGCTCTCTTGATTATTATTCTCTTAGGATCTTCTCCTGATTTTAATTTTTTTAGGCTCCTCTCCTGATTTTTGTTTTTTTTTTAGGCTCCTCTCCTGATTCTTAGATTTTTAGGCTCGTCTCCAGATTTTTAGATTTTTATACTCCTTTCCTGATTTTAATTTTTTTAGGCTGCTCTTCTTATTTTAATTCTCTTAGGCTCTTCTCCTGATTTTAAGATTTTTAGGCTCATTTCCTGATTTAAAATTTTTTTGGCTCCTCTCCTGATTTTAATTTTTTTAGACTCCTCTCCTGATTTTTAGGATTTTATGCTCGTCTCCTGATTTTTAGATTTTTAGGCTCCTCTCCTGATTTTCAGATTTTTAGGCTCCTCTCCTGATTTTCAGATTTTTCAGGCTCCTCTCCTGATTATAATTTTTTAAGGCTCCTCTCCTGATTGCAATTTTTTTAGACTCTTCTCCTGATTTTAAATTTTTTTAGGCTCCTCTCCTGATTTTGGTTTTTTTTAGGCTCCTCTCCTGATTTTGGTTTTTTTTTAGGCTCCTCTCCTGATTTTGGTTTTTTTTTAGGCTCCTCTCCTGATTTTTAGATTTTTAGGCTCCTCTCCTGATTTTCATTTTTTTATACTCCTCTCCTGATTTTAATTTTTTTAGACTCCTCTCCTGATTTTAATTTATTAGCCCCCTCTCCTGATTTTAAGATTTTTAGGCTCCTCTCCTGATTTTCAGATTTTTATACTCCTCTCCTGATTTTAGTTTTTCAGGCTCCTCTCCTGATTTTAATTTTTTTAGGCTCCTCTCCTGATTTTAATTTTTTTAGGCTCCTCTCCTTTTTTTTTATTCTCTTAGGCTCTTCTCCTGATTTTAAGATTTTTAGGCTCATTTCCTGATTTAAAATTTTTTTGGCTCCTCTCCTGATTTTAATTTTTTCAGGCTCCTCTCCTGATTATAATTTTTTCAGGCTCCTCTCCTGATTATAATTTTTTAAGGCTCCTCTCCTGATTTTAAGATTTTTAGGTTCCTCTCCTGATTTTCAGATTTTTATACTCCTCTCCTGATTTTAGTTTTTCAGGCTCCTCTCCTGCTTTTAATATTTTTAGGCTCCTCTCCTGATTTTGGTTTTTTTTAGGCTCCTCTCCTGATTTTTGTTTTTTTTTTTAGGCTCCTCTCCTGATTTTTAGATTTTTATACTCCTCCCCTGATTTTAATTTTTTTATGCTCCTTTCCTGATTTTAATTTTTTTAGGCTCCTCTCCTGATTTTAATTTTTTTAGGCTCCTCTCCTGATTTTTGTTTTTTTTAGGCTCCTGTCCTGATTTTTAGATTTTTAGGCTCGTCTCCTGATTTTAAGATTTTTATACTCCTCTCCTGATTTTAATTTTTTTAGGCTCCTCTCCTGATTTTAATTTTTTTAGGCTGCTCTCCTTATTTTTATTCTCTTAGGCTCTTCTCCTGATTTTAAGATTATTAGGCTCATTTCCTGATTTGAAATTTTTAAGGCTCCTCTCCTGATTTTAATTTCTTTAGGCTCCTCTCCTGATTTTTAGGATTTTAGGCTCGTCTCCTGATTTTAAGATTTTTAGGCTCGTCTTCTGATTTTAAGATTTTTAGGCTCATCTCCTGATTTTTCTTTTTTTAGGCTCCTCTCCTGATTTTCAGATTTTTAGGCTCCTCTCCTGATTTTAGTTTTTTCAGGCTTCTCTCCTGATTTTAGTTTTTTCAGGCTCCTCTCCGGATTTTAATTTTTTTAGACTCTTCTCCTGATTTTAAGATTTTTAGGCTACTCTCCTGGTTTTAATTTTTTTAGACTCCTCTCCTGATTTTAATTTGTTTAGTGTCCTCTCCTGATTTTAATTTTTTTGGGCTCCTCGTCTGATTTTGATTATTTTAGGCTCCTCTCCTGATTTTAATTTTTTTAGGCTGCTCTCTTGATTTTTATTCTCTTAGGCTCTTCTCCTGATTTTAATATTTTTAAGCTCCTTTCCTGATTTAAAGTTTTTTTGGGCTCCTGTCCTGATTTTAAATTTTTTAAGCTCCTCTCCTGATTTTTAGGACTTTAGGCTCCTCTCCTGATTTTCAGATTTTTAGGCTCCTCTCCTGATTTTAGTTTTTTCAGGCTCCTCTCCTGATTATAATTTTTTAAGGCTCCTCTCCTGATTTTAATTTTTTTAGACTCTTCTCCTGATTTTATTTTATTAGGCCCCTCTCCTGTTTTTTAGATTTTTAGGCTCCTCTCCTGATTTTAATTTTTTTAGGCTCCTCTCCTGATTTTAATTTTTTTACGCTCCTCTCCTGATTTTTAAATTTTCAGTCTCCTCTCCAGATTTTGATTCTCTTAGCCTCCTCTGCTGATTTTAATTTTTTTAGGCTCCTCTCCTGATTTTTAGATATTTGGCTTCTCTCCTGATTTTAATTTTTTTAGGCTCGTCTCCTGATATTAATTTTTTTAGGCTCCTCTCCTGATTTTTAGATTTTTAGTCTCCTCTCCTGATTTTTATTCTCTTAGGCTCCCCTCCTGATTTTAATTTTTTTAGGCTCCTCTCCTGATTTTTATTTTCTTAGGCTCCTCTCCTGATTTTAATTTTTTTAGACTCCTCTCCTGATTTTAATTTGTTTAGTCTCCTCTCCAGATTTTAATTTTTTTAGTCTCCTCTCCTGATTTTAATTTTTTTAGGCTCCTCTCCTGATTTTTAGTGTTTTAGGCTCGTCTCCAGATTTTAAGATTTTTATACTCCTTTCCTGATTTTAATTTTTTTAGGCTCCTCTCCTGATTTTAGTTTTTATAGTTTCCTCTCCTGATATTAATTTTTTTAGGCTCCTCTCATGATTCTAGTTTTTTTAGGCTCCTGTCCTGATTTTAATTTTTGTAGGCTCCTCTCTTGATTTTAATTTTTTTGGGCTCCTCGTCTGATTTTAATTTTTTTGGGCTCCTCGTCTGATTTTAATTTTTTTAGGCTCCTCTCCTGGTTTTAATTTTTTTAGTCTCCTCTCCTGATTTTATATTTTTTTTGGCTGCTCTCTTGATTTTTATTCTCTTAGGCTCTTCTCCTGATTTTAATATTTTTAGGCTCCTTTCCTGATTTAAAATTTTTTTGGGCTCCTCTCCTGATTTTTATTTTTTTAGGCTCCTCTCCTGATTTTAGTTTTTTTAGTTTCCTCTCCTGATATTAATTTTTTTTTGGCTCCTCTCATGATTCTAGTTTTTGTAGGCTCCTCTCCTGATTTTAATTTTTTTAGGCTCCTCTCCTGATTTTAATTTTTTTAGGCTCCTCTCCTGATTTTAATTTTTTTAGGCTCCTCTCCTGATTTTAATTTTTTTAGGCTCCTCTCCTGATTTTAATTTTTTTAGGCTCCTCTCCTGATTTTAATTTTTTTAGGCTCCTCTCCTGATTTTAATTTTTTTAGGCTCCTCTCCTGATTTTAATTTTTTTAGGCTCCTCTCCTGATTTTAATTTTTTTAGGCTCCTCTCCTGATTTTAAGTTTTTTAGGCTCTTCTCCTGATTTTAATTTTTTTAGGTTCCTCTCCTGATTTTAATTTTTTTAGGCTGCTCTCCTGATTCTTATTCTCTTATGCTCTTCTCCTGATTTTAATTTTTTTAGGCTCCTCTCCTGATTTTTAGGATTTTAGGCTCGTCTCCTGATTTTAAGATTTTTAGGCTCCTCTCCTGGTTTTCACATTTTTACGCTCCTCTCCTGGTTTTCAGATTTTTAGGCTCCTCTCCTGATTTTAATTTTTTTAGGCTCCTCTCCAGATTTTTGGTTTTTTTTGGCTCCTCTCCCGATTTTCAGATTTTTAGGCTCCTCTCATGATTTTTGGATTTTTATGCTCTTCTCCTGATTTTAAGATTTTTAGGTTCCTCTCCTGATTTTAATTTTTTTAGGCTGCTCTCTTGATTTTTATTCTCTTAGGCTCCTCTCCTGATTTCAATATTTTTAGGCTCCTATCCTGATTTAAAATTTATTTGGGCTTCTGTCCTGATTTTTATTTTTTTAGGCTCCTCTGCTGGTTTTAATTTTTTTTGGCTCCTCTCCCGATTTTTAGATTTTTAGGCTCCTCTCCTGATTTTTCTTTTTTTAGGCTCCTCTGCTGGTTTTAATTTTTTTTGGCTCCTCTCCCGATTTTTAGATTTTTAGGCTCCTCTCCTGATTTTTCTTTTTTTAGGCTCCTCTCCTGATTTTTAGATTTTTAGATTTTTAGACTCCTCTCCTGATTTTTCTTTTTTTAGGCTCCTCTCCTGATTTTAGTTTCTTTAGTTTCCTCTCCTGATATAAATTTTTTTAGGCTCCTCTCATGATTCTAGTTTTTGTAGGCTCCTCTCCTGATTTTATTTTTTTAGGCTCCTCTCCTGATTTTAATTTTCTTAGGCTCCTCTCCTGATTTTAATTTTTTTAGACTCCTCTCCTGATTTTAATTTGTTTAGTCTCCTCTCCTGATTTTAATTTGTTTAGTCTCCTCTCCTGATTTTAATTTTTTTAGGCTCCTCTCCTGATTTTTAGGATTTTAGGCTCGTCTCCAGAGTTTAAGATTTTTATACTCCTTTCCTGATTTTAATTTTTTTAGGCTCCTCTCCTGATTTTAATTTTTTTAGGCTGCTCTCCTTATTTTTATTCTCTTAGGCTCTTCTCCTGATATTAAGATTTTTAGGCTCATTTCGTGATTTAAAATTTTTTTAGGCTCTTCTCCTGATTTTTAATTTTTTTAGGCTCCTCTCCGGATTTTAATTTTTTTAGGCTCCTTTCCTGATTTAAAATTTTTTTCGGCTCCTCTCCTGGTTTTAATTTTTTTAGGCTCCTCTCCTGATTTTGGTTTTTTTAGGCTCCTCTCCTGGTTTTTAGATATTTGTCTTCTCTCCTGATTTTAATTTTCTTAGGCTCCTCTCCGGATTTAAATTTTTTTTAGGCCCCTCTCCTGATTTTAGTTTTTTTTAGGTTCCTCTCCTGATATTAATTTTTTTAGGCTCCTCTCCTGATTTTAGTTTTTTTTAGGTTCCTCTCCTGATATTAATTTTTTTAGGCTCCTCTCCTGATTTTTAGATGTTTGGCTTCTCTCCTGATTTTAATTTTTGTAGGCTCCTCTCCTGATTTTAATTTTTTTAGGCTCCTCTCCTGATTTTAATTTTTTTAGGCTCCTCTCCTGATTTTAATTTTTTTAGGCTCCTCTCCTGATTTTAGTTTTTTTAGGTTCCTCTCCTGATTTTAATTTTTTTAGGCTCCTCTCCTGATTTTAGTTTTTTTAGGTTCCTCTCCTGATTTTAATTTTTTTAGGCTCCTCTCCTGATTTTAGTTTTTTTAGGCTCCTCTCCGGATTTTAATTTTTTTAGGCTCCTCTCCTGATTTTTAGATTTTTAGTCTCGTCTCCTGATTTTTATTCTCTTAAGCTCCTCTCCTGATTTTAATTTTTTTAGGCTCCTCTGCTGGTTTTAATTTTTTTAGGCTCCTCTCCTGATTTTAATTTTTTTAGGCTCCTCTCCTCATTTTAGTTTTTTTAGGCTCCTCTCCTGATTTTCATTTTTTTAGGCACCTCTTCTGATTTTAATTTTTTTAGGCTCCTCTCCTGATTTTAATTTTTTTAGGCTGCTCTCCTTATTTTTATTCTCTTAGGCTCTTCTCCTGATTTTAAGATTTTTAGGCTCCTCTCCTGATTTTTAGATTTTTAGGCTCCTCTCCTGATTTTTAGATTTTTAGGCTCCTCTCCTGATTTTTAGATTTTAATGCTCTTCTCCTGATTTTAAGATTTTTAGGCTCCTCTCCTGATTTTAATTTTTTTAGACTCCTCTCCTGATTTTAATTTGTTTAGTGTCCTCTCCTGATTTTAATTTTTTTAGGCTCCTCTCCTGATTTTAATTTGTTTAGTGTCCTCTCCTGATTTTAATTTTTTTAGGCTCCTCTCCTGATTTTAATTTTTTTAGGCTGCTCTCTTGATTTTTATTCTCTTAGGCTCTTCTCCTGCTTTTAATATTTTTAGGCTCCTATCCTGATTTAAAATTTTTTTGGGCTCCTGTCCTGATTTTAATTTTTTTAGGCTCCTCTGCTGGTTTTAATTTTTTTTTGGCTCCTCTCCTTATTTTTAAATTTTTAGGCTCCTCTCCTGATTTTTCTTTTTTTAGGCTCCTCTGCTGCTTTTAATTTTTTTAGGCTCCTCTGCTGGTTTTAATTTTTTTAGGCTCCTCTCCTGATATTAATTCTTTTAGGCTCCTCTCATGATTCTAGTTTTTGTAGGCTCCTGTCCTGATTTTAATTTTTGTATGCTCTTGTCCTGATTTTAATTTTTTTAAGCTCTTCTCCTGATTTTATGATTTTTAGGCTCCTCTCCTGATTTTAGTTTTTTTAGGCTCCTCTCCTGATTTTTGTTTTTTTTTAGGCTCTTCTCCTGATTTTTAGATTTTTAGGCTCGTCTCCAGATTTTAAGATTTTTATACTCCTTTCCTGATTTTAATTTTTTTTGGCTCCTCTCCTGATTTTAATTTTTTTAGGCTGCTCTCCTTATTTTTATTCTCTTAGGCTCTTCTCCTGATTTTAAGATTTTTAGGCTCATTTCCTAATTTAAAATTTTTTTGGCTTTTCTCCTGATTTTAATTTTTTTAGGCTCCTCTCCTGATTTTTAAGATTTTAGGCTCGTCTCCTGATTTTTAGATTTTTAGGCTCCTCTCCTGATTTTCAGATTTTTAGGCTCCTCTCCTGATTTTCAGATTTTTAGGCTCCTCTCCTGATTTTCAGATTTTTAGGCTCCTCTTCTGATTTTCAGATTTTTCAGGCTCCTCTCCTGATTATAATTTTTTAAGGCTCCTCTCCTGATTATAATTTTTTAAGGCTCCTCTCCTGATTATAATTTTTTAAGGCTCCTCTCCTGATTTCAATTTTTTTAGACTCTTCTCCTGATTTTTAATTTTTTTTAGGCTCCTCTCTTGATTTTCAGATTTTTATACTCCTCTCCTGATTTTAGTTTTTCAGGCTCCTCTCCTGCTTTTAATATTTTTAGACTCCTCTCCTGATTATAATTTTTGTAGGCTCCTCTCCTGATTTTAATTTTTTTAGGCTCCTCTCCTTAATTTTGTTTTTTTTTAGGCTCCTCTCCTGATTTTTAGATTTTTAGGCTCGTCTCCTGATTTTAAGATTTTTATACTCCTCTCCTTATTTTAATTTTTTTAGGCTCCTCTCCTGATTTTAATTTTTTTAGGCTCCTCTCCTTATTTTTATTCTCTTAGGCTCTTCTCCTGATTTTAAGATTTTTAGGCTCCTCTCCTGATTTAATTTTTTCAGGCTCCTCTCCTGATTATAATTTTTTTAGTCTCCTCTCCTGATTTTTAGACTTTTAGACTCTTCTCCTGATTTTATTTTATTAAGCCCCTCTCCTGATTTTTAGATTTTTAGGCTCCTCTCCTGATTTTAATTTTTTTAGGCACCTTTCCTGATTTAAAATTTTTTTGGGCTCCTCTCCTGATTTTAATTGTTTTAGGCTCCTCTCCTGATTTTAATTGTTTTAGGCTCCTCTCCTGATTTTAATTTTATTTGGGCTCCTCTCCTGATTTTAATTTTTTTAGGCTCCTTTCCTGATTTTTAAATTTTCGGTCTCCTCTCCTTATTTTTATTCTCTTAGGCTCCTCTCCTGATTTTAATTGTTTTAGGCTCCTCTCCTGATTTTAATTGTTTTAGGCTCCTCTCCTGATTTTAATTTTTTTAGGCTGCTTTCCTGATTTTAATTTTTTTGTGCTCCTCTCCTGGTTTTAATTTTTTTAGACTCCTCTCCTGATTTTAATTTTTTTAGTCTCCTCTCCTAATTTGATATTTTTTTTGGCATCTCTCTTGATTTTTATTCTCTTAGGCTCTTCTCCTGATTTTAATATTTTTAGGCTCCTTTCCTGATTTAAAATTTTTTTGAGCTCCTCTCCTGATTTTAATTTTTTTTAGGCTCCTCTCCTGATTTTAATTTTTTTAGGCTGCTCTCTTGATTTTTATTCTCTTAGGCTCTTCTCCTGCTTTTAATATTTTTAGGCTCCTTTCCTGATTTAAAATTTTTCTGGGCTCCTGTCCTGATTTTTGTTTTTTTATGCTCCTCTCCTGATTTTAGTTTTTTTAGTTTCCTCTCCTGATATTAATTTTTTTAGACTTATCTCATGATTCTAGTTTTTGTAGGCTCCTGTCCTGATTTTAATTTTTTTAGGCTCCTCTCCTGATTTTAATTTTTTTAGGCTCCTCTCCTGATTTTAATTTTTTTAGGCTCCTCTCCTGATTTTAATTTTTTTAGGCTCCTCTCCTGATTTTAATTTTTTTAGGCTCCTCTCCTGATTTTAATTTTTTTAGGCTCCTCTCCTGATTTTAATTTTTTTAGGCTCCTCTCCTGATTTTTGTTTTTTTAGGCTCCTCTCCTGATTTTTGTTTTTTTAGGCTCCTCTCCTGATTTTTAGATTTTTAGGCTCCTCTCCTGATTTTTAGATTTTTATGCTCTTCTCCTGATTTTAAGATTTTTAGGCTCCTCTCCTGATTTTATATTTTTTAGACTCCTCTCCTGATTTTAATTTGTTTAGTGTCCTCTCCTGATTTTAATTTTTTTAGGCTGCTCTCTTCATTTTTATTCTCTTAGGATCTTCTCCTGATTTTAATTTTTTTATGCTCCTCTCCTGATTTTTTTTTTTAGGCTCCTCTCCTGATTTTTAGATTTTTAGGCTCGTCTCCAGATTTTAAGATTTTTATACTCCTTTCCTGATTTTAATTTTTTTAGGCTCCTCTCCTGATTTTAATTTTTTTTAGGCTGCTCTCCTTATTTTTATTCTCTTTAGCTCTTCTCCTGATTTTAAGATTTTTAGGCTCATTTCCTGATTTAAAATTTTTTTGGCTCCTCTCCTGATTTTAATTTTTTTAGACTCCCCTCCTGATTTTTAGGATTTTAGGCTCGTCTCCTGATTTTTAGATTTTTAGGCTCCTCTCCTGATTTTTAGATTTTTAGGCTCCTCTCCTGATTTTCAGATTTTTAGGCTCCTCTCCTGATTTTCAGATTTTTAGGCTCCTCTCCTGATTTTCAGATTTTTAGGCTCCTCTCCTGATTTTCAGATTTTTAGGCTCCTCTCCTGATTTTCAGATTTTTCAGGCTCCTCTCCTGATTATAATTTTTTAAGGCTCCTCTTCTGATTTCAATTTTTTTAGACTCCTCTCTTGATTTTTAATTTTTTTAGGCTCCTGTCCTGATTTTAATTTTTTTAGGCTCCTCTCCTGATTTTTTTTTTTTTAGGCTCCTCTCCTGCTTTTTTTTTTTTTTAGGCTCCTCTCCTGCTTTTGGTTTTTTTTAGGCTCCTCTCCTGATTTTGGTTTTTTTTAGGCTCCTCTCCTGATTTTTAGATTTTTATACTCCCCTCCTGATTTTAATTTTTTTATGCTCCTCTCCTGATTTTAATTTTTTTAGGCTCCTCTCCTGATTTTAATTTTTTTAGGCTCCTTTCCTTATTTTTATTCTCTTAGGCTCTTCTCCTGATTTTAAGGTTTTTAGGCTCATTTCTTGATTTAAATTTTTTTGGCTACTCTCCTGATTTTAATTGTTCAGGCTCCTCTCCTGATTATAATTTTTTAAGGCTCCTCTCCTGATTTGAATTTTTTTAGACCCTTCTCCGGATTTTAATTTTTTTAAACTCCTCTCCTGATTTTAATTTTTTTAGGCTGCTATCTTGATTTTTATTCTCCTAGGCTCTTCTCCTGATTTTAATATTTTTAGGCTCCTTTCCTGATTTTTATTTTTTTAGGCTCCTCTGCTGGTTTTAATTTTTCTTTGGCTCCTCTCCTGATTTTTAGATTTTTAGGCTCCTCTCCTGATTTCAATTTTTTTAGGCTCCTCTCCTGATTTTTGTTTTTTTAAGCTCCTCTCCTGATTTTAGTTTTTTTAGTTTCCTCTCCTGATATTAATTTTTTTAGGCTCCTCTCATGATTCTAGTTTTTGTAGGCTCCTGTCCTGATTTTAATTTTTGTAGGCTCCTGTCCTGATTTTAATTTTTGTAGGCTCCTGTCCTGATTTTAATTTTTTTAAGCTTTTCTCCTTTTTTTAATTTTTTTAGGCTCCTCTCCTGATTTTAATTTTTTTAGGCTCTTCTCCTGATTTTTGTTTTTTTTAGGCTCCTCTCCTGATTTTTAGATTTTTAGGCTCCTCTCCTGATTTTTAGATTTTTATGCTCTTCTCCTGATTTTAATTTTTTTAGGCTCCTCTCCTGATTTTATTTTTTTTAGACTCCTCTCCTGATTTTAATTTGTTTAGTGTCCTCTTCTGATTTTAATTTTTTTTAGGCTGCTCTCTTGATTATTATTCTCTTAGGATCTTCTCCTGATTTTAATTTTTTTAGGCTCCTCTCCTGATTTTTGTTTTTTTTTTAGGCTCCTCTCCTGATTCTTAGATTTTTAGGCTCGTCTCCAGATTTTTAGATTTTTATACTCCTTTCCTGATTTTAATTTTTTTTGGCTCCTCTCCTGATTTTAATTTTTTTAGGCTGCTCTTCTTATTTTAATTCTCTTAGGCTCTTCTCCTGATTTTAAGATTTTTAGGCTCATTTCCTGATTTAAAATTTTTTTGGCTCCTCTCCTGATTTTAATTTTTTTAGACTCCTCTCCTGATTTTTAGGATTTTATGCTCGTCTCCTGATTTTTAGATTTTTAGGCTCCTCTCCTGATTTTCAGATTTTTAGGCTCCTCTCCTGATTTTCAGATTTTTCAGGCTCCTCTCCTGATTACAATTATTTAAGGCTCCTCTCCTGATTGCAATTTTTTTAGACTCTTCTCCTGATTTTTAATTTTTTTAGGCTCCTCTCCTGATTTTTGTTTTTTCTAGGCTCCTCTCCTGATTTTGGTTTTTTTTTAGGCTCCTCTCCTGATTTTGTTTTTTTTTTAGGCTCCTCTCCTGATTTTTAGATTTTTAGGCTCCTCTCCTGATTTTTAGATTTTTAGGCTCCTCTCCTGATTTTCATTTTTTTATACTCCTCTCCTGATTTTAATTTTTTTTGACTCCTCTCCTGATTTTAATTTATTAGCCCCCTCTCCTGATTTTAAGATTTTTAGGCTCCTCTCCTGATTTTCAGATTTTTATACTCCTCTCCTGATTTTAGTTTTTCAGGCTCCTCTCCTGATTTTAATTTTTTTAGGCTCCTCTCCTGATTTTAATTTTTTTAGGCTCCTCTCCTTTTTTTTTATTCTCTTAGGCTCTTCTCCTGATTTTAAGATTTTTAGGCTCATTTCCTGATTTAAAATTTTTTTGGCTCCTCTCCTGATTTTAATTTTTTCAGGCTCCTCTCCTGATTATAATTTTTTAAGGCTCCTCTCCTGATTTTAAGATTTTTAGGTTCCTCTCCTGATTTTCAGATTTTTATACTCCTCTCCTGATTTTAGTTTTTCAGGCTCCTCTCCTGCTTTTAATATTTTTAGACTCCTCTCCTGATTATAATTTTTGTAGGCTCCTCTCCTGATTTTAATTTTTTTAGGCTCCTCTCCTTATTTTTGTTTTTTTTTAGGCTCCTCTCCTGATTTTTAGATTTTTAGGCTCGTCTCCTGATTTTAAGATTTTTATAGTCCTCTCCTTATTTTAATTTTTTTAGGCTCCTCTCCTGATTTTAATTTTTTTAGGCTCCTCTCCTTATTTTTATTCTCTTAGGCTCTTCTCCTGATTTTAAGATTTTTAGGCTCCTCTCCTGATTTAATTTTTTCAGGCTCCTCTCCTGATTATAATTTTTTTAGTCTCCTCTCCTGATTTTTAGACTTTTAGACTCTTCTCTTGATTTTATTTTATTAAGCCCCTCTCCTGATTTTTAGATTTTTAGGCTCCTCTCCTGATTTTAATTTTTTTAGGCACCTTTCCTGATTTAAAATTTTTTTGGGCTCCTCTCCTGATTTTAATTGTTTTAGGCTCCTCTCCTGATTTTAATTGTTTTAGGCTCCTCTCCTGATTTTAATTGTTTTAGGCTCCTCTCCTGATTTTAATTGTTTTAGGCTCCTCTCCTGATTTTAATTTTATTTGGGCTCCTCTCCTGATTTTAATTTTTTTAGGCTCCTTTCCTGATTTTTAAATTTTCGGTCTCCTCTCCTTATTTTTATTCTCTTAGGCTCCTCTCCTGATTTTAATTGTTTTAGGCTCCTCTCCTGATTTTAATTGTTTTAGGCTCCTCTCCTGATTTTAATTGTTTTAGGCTCCTCTCCTGATTTTAATTTTTTTAGGCTGCTTTCCTGATTTTAATTTTTTTGTGCTCCTCTCCTGGTTTTAATTTTTTTAGACTCCTCTCCTGATTTTAATTTTTTTAGGCTCCTCTCCTGATTTTAATTTTTTTAGGCTCCTTTCCTTATTTTTATTCTCTTAGGCTCTTCTCCTGATTTTAAGGTTTTTAGGCTCATTTCTTGATTTAAATTTTTTTGGCTACTCTCCTGATTTTAATTTTTCAGGCTCCTCTCCTGATTATAATTTTTTAAGGCTCCTCTCCTGATTTTAATTTTTTTAGACCCTTCTCCTGATTTTAATTTTTTTAAACTCCTCTCCTGATTTTAATTTTTTTAGGCTGCTATCTTGATTTTTATTCTCCTAGGCTCTTCTCCTGATTTTAATATTTTTAGGCTCCTTTCCTGATTTTTATTTTTTTAGGCTCCTCTGCTGGTTTTAATTTTTCTTTGGCTCCTCT
Source organism: Manacus candei (assembly GCF_025592945.1). Taxonomy (NCBI): domain Eukaryota; kingdom Metazoa; phylum Chordata; class Aves; order Passeriformes; family Pipridae; genus Manacus; species Manacus candei. The sequence goes on from NW_026138110.1 coordinate 3,662,625, forward strand.
CCTGATTTTTAGATTTTTAGGCTCCTCTCCTGATTTCAATTTTTTTAGGCTCCTCTCCTGATTTTTGTTTTTTTATGCTCCTCTCCTGATTTTAGTTTTTTTAGTTTCCTCTCCTGATATTAATTTTTTTAGGCTCCTCTCATGATTCTAGTTTTTGTAGTCTCCTGTCCTGATTTTAATTTTTGTAGGCTCCTGTCCTGATTTTAATTTTTGTAGGCTCCTGTCCTGATTTTAATTTTTTTAAGCTTTTCTCCTTTTTTTAATTTTTTTAGGCTCCTCTCCTGATTTTAATTTTTTTAGGCTCTTCTCCTGATTTTTGTTTTTTTTAGGCTCCTCTCCTGATTTTTAGATTTTTAGGCTCCTCTCCTGATTTTTAGATTTTTATGCTCTTCTCCTGATTTTAATTTTTTTAGGCTCCTCTCCTGATTTTATTTTTTTTAGACTCCTCTCCTGATTTTAATTTGTTTAGTGTCCTCTTCTGATTTTAATTTTTTTTAGGCTGCTCTCTTGATTATTATTCTCTTAGGATCTTCTCCTGATTTTAATTTTTTTAGGCTCCTCTCCTGATTCTTAGATTTTTAGGCTCGTCTCCAGATTTTTAGATTTTTATACTCCTTTCCTGATTTTAATTTTTTTAGGCTCCTCTCCTGATTTTAATTTTTTTAGGCTGCTCTTCTTATTTTAATTCTCTTAGGCTCTTCTCCTGATTTTAAGATTTTTAGGCTCATTTCCTGATTTAAAATTTTTTTGGCTCCTCTCCTGATTTTAATTTTTTTAGACTCCTCTCCTGATTTTTAGGATTTTATGCTCGTCTCCTGATTTTTAGATTTTTAGGCTCCTCTCCTGATTTTCAGATTTTTAGGCTCCTCTCCTGATTTTCAGATTTTTCAGGCTCCTCTCCTGATTATAATTTTTTAAGGCTCCTCTCCTGATTGCAATTTTTTTAGACTCTTCTCCTGATTTTAAATTTTTTTAGGCTCCTCTCCTGATTTTGGTTTTTTTTAGGCTCCTCTCCTGATTTTGGTTTTTTTTTAGGCTCCTCTCCTGATTTTGGTTTTTTTTTAGGCTCCTCTCCTGATTTTTAGATTTTTAGGCTCCTCTCCTGATTTTCATTTTTTTATACTCCTCTCCTGATTTTAATTTTTTTAGACTCCTCTCCTGATTTTAATTTATTAGCCCCCTCTCCTGATTTTAAGATTTTTAGGCTCCTCTCCTGATTTTCAGATTTTTATACTCCTCTCCTGATTTTAGTTTTTCAGGCTCCTCTCCTGATTTTAATTTTTTTAGGCTCCTCTCCTGATTTTAATTTTTTTAGGCTCCTCTCCTTTTTTTTTATTCTCTTAGGCTCTTCTCCTGATTTTAAGATTTTTAGGCTCATTTCCTGATTTAAAATTTTTTTGGCTCCTCTCCTGATTTTAATTTTTTCAGGCTCCTCTCCTGATTATAATTTTTTCAGGCTCCTCTCCTGATTATAATTTTTTAAGGCTCCTCTCCTGATTTTAAGATTTTTAGGTTCCTCTCCTGATTTTCAGATTTTTATACTCCTCTCCTGATTTTAGTTTTTCAGGCTCCTCTCCTGCTTTTAATATTTTTAGGCTCCTCTCCTGATTTTAATTTTTTTAGGCTGCTCTCCTTTTTTTTTATTCTCTTAGGCTCTTCTCCTGATTTTAAGATTTTTAGGCTCATTTCCTGATTTAAAATTTTTTGGGCTCGTCTCCTGATTTTAATTTTTTCAGGCTCCTCTCCTGATTATAATTTTTTAAGGCTCCTCTCCTGATTTTAATTTTTTTAGACTTATCTCCTTATTTTAATTTTTTTAGGCTCCTCTCCTGATTTTTGGTTTTTTTTAGGCTCCTCTCCTGATTTTTAGATTTTTTGGCTCCTCTCCTGATTTTAATTTTTTTAGACTCCTCTCCTGATTTTTGTTTTTTTTAGGCTCCTCTCCTGATTTTAAATTTTTATACTCCTCTCCTGATTTTAATTTTTTTAGGCTCCTTTCCTGATTTCAAGATTTTTAGGCTCCTCTCCTGATTTCCGATTTTTAGGCTCCTCTCCTGATTTTAGTTTTTTCAGGCTCCTCTCCTGATTATAATTTTTTTACTCTCCTCTCCTGATTTAGATTTTTAGACCCTTCTCCTGATTTTATTTTATTAGGCCCCTCTCCTGATTTTTAGATTTTTAGGCTCCTCTCCTGATTTTAATTGTTTTAGGCTCCTCTCCTGATTTTAATTTTTTTAGGCTGCCCTCCTGATTTTAATTTTTTTGTGCTCCTCTCCTGGTTTTAATTTTTTTAGACTCCTCTCCTGATTTTAAGATTTTTAGTCTCCTCTCCTGATTTGAATTTTTTTTGGCAGCTCTCTTGATTTTTATTCTCTTAGGCTCTTCTCCTGATTTTAATATTTTTAGGCTCCTTTCCTGATTTAAAATTTTTTTGAGCTCCTGTCCTGATTTTAATTTTTTTTAGGCTCCTCTCCTGATTTTAATTTTTTTAGGCTGCTCTCTTGATTTTTATTCTCTTAGGCTCTACTCCTGATTTTAATATTTTTAGGCTCTTTTCCTGATTTTAATTTTTTTTGGCTCCTCTCCTGATTTTTAGATTTTTAGGCTCCTCTCCTGATTTCAATTTTTTTAGGCTCCTCTCCTGATATTAATTTTTTTAGGTTCCTCTCCTGATATTAATTTTTTTAGGCTCCTCTCCTGATTTTTGTTTTATTTAGGCTCCTCTCCTGATTTTAATTTTTTTAGGTTCCTCTCCTGATATTAATTTTTTTAGGCTCCTCTCCTGATTTTTGTTTTTTTTAGGCTCCTCTCCTGATTTTAATTTTTTTAGGTTCCTCTCCTGATATTAATTTTTTTAGGCTCCTCTCCTGATTTTTAGATTTTTAGTCTCCTCTCCTGATTTTTATTCTCTTAGGCTCCTCTCCTGCTTTGAATTTTTTTAGGCTCCTCTGCTGGTTTTAATTTTTTTAGGCTCCTCTCCTTATTTTTATTCTCTTAGGCTCTTCTCCTGATTTTAAGATTTTTAGGCTCCTCTCCTGATTTAATTTTTTCAGGCTCCTCTCCTGATTATAATTTTTTTAGTCTCCTCTCCTGATTTTTAGACTTTTAGACTCTTCTCTTGATTTTATTTTATTAAGCCCCTCTCCTGATTTTTAGATTTTTAGGCTCCTCTCCTGATTTTAATTTTTTTAGGCACCTTTCCTGATTTAAAATTTTTTTGGGCTCCTCTCCTGATTTTAATTGTTTTAGGCTCCTCTCCTGATTTTAATTGTTTTAGGCTCCTCTCCTGATTTTAATTGTTTTAGGCTCCTCTCCTGATTTTAATTGTTTTAGGCTCCTCTCCTGATTTTAATTTTATTTGGGCTCCTCTCCTGATTTTAATTTTTTTAGGCTCCTTTCCTGATTTTTAAATTTTCGGTCTCCTCTCCTTATTTTTATTCTCTTAGGCTCCTCTCCTGATTTTAATTGTTTTAGGCTCCTCTCCTGATTTTAATTGTTTTAGGCTCCTCTCCTGATTTTAATTGTTTTAGGCTCCTCTCCTGATTTTAATTTTTTTAGGCTGCTTTCCTGATTTTAATTTTTTTGTGCTCCTCTCCTGGTTTTAATTTTTTTAGACTCCTCTCCTGATTTTAATTTTTTTAGGCTCCTCTCCTGATTTTAATTTTTTTAGGCTCCTTTCCTTATTTTTATTCTCTTAGGCTCTTCTCCTGATTTTAAGGTTTTTAGGCTCATTTCTTGATTTAAATTTTTTTGGCTACTCTCCTGATTTTAATTTTTCAGGCTCCTCTCCTGATTATAATTTTTTAAGGCTCCTCTCCTGATTTTAATTTTTTTAGACCCTTCTCCTGATTTTAATTTTTTTAAACTCCTCTCCTGATTTTAATTTTTTTAGGCTGCTATCTTGATTTTTATTCTCCTAGGCTCTTCTCCTGATTTTAATATTTTTAGGCTCCTTTCCTGATTTTTATTTTTTTAGGCTCCTCTGCTGGTTTTAATTTTTCTTTGGCTCCTCTCCTGATTTTTAGATTTTTAGGCTCCTCTCCTGATTTCAATTTTTTTAGGCTCCTCTCCTGATTTTTGTTTTTTTATGCTCCTCTCCTGATTTTAGTTTTTTTAGTTTCCTCTCCTGATATTAATTTTTTTAGGCTCCTCTCATGATTCTAGTTTTTGTAGTCTCCTGTCCTGATTTTAATTTTTGTAGGCTCCTGTCCTGATTTTAATTTTTGTAGGCTCCTGTCCTGATTTTAATTTTTTTAAGCTTTTCTCCTTTTTTTAATTTTTTTAGGCTCCTCTCCTGATTTTAATTTTTTTAGGCTCTTCTCCTGATTTTTGTTTTTTTTAGGCTCCTCTCCTGATTTTTAGATTTTTAGGCTCCTCTCCTGATTTTTAGATTTTTATGCTCTTCTCCTGATTTTAATTTTTTTAGGCTCCTCTCCTGATTTTATTTTTTTTAGACTCCTCTCCTGATTTTAATTTGTTTAGTGTCCTCTTCTGATTTTAATTTTTTTTAGGCTGCTCTCTTGATTATTATTCTCTTAGGATCTTCTCCTGATTTTAATTTTTTTAGGCTCCTCTCCTGATTTTTGTTTTTTTTTTAGGCTCCTCTCCTGATTCTTAGATTTTTAGGCTCGTCTCCAGATTTTTAGATTTTTATACTCCTTTCCTGATTTTAATTTTTTTTGGCTCCTCTCCTGATTTTAATTTTTTTAGGCTGCTCTTCTTATTTTAATTCTCTTAGGCTCTTCTCCTGATTTTAAGATTTTTAGGCTCATTTCCTGATTTAAAATTTTTTTGGCTCCTCTCCTGATTTTAATTTTTTTAGACTCCTCTCCTGATTTTTAGGATTTTATGCTCGTCTCCTGATTTTTAGATTTTTAGGCTCCTCTCCTGATTTTCAGATTTTTAGGCTCCTCTCCTGATTTTCAGATTTTTCAGGCTCCTCTCCTGATTATAATTTTTTAAGGCTCCTCTCCTGATTGCAATTTTTTTAGACTCTTCTCCTGATTTTAAATTTTTTTAGGCTCCTCTCCTGATTTTGGTTTTTTTTAGGCTCCTCTCCTGATTTTGGTTTTTTTTTAGGCTCCTCTCCTGATTTTGGTTTTTTTTTAGGCTCCTCTCCTGATTTTTAGATTTTTAGGCTCCTCTCCTGATTTTCATTTTTTTATACTCCTCTCCTGATTTTAATTTTTTTAGACTCCTCTCCTGATTTTAATTTATTAGCCCCCTCTCCTGATTTTAAGATTTTTAGGCTCCTCTCCTGATTTTCAGATTTTTATACTCCTCTCCTGATTTTAGTTTTTCAGGCTCCTCTCCTGATTTTAATTTTTTTAGGCTCCTCTCCTGATTTTAATTTTTTTAGGCTCCTCTCCTTTTTTTTTATTCTCTTAGGCTCTTCTCCTGATTTTAAGATTTTTAGGCTCATTTCCTGATTTAAAATTTTTTTGGCTCCTCTCCTGATTTTAATTTTTTCAGGCTCCTCTCCTGATTATAATTTTTTCAGGCTCCTCTCCTGATTATAATTTTTTAAGGCTCCTCTCCTGATTTTAAGATTTTTAGGTTCCTCTCCTGATTTTCAGATTTTTATACTCCTCTCCTGATTTTAGTTTTTCAGGCTCCTCTCCTGCTTTTAATATTTTTAGGCTCCTCTCCTGATTTTGGTTTTTTTTAGGCTCCTCTCCTGATTTTTGTTTTTTTTTTTAGGCTCCTCTCCTGATTTTTAGATTTTTATACTCCTCCCCTGATTTTAATTTTTTTATGCTCCTTTCCTGATTTTAATTTTTTTAGGCTCCTCTCCTGATTTTAATTTTTTTAGGCTGCTCTCCTTATTTTTATTCTCTTAGGCTCTTCTCCTGATTTTAAGATTTTTAGGCCGGCCCAAGAACTGCACCTGAAACCAAGAAGGTAAGGGCTTTCCTTCCAGGGGAAAAGGATTGATGTTGACCTTGCAGGACTCCTCGAGCCGAAAAGGGCAGTCCAGCTCCCTAAATTGAATACGGATGAGGATTCCTCCCAGACAAAAGATAGCACACCAGAAAGCTCTTGCTGCTTAAGGAGTGCCCAGGCTGGCCCACCACCGGCACCTGAAATTAAAAGGGTCGGTGCTCGCTTTGCTGTGGAAAAGGGCTGTTGTTAGGAATCCTGCACTGAAACTGGCAGTCCGACTCCCAAAATTGCATCCGGATGAAGATTGTTGCAAGACAAAAGGTGCCAGGACAGAGAGATGTTGCTGCCCACAGAGTGCCTAGGCTAGCCCACCAACTGCACCTGAGACCCTGAGGGTAAGCACTTTCTTGCCTGGGAGAAAGGGCTGTTGTTCGCTTGCAGGAGTCCTGCACTGAAATTGCCAGTCCAAGTCCCAGAATTGAATACAGACGAGGATTCCTCCCAGACAAAAGGTGCCAGCACAGAGAGCTCTTGCTGCCCATGGACTGCCCTGGCTGGCCCACCAACTGCACCTGAGACCCCAAAGGTAAGGACCTTTATTCTTGGGGAAAAGGGCTGTAGTTCACGTGCAGGAGTCCTGCACTGAAATTGCCAGTCCGACTCCCAGAATTGAATACGGATGAGGATTCCACCAAGATAAAAGGTGCCACCACAGAAAGCTCTTGCTGCCCATGGAGTGCCTAGGCTGGCCCACCAACTGCACCTGAGACCCTGAGGGTAAGCACTTTCTTGCCTGGGAGAAAGGGCTGTTGTTCGCCTGCAGGAGTCCTGCACTGAAATTGCCAGTCCAAGTCCCAGAATTGAATACAGACGAGGATTCCTCCCAGACAAAAGGTGCCAGCACAGAGAGCTCTTGCTGCTCATGGACTGCCCTGGCTGGTCCACCAACTGCACCTGAGACCCCAAAGGTAAGGACCTTTTTTCTTGGGGAAAAGGGCTGTAGTTCACATGCAGGAGTCCTGTGCTGCAACTGCCAGTCCGACTCCCAGAATTGAATACGGAGGAGGATTCCACCAAGATAAAAGGTGCCACCACAGAAAGCTCTTGCTGCCCATGGAGTGCCTAGGCTGGCCCACCAACTGCACCTGAAACCCAAAGGTTTCAGGCTTTCTGTCCTGGCCATAAGGGCTGTTGTTACCTTGCAGCGATCCTACTGCCGAAATGGGCAGTCCAGCTCCCAAAATTCCATACGGACGAAGATTCCTCCCAGACTAAAGGTGACACCACACAAAGCTCTTGCTGCCCAGCGAGTGTCCAGGCCGGCCCACCAACTGCACCTGAAACCAAGAAGGTAAGGGCTTTCCCTCCAGGGGAAAAGGGTTGATGTGACCCTGCAGGACTCCTCGAGCCGAAAGGGGCAGTCCAGCTCCCAAAATTGAATACGGATGAGGATTCCTCCCAGACAAAAGGTAGCACACCAGAAAGCTCTTGCTGCTTAAGGAGTGCCCAGGCTGGCCCACCACCGGCACCTGAAATTAAAAGGGTCGGTGCTCGCTTTGCTGTGGAAAAGGGCTGTTGTTAGGAATCCTGCACTGAAACTGGCAGTCCGACTCCCAAAATTGCATCCGGATGAAGATTGTTGCAAGACAAAAGGTGCCAGGACAGAGAGATGTTGCTGCCCACCTAGGCTAGTGCCTAGGCTAGCCCACCAACTGCACCTGAGACCCTGAGGGTAAGCACTTTCTTACCTGGGAGAAAGGGCTGTTGTTCGCTTGCAGGAGTCCTGCACTGAAATTGCCAGTCCAAGTCCCAGAATTGAATACAGACGAGGATTCCTCCCAGACAAAAGGTGCCAGCACAGAGAGCTCTTGCTGCCCATGGACTGCCCTGGCTGGCCCACCAACTGCACCTGAAAGCCAGAGGTTCCACCGTTTGTTTCCTCGGGATAATGGCTGTTGTTGTCTTTTTTCAGCCCTGTCCTGAAACTGCCAGTCCAAGTCCGAACATGGCATACGGACGAAGATTCCTCCCAGACCAAAGGTGCCAGCACAGAGAGCTCTTGCTGCCCAGCGAGTGTCCAGGCTGGCCCACCAACTGCACCTGAGACCCCAAAGGTAAGGACCTTTTTTCTTGGGGAAAAGGGCTGTAGTTCACGTGCAGGAGTCCTGCGCTGCAATCGCCAGTCCGACTCCCAGAATTGAATACAGAGGAGTATTCCACCAAGATAAAAGGTGCCACCACAGAAAGCTCTTGCTGCCCATGGAGTGCCTAGGCTGGCCCACCAACTGCACCTGAAACCCTGAGGGTAAGCACTTTCTTGCCTGGGAGAAAGGGCTGTTGTTCGCTTGCAGGAGTCCTGCACTGAAATTGCCAGTCCAAGTTCCAGAATTGAATACAGACGAGGATTCCTCCCAGACAAAAGGTGCCAGTACAGAGAGCTCTTGCTGCCCATGGACTGCCCTGGCTGGCCCACCAACTGCACCTGAGACCCCAAAGGTAAGGACCTTTTTTCTTGGGGAAAAGGGCTGTAGTTCACGTGAAGGGTCCTGCGCTGCAATTGCCAGTCCAACTCCCAGAATTGAATACGGAGGAGGATTCCACCAAGATAAAAGGTGCCACCACAGAAAGCTCTTGCTGCCCATGGAGTGCCTAGGCTGGCCCACCAACTGCACCTGAAACCCAAAGGTTTCAGGCTTTCTGTCCTGGCCATAAGGGCTGTTGTTACCTTGCAGCGATCCTACTGCCGAAATGGGCAGTCCAGCTCCCAAAATTCCATACGGACGAAGATTCCTCCCAGATCAAAGGTGACACCACACAAAGCTCTTGCTGCCCAGCGAGTGTCCAGGCCGGCCCACCAACTGCACCTGAAACCAAGAAGGTAAGGGCTTTCCTTCCAGGGGAAAAGGGTTGATGTGACCTTGCAGGACTCCTCGAGCCGAAAGGGGCAGTCCAGCTCCCAAAATTGAATACGGATGAGGATTCCTCCCAGACAAAAGGTAGCACACCAGAAAGCTCTTGCTGCCTAAGGAGTGCCCAGGCTGGCCTACCAACTGCACCTGAAGTTAAAATGGTCAGTGCTTTGTTTCCTGTGTAAAAGGGCTGTTGTTCATTTTTAGGAATCCTGTGCTGAAACTGCCAGTCTGACTCCCAATATTCCATACAGGTCAAGATTCCTGCAAGACAAAAGGTGCCAGGACAGAGAGATGTTGCTGCCCATCGAGTGCCCAAACTGGCCCACCAAATGCACCTAACAGCCAAAGGTTCCAGGCTTTCTTTCCTGGGAATAAGGGCTGTTGATCGTGTTTTTAATCCTGTGCTGAAACTGTCAGTCTTTACTCCCAAAATTGCATAAGGATGAAGATTCCTCCCAGACAAAAGGTTCCAGGACAGAGAGCTCTTGTTTCCCATGGAGTTTCATAGCAGCTACCCCTGAGGCCCTGAGGGTAAGGGCTTTCTTTCCTGGGGAAACAGGCTCTTGTTCACTTACAGGTGTCCTGAACCGAGAAAGATGGTTTGACTTCTTAAAATGAAATCAGATGAGGATTCCTCCCAAACAAATGGTGACAGGACAGAAAGATCTTCCTGCACAGGGAGTGCCACACCACCTGCATGTGCAGCCCTGAGATTAAGGGCTTTATTATCTGGGGGAAAGGGCTATTATTTGGTTTCCAGAGACTTGTAGTGATAATGATGGTGCAACTCTCAAAAGTGAAAACAGGTGAACATAACTCTGAGACAAAAGATGCCAGGACAGACATCTGTGGCTTCCCATGGAGTGCCCTGGGTGTCTCATGTAGTACACCTGAGAGTCTGAGGCTACATGTTGCCTTTCATGGGGAAATGGTCTGTAATTCGCTTGCAGGAGGCTGGTGCCAAGATAGCTGGACCGACTTGCCAAAATTCAAAAGGGATGAAGATTCCTCCCAGGCAAAAGGTGCCACCACACAAACATCTTGTTGCCCATGGAGTGCCCAGGCTGGTCCATCAACTGCACCTGAATCCCCACGTTTACAGGCTTTCTCTCCTGTGGGAAAGGTCTGGTTTTTGCTTTTCAGAGCCCTCCCCTGAAAGTGAAGTCTGACTCCCTCTACTGAATGCCAACAAAGATTCCTCCCAGACAAAAGGTTCTACCACAGAAAGCTGTTGCCACCCATGAAGTGTCGCACCACCTGCACCTGAGACCGTGAGGGTAAGGGATTTCCTTCCTGAGGATTCTTTCCCTGGTTCTTTCCTGGTTTTCCTGCTCTGAAAATTCCAGTCTGAGTCCTGAAATTGAACATGAATGAGTATTCCTCTTGGACCAAAGGTGCCACCACAGGGAACTTTGCTGCTCATGGAGTGTCCAGCCTGGCCCACCAACTGCCCCTAAAATTTTAAGGCTACAAGCTGTCTTTCCTGGGGAAAAGGGCTGTAATTCATTTGCAAGAGCCTTGCAGTGAAATTGCCACTCCGTCTCCCAAAACTGAACATGGACAAAGTTTTCTCTCAGAAAAAAGGTGCCAGGACAGAAAACTCTTGTTGCCTATGGAGTTTCACACTATCTGCACCTGAAACCCTGAGGGTCAGGGCTTTGTTTCCTTGGGGATACGGCTGTCTGTTGCTTGCAAGAGTCCTGCCTCAAATACCTGATCCTCCTCTCCAAAGTGAACATGGATGAAGATTTCTCCGAAACCAAAGGTAACCGGACAGAAAAATCTTGCTGCCTGTGAAACTAATTAATTAGTAACCCATTAGGGTGCAGTGCAAGAAATAAATTACTGAATTAGGTCATTAGTGAATAATTAGCATGCCTTGTAAAAGGAGAATTAGTTAATTGGTAGCTAATTAAGGTGTGGTGGAAAAGTTAATTACTTTATTATCAAAGGGGAAAAGGGTCCTCATTCACTTTCAGGAGCCTTGCAGGGAAATTGGCCATGTCAGTCCCCAGATTGAACACAACTGAAGCTTTTTGTCAGAGAAAAGCTGCTAGAGTCAGAAGCTCTTTCTGCCTATGCAGTGCCTGGATTTCTCTTCACCTCCCAGACCATTAGGGTGAGGGCTTGCTTTCCCCCAGGGAAAAGGGTTCTTGTTCATTTCCAGGAGCCCTGCAGTGAAATTTGCTATATCAGCCCCCAGATTGAACACAACTGAAGCTTTTTGACAGAGAAAAGCTGCTAAGGTTAGAAGCTCTTGCTGCCTATGTAGTGCCCGGATTTCTCTTCACCTCCCAGACCATTAGGGTGAGGGCTTGCTTTCCCCCGGGAAAAGGGTTCTTGTTCATTTCCAGGAGCCCTGCAGTGAAATTTGCCATATCAGCCCCCAGATTGAACACAGCTAAAGCTTTTTCTCAGAGAAAAGATGCTAGGACCAGAAACTCTTGCTGCCTGTGGAATGTCCGGGTGACCCACCACCTTAACCTTTCATCTTCTTTGATAAGTTAATTTTTTGTCTGCATTTTTAGGTTGTTTATCTTGTTCTTCCTCTGTCCAACAGAAAAGTTCAGTTTCTTACCTGGTCTCTGCTGTTTCAGTGGGTATAGCTGCAGAAAGAGAGATGGTGTATTTATCCTCATTAGCAGTGTTTTCCTGCATCAGGGCCTTTACTTCTCCTGAACATGGAAAACTCAGTGCTACTCCTCCCAGAGCTTTTATACTTTGTGGCATTTGGCTCCTCCCTTTCCCTCGAGCCTCATGGGAAGGTATGTGGGTGTGGCCAGGGGTATATTAACCCCAGCCTTTGCCCAAGGAGGTCATTCAGCAGCTGGGCTTCAATGGGATAAGAGCTCTCCCTTTCTTTCAATGAATGGGATTTCTCAAGCTGTTCTTGCTTTATTGAAGCATCAGCTTTGGCATCCAAAGCAACAGAGCTATATATGGTAATGAAGAGGATTACACTCAAATGCAAGGGTTTTAAATTTATTTATTTTGTGTCCTGTGTTGGTAAGCTGCTTTTGTAATTTATTATCTTGTTTTCTTTTTCTTAGGAGCTTTGTATCTTTTGAGATCTCCTGATCATCTCAACTGTAGCTTGGCATTTTTTCACAAGTGTTATCCTATCCTGAGGTGAAGTTGCTCTGTGTTGAAAATGGTTTCAGACACCCAGGTTTGCAAGTAGGTAGTGGGGGGTTACAGCCCAGAGATGGAGTGAGGGCTCAGGTGTCAGCTTAGGAATTGCCAGGAGTGTTTTGAAGGTAGTACGGGTGGAAAGCAGTGTCCAGGAGCCCCCTAAATGCCTGTGAATGCATCCACTGACTTTTCAGATGTGCCACTTAAGTTTTCTGCTCCTTCACCCGGATATTCTGTTTGATTATAGCTGCAGTCTTTGGCTGCAGGCAGTGACCCTTGGTGGTTTGCCAAAAGAGAAGGGAGACTCTTTGAGCTCTCCCCATTTATCTGGGTTACTTTAGTTAGGGTTTCTTTACCATGTCAGAGAGACAGGGTGTAAAGCAGAGTTGAACAGAACAGAGGCCAGAGGAGCAGAGCGAGAAGGTGGGTGGTTACCTGACATCAGCACAAAGACGTGGCTTTTGGCTCCACGTTTACTCGCTGTGTTAAGGATTTTGTTGTTTGGGTTTGTTTTTTCTTTGTTTTCAGATGCAGAGCCCTGGCCCCAGGAGGCTCTAGGCACCGGAGGGGAGGTGATCCAGGTGAGTACCTGTGAGCAAGGTGAGCATTGACTCCAGGACAGAACTAGATGGTCTTCTACAGGTGTTGTGGTGAATCTGTGCACATGCTTTGTTTGTTGTGTTTTCCAGGGGTTCTGCCACCTTCTAACAGACAGTCCAATGCTTCAGGGACCTTGTCAGTAAGAGGTCACTGTGGAGGAGAGGTAGGTAGGAGCTACCCCAGGAAAGCCATCCTTTCAGGCAGTATCTCAGTATGTACATTTGCTTTTGGTTTTTGTACTTTACAGACAGCATGTGCAGCCTCAGAGGGCCGGAGCCACCTGCCAATTAGGTTTGATGGTCTACAGCTGTCTGTGTGAGTAATCTCCTAGTACTACGAGGGTCATCAGTTAAGTCTCAATCTCTTATAGTTGCAGGTGCTATCCAGCCTGCTTTTGGCAATGGAGGAGCATTCAGGTTGAGTCGGGGAGATAGTGAGGAGGTGCTGGGTGTTTCCGAAGCACCACGTAACTTTTTTTCCTCACGCGCCCAGGTACGGCACACGGTGACGGCAGCAGCCTCCGACTGGGGTCGGAGCCAGTGGCCCGAGAACCTCACAGCTTAGGGGACGGGGACTAGCCAATTGCGGGGTTATTGCCCATGTGCTGCCAAACTCTTGTCTCAGTTTTGCTTTTCTTTCTCGCAGCTGACCGAGTCAGGGATCACAGGACCCTCTGAACCAACCGGGGGTCCTTCCTTCGCATCGAAGATGGATTCACATCCCCGACTATGGGAAAGATAAGTGGAGGACTATCACCTGGAGAGGGGATGAGAGCTGGGTCCAGTTTTATGGTTAGGAGGGAGGAATTTTCAAATTAGCATAGGGGAAATGGTCTGCCGTAAGAGGCCCTTGGCACACATAGGAGGAGCAGTTTACTTTCCATCACTGGAGTAGGATGTGCAGGGCAGAGTCGTTCAGGTCTGTGTCGTGTCCTTTGTCCAGTCTGTGTTTTGTGTCTTACAATTCACAATCACAATTCACAGTTGTTCCACCACAGCACTTGTCCAGAAATGTGTCACTGGAGTTTGTGTTTGGCCTGGAACTGCTCTTCCCTGCAGTGTAGACTTGAGGATAGGTGGAGTAGGAAGGAGTCTTGACAGGTAACCTGTGATAGGCTTAGCCACTCAGGGCAGCAGTTCTCCGATCCTCTTGGAGGCAGCCCCTACCTGCAGCATGTGTGCAGTCACGAGAGCGAGCTTTTCTGGAGTGGTATGGCAGGGCCTTTAAGTCGGTCAGTGTTAGTTTGTGCAGGTTGTCTTTGGACCCCAGATGGCTTGTCTAAAGAGAAATTAGTATTGCACAGCAGTTAAGGTCCCTCCATTTATATGGCTGACTTTCGTAACTCATTTCTTTGCAGTGTCAGAGGGACTGGATGTAAAGCAGAGATAAAAAGAAGAGGCCGGAGGAGCAGAGTCAAAAGGTGGCTTCTCATGTGAGGTCAGAGCCAAGACATGACTTTTGGCTCTAGGTTTACTTGATCATTTGGATGGTTTGGTGGCTAGTTTTGTGGTTTTGGGGTTTTTTTAAGATGCGGAGCCCTTGGCCCAGCAGCCGATAGGCACCAGAGGGAAGCTGAGCCCGGTGAGGACGGTGAGCAGTGACTGCAGGACACAACTAGATGCTCTTTTGTCGGCAGGGTACTTGTGGTGAATCTGCATAAATACTTGGTTTTTTGTTCTACAGGCAGTGCACCGACTTCTAACGTACAGTCCAGCGTGACAGGGACCCTGCCTGTAAGAGGTCACGGTCAATGGGTGTCAGACAGAAACTACCATGGACCAGCATACTCTTGGACAGTATGTCAGCAAAGAGATTTCCGTTGGGTTTTTATTGCAGGAGACGTACGCAGCCTCGTAGGGCTGAAGCCAACTCAAAATGACGTGATGAACACACGGATTGGTTCTCTTGAGCTGTCCTTGTAGGTAATCTCCGAGTATTAAAAGGATCAGCAATGAAGCATTGAGCTTGTTCGATGGCAGGTGCCATCTGGCTAACGTGGGAGCAGATGAGCATTGGAGGTGAGTTGGGGAGGCAGCAGGAGGAGCGGGGATCCCCTGCAGCTTTAGAGATGCCATCTAATTTTGTCTCTGGCTCACTCAGGTATCCCAGAAGATGGCAGCCAGAGTGTCCGAGTCCGGTGAGAGCCAGCGACCCGAGGACCTGCCTGGTCGAGAGTGAGTCGAGGGCTCATGGGGTCTGGGCCCACGTGCCACACTACTGAGATACGGTGTCTGGTTTTCTTTCTCGCAGTTGACTGCCGGTAGTCTGACGATGGGAGGACCTCTGAGCCAGCCAGGTGCCCCTCCTGTGCATGAAAGATGGCTTCGCATCCCCGGCTCTCGGAAAGATAAGTGCCGGGCAAAGCCCCAGAGAGGGGTTGGGAGTCGGTGCAAGTGTGTGCCTCGCCTGGAGGGATTTTTGAAATGAGTCCGGTGCAAGGCATATCCTGTGACAGGCTATTTGGGCGCCTGCAAGGAAGGGCTTACTTTTGATCCTTGGATTCACGTGTGCCGGGCAGAGCAGTTGCGGTCTGTGTCCCGTCCTTTGTCTGGTCCCCGTTTTGTGTCACGTGGTGCGTGTGGTGTCTCACTTGGGGTCAGCCTGGACCTGCTCTGCCCTGCTCCGTGCATCAGTGGGGAGATGGAATCTGGCTCCGAGTCTCAGGTCAGCATGTCAGTTCCCTTAGAGAGTCGAGCCGATGGCTGTGCAGTCTGTGAGCAGGATGGTCTTGCGATGCCCTGCTGGGGTGTGTAGAGTCCCGGCTAGGTAGAGTAGCAAAGAGTGTCCGGGGTTTGGAGGTTTTTGGCTTTCGTTGTGAGCAATTCCTAAATGTTGGAGAGCTGAGTGTTTGAGCGTTTGTCCATTTCATTTGCAGGGGCGGTCTTGGGAGCAGCTGAAGAGAGAGGAGCCTTGGAGGTGAGTTGGGGAGGCAGCAGGAGGAGCGGGGATCCCCTGCAGCTTTAGAGATGCCATCTAATTTTGTCTCTGGCTCACTCAGGTATCCCAGAAGATGGCAGCCAGAGTGTCCGAGTCCGGTGAGAGCCAGCGACCCGAGGACCTGCCTGGTCGAGAGTGAGTCGCGGGCTCTTGGGGCTGGGACCACGTGCCACACTACTGAGATACGGTGTCTGGTTTTCTTTCTCGCAGTTGACTGCCGGTAGTCTGACGATGGGAGGACCTCTGAGCCAGCCCAGGTGCCCCTCCTGTGCATGAAAGATGGCTTCGCCTCCCCGGCTCTCGGAAAGATAAGTGCCGGGCAAAGCCCCAGAGAGGGGTTGGGAGTCGGTGCAAGTGTGTGCCTCGCCTGGAGGGATTTTTGAAATGAGTCCGGTGCAAGGCGTATCCTGTGACAGGCTATTTGGGCGCCTGCAAGGAAGGGCTTACTTTTGATCCTTGGATTCACGTGTGCCGGGCAGAGCAGTTGCGGTCTGTGTCCCGTCCTTTGTCTGGTCCCCGTTTTGTGTCACGTGGTGCGTGTGGTGTCTCACTTGGGGTCAGCCTGGACCTGCTCTGCCCTGCTCCGTGCATCAGTGGGGAGATGGAATCTGGCTCCGAGTCTCAGGTCAGCATGTCAGTTCCCTTAGAGAGTCGAGCCGATGGCTGTGCAGTCTGTGAGCAGGATGGTCTTGCGATGCCCTGCTGGGGTGTGTAGAGTCCCGTCTAGGTAGAGTAGCAAAGAGTGTCCGGGGTTTGGAGGTTTTGGCTTTCGTTGTGAGCAATTCCTTAATGTTGGAGAGCTGAGTGTTTGAGCGTTTGGCCATTTCATTTGCAGGGGCGGTCTTGGGAGCAGCTGAAGAGAGAGGAGTCTTGGAGGTGAGTTGGGGAGGCAGCAGGAGGAGCGGGGATCCCCTGCAGCTTTAGAGATGCCATCTAATTTTGTCTCTGGCTCACTCAGGTATCCCAGAAGATGGCAGCCAGAGTGTCCGAGTCCGGTGAGAGCCAGCGACCCGAGGACCTGCCTGGTCGAGAGTGAGTCGAGGGCTCATGGGGTCTGGGCCCACGTGCCACACTACTGAGATACGGTGTCTGGTTTTCTTTCTCGCAGTTGACTGCCGGTAGTCTGACGATGGGAGGACCTCTGAGCCAGCCCAGGTGCCCCTCCTGTGCATGAAAGATGGCTTCGCATCCCCGGCTCTCTCGGAAAGATAAGTGCCGGGCAAAGCCCCAGAGAGGGGTTGGGAGTCGGTGCAAGTGTGTGCCTCGCCTGGAGGGATTTTTGAAATGAGTCCGGTGCAAGGCGTATCCTGTGACAGGCTATTTGGGCGCCTGCAAGGAAGGGCTTACTTTTGATCCTTGGATTCACGTGTGCCAGGCAGAGCAGTTGCGGTCTGTGTCCCGTCCTTTGTCTGGTCCCCGTTTTGTGTCACGTGGTGCGTGTGGTGTCTCACTTGGGGTCAGCCTGGACCTGCTCTGCCCTGCTCCGTGCATCAGTGGGGAGATGGAATCTGGCTCCGAGTCTCAGGTCAGCATGTCAGCTCCCTTAGAGAGTCGAGCCGATGGCTGTGCAGTCTGTGAGCAGGATGGTCTTGCGATGCCCTGCTGGGGTGTGTAGAGTCCCGTCTAGGTAGAGTAGCAAAGAGTGTCCGGGGTTTGGAGGTTTTGGCTTTCGTTGTGAGCAATTCCTTAATGTTGGAGAGCTGAGTGTTTGAGCGTTTGGCCATTTCATTTGCAGGGGCGGTCTTGGGAGCAGCTGAAGAGAGAGGAGCCTTGGAGGTGAGTTGGGGAGGCAGCAGGAGGAGCGGGGATCCCCTGCAGCTTTAGAGATGCCATCTAATTTTGTCTCTGGCTCACTCAGGTATCCCAGAAGATGGCAGCCAGAGTGTCCGAGTCCGGTGAGAGCCAGCGACCCGAGGACCTGCCTGGTCGAGAGTGAGTCGAGGGCTCATGGGGTCTGGGCCCACGTGCCACACTACTGAGATACGGTGTCTGGTTTTCTTTCTCGCAGTTGACTGCCGGTAGTCTGACGATGGGAGGACCTCTGAGCCAGCCCAGGTGCCCCTCCTGTGCATGAAAGATGGCTTCGCATCCCCGGCTCTCTCGGAAAGATAAGTGCCGGGCAAAGCCCCAGAGAGGGGTTGGGAGTCGGTGCAAGTGTGTGCCTCGCCTGGAGGGATTTTTGAAATGAGTCCGGTGCAAGGCGTATCCTGTGACAGGCTATTTGGGCGCCTGCAAGGAAGGGCTTACTTTTGATCCTTGGATTCACGTGTGCCGGGCAGAGCAGTTGCGGTCTGTGTCCCGTCCTTTGTCTGGTCCCCGTTTTGTGTCACGTGGTGCGTGTGGTGTCTCACTTGGGGTCAGCCTGGACCTGCTCTGCCCTGCTCCGTGCATCAGTGGGGAGATGGAATCTGGCTCCGAGTCTCAGGTCAGCATGTCAGTTCCCTTAGAGAGTCGAGCCGATGGCTGTGCAGTCTGTGAGCAGGATGGTCTTGCGATGCCCTGCTGGGGTGTGTAGAGTCCCGGCTAGGTAGAGTAGCAAAGAGTGTCCGGGGTTTGGAGGTTTTGGCTTTCGTTGTGAGCAATTCCTTAATGTTGGAGAGCTGAGTGTTTGAGCGTTTGGCCATTTCATTTGCAGGGGCGGTCTTGGGAGCAGCTGAAGAGAGAGGAGCCTTGGAGGTGAGTTGGGGAGGCAGCAGGAGGAGCGGGGATCCCCTGCAGCTTTAGAGATGCCATCTAATTTTGTCTCTGGCTCACTCAGGTATCCCAGAAGATGGCAGCCAGAGTGTCCGAGTCCGGTGAGAGCCAGCGACCCGAGGACCTGCCTGGTCGAGAGTGAGTCGAGGGCTCATGGGGTCTGGGCCCACGTGCCACACTACTGAGATACGGTGTCTGGTTTTCTTTCTCGCAGTTGACTGCCGGTAGTCTGACGATGGGAGGACCTCTGAGCCAGCCCAGGTGCCCCTCCTGTGCATGAAAGATGGCTTCGCATCCCCGGCTCTCTCGGAAAGATAAGTGCCGGGCAAAGCCCCAGAGAGGGGTTGGGAGTCGGTGCAAGTGTGTGCCTCGCCTGGAGGGATTTTTGAAATGAGTCCGGTGCAAGGCGTATCCTGTGACAGGCTATTTGGGCGCCTGCAAGGAAGGGCTTACTTTTGATCCTTGGATTCACGTGTGCCGGGCAGAGCAGTTGCGGTCTGTGTCCCGTCCTTTGTCTGGTCCCCGTTTTGTGTCACGTGGTGCGTGTGGTGTCTCACTTGGGGTCAGCCTGGACCTGCTCTGCCCTGCTCCGTGCATCAGTGGGGAGATGGAATCTGGCTCCGAGTCTCAGGTCAGCATGTCAGCTCCCTTAGAGAGTCGAGCCGATGGCTGTGCAGTCTGTGAGCAGGATGGTCTTGCGATGCCCTGCTGGGGTGTGTAGAGTCCCGGCTAGGTAGAGTAGCAAAGAGTGTCCGGGGTTTGGAGGTTTTGGCTTTCGTTGTGAGCAATTCCTTAATGTTGGAGAGCTGAGTGTTTGAGCGTTTGGCCATTTCATTTGCAGGGGCGGTCTTGGGAGCAGCTGAAGAGAGAGGAGCCTTGGAGGTGAGTTGGGGAGGCAGCAGGAGGAGCGGGGATCCCCTGCAGCTTTAGAGATGCCATCTAATTTTGTCTCTGGCTCACTCAGGTATCCCAGAAGATGGCAGCCAGAGTGTCCGAGTCCAGTGAGAGCCAGCGACCCGAGGACCTGCCTGGTCGAGAGTGAGTCGAGGGCTCATGGGGTCTGGGCCCACGTGCCACACTACTGAGATACGGTGTCTGGTTTTCTTTCTCGCAGTTGACTGCCGGTAGTCTGACGATGGGAGGACCTCTGAGCCAGCCAGGTGCCCCTCCTGTGCATGAAAGATGGCTTCGCCTCCCCGGCTCTCAGAAAGATAAGTGCCGGGCAAAGCCCCAGAGAGGGGTTGGGAGTCGGTGCAAGTGTGTGCCTCGCCTGGAGGGATTTTTGAAATGAGTCCGGTGCAAGGCGTATCCTGTGACAGGCTATTTGGGCGCCTGCAAGGAAGGGCTTACTTTTGATCCTTGGATTCACGTGTGCCGGGCAGAGCAGTTGCGGTCTGTGTCCCGTCCTTTGTCTGGTCCCCGTTTTGTGTCACGTGGTGCGTGTGGTGTCTCACTTGGGGTCAGCCTGGACCTGCTCTGCCCTGCTCCGTGCATCAGTGGGGAGATGGAATCTGGCTCCGAGTCTCAGGTCAGCATGTCAGTTCCCTTAGAGAGTCGAGCCGATGGCTGTGCAGTCTGTGAGCAGGATGGTCTTGCGATGCCCTGCTGGGGTGTGTAGAGTCCCGTCTAGGTAGAGTAGCAAAGAGTGTCCGGGGTTTGGAGGTTTTGGCTTTCGTTGTGAGCAATTCCTTAATGTTGGAGAGCTGAGTGTTTGAGCGTTTGGCCATTTCATTTGCAGGGGCGGTCTTGGGAGCAGCTGAAGAGAGAGGAGCCTTGGAGGTGAGTTGGGGAGGCAGCAGGAGGAGCGGGGATCCCCTGCAGCTTTAGAGATGCCATCTAATTTTGTCTCTGGCTCACTCAGGTATCCCAGAAGATGGCAGCCAGAGTGTCCGAGTCCGGTGAGAGCCAGCGACCCGAGGACCTGCCTGGTCGAGAGTGAGTCGCGGGCTCTTGGGGCTGGGACCACGTGCCACACTACTGAGATACGGTGTCTGGTTTTCTTTCTCGCAGTTGACTGCCGGTAGTCTGACGATGGGAGGACCTCTGAGCCAGCCCAGGTGCCCCTCCTGTGCATGAAAGATGGCTTCGCATCCCCGGCTCTCGGAAAGATAAGTACCGGGCAAAGCCCCAGAGAGGGGTTGGGAGTCGGTGCAAGTGTGTGCCTCGCCTGGAGGGATTTTTGAAATGAGTCCGGTGCAAGGCGTATCCTGTGACAGGCTATTTGGGCGCCTGCAAGGAAGGGCTTACTTTTGATCCTTGGATTCACGTGTGCCGGGCAGAGCAGTTGCGGTCTGTGTCCCGTCCTTTGTCTGGTCCCCGTTTTGTGTCACGTGGTGCGTGTGGTGTCTCACTTGGGGTCAGCCTGGACCTGCTCTGCCCTGCTCCGTGCATCAGTGGGGAGATGGAATCTGGCTCCGAGTCTCAGGTCAGCATGTCAGCTCCCTTAGAGAGTCGAGCCGATGGCTGTGCAGTCTGTGAGCAGGATGGTCTTGCGATGCCCTGCTGGGGTGTGTAGAGTCCCGTCTAGGTAGAGTAGCAAAGAGTGTCCGGGGTTTGGAGGTTTTGGCTTTCGTTGTGAGCAATTCCTTAATGTTGGAGAGCTGAGTGTTTGAGCGTTTGGCCATTTCATTTGCAGGGGCGGTCTTGGGAGCAGCTGAAGAGAGAGGAGCCTTGGAGGTGAGTTGGGGAGGCAGCAGGAGGAGCGGGGATCCCCTGCAGCTTTAGAGATGCCATCTAATTTTGTCTCTGGCTCACTCAGGTATCCCAGAAGATGGCAGCCAGAGTGTCCGAGTCCGGTGAGAGCCAGCGACCCGAGGACCTGCCTGGTCGAGAGTGAGTCGAGGGCTCATGGGGTCTGGGCCCACGTGCCACACTACTGAGATACGGTGTCTGGTTTTCTTTCTCGCAGTTGACTGCCGGTAGTCTGACGATGGGAGGACCTCTGAGCCAGCCAGGTGCCCCTCCTGTGCATGAAAGATGGCTTCGCATCCCCGGCTCTCGGAAAGATAAGTGCCGGGCAAAGCCCCAGAGAGGGGTTGGGAGTCGGTGCAAGTGTGTGCCTCGCCTGGAGGGATTTTTGAAATGAGTCCGGTGCAAGGCGTATCCTGTGACAGGCTATTTGGGCGCCTGCAAGGAAGGGCTTACTTTTGATCCTTGGATTCACGTGTGCCGGGCAGAGCAGTTGCGGTCTGTGTCCCGTCCTTTGTCTGGTCCCCGTTTTGTGTCACGTGGTGCGTGTGGTGTCTCACTTGGGGTCAGCCTGGACCTGCTCTGCCCTGCTCCGTGCATCAGTGGGGAGATGGAATCTGGCTCCGAGTCTCAGGTCAGCATGTCAGTTCCCTTAGAGAGTCGAGCCGATGGCTGTGCAGTCTGTGAGCAGGATGGTCTTGCGATGCCCTGCTGGGGTGTGTAGAGTCCCGGCTAGGTAGAGTAGCAAAGAGTGTCCGGGGTTTGGAGGTTTTGGCTTTCGTTGTGAGCAATTCCTTAATGTTGGAGAGCTGAGTGTTTGAGCGTTTGGCCATTTCATTTGCAGGGGCGGTCTTGGGAGCAGCTGAAGAGAGAGGAGCCTTGGAGGTGAGTTGGGGAGGCAGCAGGAGGAGCGGGGATCCCCTGCAGCTTTAGAGATGCCATCTAATTTTGTCTCTGGCTCACTCAGGTATCCCAGAAGATGGCAGCCAGAGTGTCCGAGTCCGGTGAGAGCCAGCGACCCGAGGACCTGCCTGGTCGAGAGTGAGTCGAGGGCTCATGGGGTCTGGGCCCACGTGCCACACTACTGAGATACGGTGTCTGGTTTTCTTTCTCGCAGTTGACTGCCGGTAGTCTGACGATGGGAGGACCTCTGAGCCAGCCCAGGTGCCCCTCCTGTGCATGAAAGATGGCTTCGCATCCCCGGCTCTCTCGGAAAGATAAGTGCCGGGCAAAGCCCCAGAGAGGGGTTGGGAGTCGGTGCAAGTGTGTGCCTCGCCTGGAGGGATTTTTGAAATGAGTCCGGTGCAAGGCGTATCCTGTGACAGGCTATTTGGGCGCCTGCAAGGAAGGGCTTACTTTTGATCCTTGGATTCACGTGTGCCAGGCAGAGCAGTTGCGGTCTGTGTCCCGTCCTTTGTCTGGTCCCCGTTTTGTGTCACGTGGTGCGTGTGGTGTCTCACTTGGGGTCAGCCTGGACCTGCTCTGCCCTGCTCCGTGCATCAGTGGGGAGATGGAATCTGGCTCCGAGTCTCAGGTCAGCATGTCAGCTCCCTTAGAGAGTCGAGCCGATGGCTGTGCAGTCTGTGAGCAGGATGGTCTTGCGATGCCCTGCTGGGGTGTGTAGAGTCCCGTCTAGGTAGAGTAGCAAAGAGTGTCCGGGGTTTGGAGGTTTTGGCTTTCGTTGTGAGCAATTCCTTAATGTTGGAGAGCTGAGTGTTTGAGCGTTTGGCCATTTCATTTGCAGGGGCGGTCTTGGGAGCAGCTGAAGAGAGAGGAGCCTTGGAGGTGAGTTGGGGAGGCAGCAGGAGGAGCGGGGATCCCCTGCAGCTTTAGAGATGCCATCTAATTTTGTCTCTGGCTCACTCAGGTATCCCAGAAGATGGCAGCCAGAGTGTCCGAGTCCGGTGAGAGCCAGCGACCCGAGGACCTGCCTGGTCGAGAGTGAGTCGAGGGCTCATGGGGTCTGGGCCCACGTGCCACACTACTGAGATACGGTGTCTGGTTTTCTTTCTCGCAGTTGACTGCCGGTAGTCTGACGATGGGAGGACCTCTGAGCCAGCCCAGGTGCCCCTCCTGTGCATGAAAGATGGCTTCGCATCCCCGGCTCTCTCGGAAAGATAAGTGCCGGGCAAAGCCCCAGAGAGGGGTTGGGAGTCGGTGCAAGTGTGTGCCTCGCCTGGAGGGATTTTTGAAATGAGTCCGGTGCAAGGCGTATCCTGTGACAGGCTATTTGGGCGCCTGCAAGGAAGGGCTTACTTTTGATCCTTGGATTCACGTGTGCCGGGCAGAGCAGTTGCGGTCTGTGTCCCGTCCTTTGTCTGGTCCCCGTTTTGTGTCACGTGGTGCGTGTGGTGTCTCACTTGGGGTCAGCCTGGACCTGCTCTGCCCTGCTCCGTGCATCAGTGGGGAGATGGAATCTGGCTCCGAGTCTCAGGTCAGCATGTCAGTTCCCTTAGAGAGTCGAGCCGATGGCTGTGCAGTCTGTGAGCAGGATGGTCTTGCGATGCCCTGCTGGGGTGTGTAGAGTCCCGTCTAGGTAGAGTAGCAAAGAGTGTCCGGGGTTTGGAGGTTTTGGCTTTCGTTGTGAGCAATTCCTTAATGTTGGAGAGCTGAGTGTTTGAGCGTTTGGCCATTTCATTTGCAGGGGCGGTCTTGGGAGCAGCTGAAGAGAGAGGAGCCTTGGAGGTGAGTTGGGGAGGCAGCAGGAGGAGCGGGGATCCCCTGCAGCTTTAGAGATGCCATCTAATTTTGTCTCTGGCTCACTCAGGTATCCCAGAAGATGGCAGCCAGAGTGTCCGAGTCCGGTGAGAGCCAGCGACCCGAGGACCTGCCTGGTCGAGAGTGAGTCGAGGGCTCATGGGGTCTGGGCCCACGTGCCACACTACTGAGATACGGTGTCTGGTTTTCTTTCTCGCAGTTGACTGCCGGTAGTCTGACGATGGGAGGACCTCTGAGCCAGCCCAGGTGCCCCTCCTGTGCATGAAAGATGGCTTCGCATCCCCGGCTCTCTCGGAAAGATAAGTGCCGGGCAAAGCCCCAGAGAGGGGTTGGGAGTCGGTGCAAGTGTGTGCCTCGCCTGGAGGGATTTTTGAAATGAGTCCGGTGCAAGGCGTATCCTGTGACAGGCTATTTGGGCGCCTGCAAGGAAGGGCTTACTTTTGATCCTTGGATTCACGTGTGCCGGGCAGAGCAGTTGCGGTCTGTGTCCCGTCCTTTGTCTGGTCCCCGTTTTGTGTCACGTGGTGCGTGTGGTGTCTCACTTGGGGTCAGCCTGGACCTGCTCTGCCCTGCTCCGTGCATCAGTGGGGAGATGGAATCTGGCTCCGAGTCTCAGGTCAGCATGTCAGTTCCCTTAGAGAGTCGAGCCGATGGCTGTGCAGTCTGTGAGCAGGATGGTCTTGCGATGCCCTGCTGGGGTGTGTAGAGTCCCGTCTAGGTGGAGTAGCAAAGAGTGTCCGGGGTTTGGAGGTTTTGGCTTTCGTTGTGAGCAATTCCTTAATGTTGGAGAGCTGAGTGTTTGAGCGTTTGTCCATTTCATTTGCAGGGGCGGTCTTGGGAGCAGCTGAAGAGAGAGGAGCCTTGGAGGTGAGTTGGGGAGGCAGCAGGAGGAGCGGGGATCCCCTGCAGCTTTAGAGATGCCATCTAATTTTGTCTCTGGCTCACTCAGGTATCCCAGAAGATGGCAGCCAGAGTGTCCGAGTCCGGTGAGAGCCAGCGACCCGAGGACCTGCCTGGTCGAGAGTGAGTCGAGGGCTCATGGGGTCTGGGCCCACGTGCCACACTACTGAGATACGGTGTCTGGTTTTCTTTCTCGCAGTTGACTGCCGGTAGTCTGACGATGGGAGGACCTCTGAGCCAGCCCAGGTGCCCCTCCTGTGCATGAAAGATGGCTTCGCATCCCCGGCTCTCGGAAAGATAAGTGCCGGGCAAAGCCCCAGAGAGGGGTTGGGAGTCGGTGCAAGTGTGTGCCTCGCCTGGAGGGATTTTTGAAATGAGTCCGGTGCAAGGCGTATCCTGTGACAGGCTATTTGGGCGCCTGCAAGGAAGGGCTTACTTTTGATCCTTGGATTCACGTGTGCCGGGCAGAGCAGTTGCGGTCTGTGTCCCGTCCTTTGTCTGGTCCCCGTTTTGTGTCACGTGGTGCGTGTGGTGTCTCACTTGGGGTCAGCCTGGACCTGCTCTGCCCTGCTCCGTGCATCAGTGGGGAGATGGAATCTGGCTCCGAGTCTCAGGTCAGCATGTCAGTTCCCTTAGAGAGTCGAGCCGATGGCTGTGCAGTCTGTGAGCAGGATGGCCTTGCGATGCCCTGCTGGGGTGTGTAGAGTCCCGGCTAGGTAGAGTAGCAAAGAGTGTCCGGGGTTTGGAGGTTTTGGCTTTCGTTGTGAGCAATTCCTTAATGTTGGAGAGCTGAGTGTTTGAGCGTTTGGCCATTTCATTTGCAGGGGCGGTCTTGGGAGCAGCTGAAGAGAGAGGAGCCTTGGAGGTGAGTTGGGGAGGCAGCAGGAGGAGCGGGGATCCCCTGCAGCTTTAGAGATGCCATCTAATTTTGTCTCTGGCTCACTCAGGTATCCCAGAAGATGGCAGCCAGAGTGTCCGAGTCCGGTGAGACTCTCGACCAGGCAGGTCCTCGGGTCGCTGGCTGAGTCGAGGGCTCATGGGGTCTGGGCCCACGTGCCACACTACTGAGATACGGTGTCTGGTTTTCTTTCTCGCAGTTGACTGCCGGTAGTCTGACGATGGGAGGACCTCTGAGCCAGCCCAGGTGCCCCTCCTGTGCATGAAAGATGGCTTCGCATCCCCGGCTCTCTCGGAAAGATAAGTGCCGGGCAAAGCCCCAGAGAGGGGTTGGGAGTCGGTGCAAGTGTGTGCCTCGCCTGGAGGGATTTTTGAAATGAGTCCGGTGCAAGGCGTATCCTGTGACAGGCTATTTGGGCGCCTGCAAGGAAGGGCTTACTTTTGATCCTTGGATTCACGTGTGCCGGGCAGAGCAGTTGCGGTCTGTGTCCCGTCCTTTGTCTGGTCCCCGTTTTGTGTCACGTGGTGCGTGTGGTGTCTCACTTGGGGTCAGCCTGGACCTGCTCTGCCCTGCTCCGTGCATCAGTGGGGAGATGGAATCTGGCTCCGAGTCTCAGGTCAGCATGTCAGTTCCCTTAGAGAGTCGAGCCGGTGGCTGTGCAGTCTGTGAGCAGGATGGTCTTGCGATGCCCTGCTGGGGTGTGTAGAGTCCCGGCTAGGTAGAGTAGCAAAGAGTGTCCGGGGTTTGGAGGTTTTGGCTTTCGTTGTGAGCAATTCCTTAATGTTGGAGAGCTGAGTGTTTGAGCGTTTGGCCATTTCATTTGCAGGGGCGGTCTTGGGAGCAGCTGAAGAGAGAGGAGCCTTGGAGGTGAGTTGGGGAGGCAGCAGGAGGAGCGGGGATCCCCTGCAGCTTTAGAGATGCCATCTAATTTTGTCTCTGGCTCACTCAGGTATCCCAGAAGATGGCAGCCAGAGTGTCCGAGTCCGGTGAGAGCCAGCGACCCGAGGACCTGCCTGGTCGAGAGTGAGTCGAGGGCTCATGGGGTCTGGGCCCACGTGCCACACTACTGAGATACGGTGTCTGGTTTTCTTTCTCGCAGTTGACTGCCGGTAGTCTGACGATGGGAGGACCTCTGAGCCAGCCCAGGTGCCCCTCCTGTGCATGAAAGATGGCTTCGCATCCCCGGCTCTCTCGGAAAGATAAGTGCCGGGCAAAGCCCCAGAGAGGGGTTGGGAGTCGGTGCAAGTGTGTGCCTCGCCTGGAGGGATTTTTGAAATGAGTCCGGTGCAAGGCGTATCCTGTGACAGGCTATTTGGGCGCCTGCAAGGAAGGGCTTACTTTTGATCCTTGGATTCACGTGTGCCGGGCAGAGCAGTTGCGGTCTGTGTCCCGTCCTTTGTCTGGTCCCCGTTTTGTGTCACGTGGTGCGTGTGGTGTCTCACTTGGGGTCAGCCTGGACCTGCTCTGCCCTGCTCCGTGCATCAGTGGGGAGATGGAATCTGGCTCCGAGTCTCAGGTCAGCATGTCAGCTCCCTTAGAGAGTCGAGCCGATGGCTGTGCAGTCTGTGAGCAGGATGGTCTTGCGATGCCCTGCTGGGGTGTGTAGAGTCCCGGCTAGGTAGAGTAGCAAAGAGTGTCCGGGGTTTGGAGGTTTTGGCTTTCGTTGTGAGCAATTCCTTAATGTTGGAGAGCTGAGTGTTTGAGCGTTTGGCCATTTCATTTGCAGGGGCGGTCTTGGGAGCAGCTGAAGAGAGAGGAGCCTTGGAGGTGAGTTGGGGAGGCAGCAGGAGGAGCGGGGATCCCCTGCAGCTTTAGAGATGCCATCTAATTTTGTCTCTGGCTCACTCAGGTATCCCAGAAGATGGCAGCCAGAGTGTCCGAGTCCGGTGAGAGCCAGCGACCCGAGGACCTGCCTGGTCGAGAGTGAGTCGAGGGCTCATGGGGTCTGGGCCCACGTGCCACACTACTGAGATACGGTGTCTGGTTTTCTTTCTCGCAGTTGACTGCCGGTAGTCTGACGATGGGAGGACCTCTGAGCCAGCCCAGGTGCCCCTCCTGTGCATGAAAGATGGCTTCGCATCCCCGGCTCTCTCGGAAAGATAAGTGCCGGGCAAAGCCCCAGAGAGGGGTTGGGAGTCGGTGCAAGTGTGTGCCTCGCCTGGAGGGATTTTTGAAATGAGTCCGGTGCAAGGCGTATCCTGTGACAGGCTATTTGGGCGCCTGCAAGGAAGGGCTTACTTTTGATCCTTGGATTCACGTGTGCCGGGCAGAGCAGTTGCGGTCTGTGTCCCGTCCTTTGTCTGGTCCCCGTTTTGTGTCACGTGGTGCGTGTGGTGTCTCACTTGGGGTCAGCCTGGACCTGCTCTGCCCTGCTCCGTGCATCAGTGGGGAGATGGAATCTGGCTCCGAGTCTCAGGTCAGCATGTCAGTTCCCTTAGAGAGTCGAGCCGATGGCTGTGCAGTCTGTGAGCAGGATGGTCTTGCGATGCCCTGCTGGGGTGTGTAGAGTCCCGTCTAGGTGGAGTAGCAAAGAGTGTCCGGGGTTTGGAGGTTTTGGCTTTCGTTGTGAGCAATTCCTTAATGTTGGAGAGCTGAGTGTTTGAGCGTTTGGCCATTTCATTTGCAGGGGCGGTCTTGGGAGCAGCTGAAGAGAGAGGAGCCTTGGAGGTGAGTTGGGGAGGCAGCAGGAGGAGCGGGGATCCCCTGCAGCTTTAGAGATGCCATCTAATTTTGTCTCTGGCTCACTCAGGTATCCCAGAAGATGGCAGCCAGAGTGTCCGAGTCCGGTGAGAGCCAGCGACCCGAGGACCTGCCTGGTCGAGAGTGAGTCAAGGGCTCATGGGGTCTGGGCCCACGTGCCACACTACTGAGATACGGTGTCTGGTTTTCTTTCTCGCAGTTGACTGCCGGTAGTCTGACGATGGGAGGACCTCTGAGCCAGCCCAGGTGCCCCTCCTGTGCATGAAAGATGGCTTCGCATCCCCGGCTCTCGGAAAGATAAGTGCCGGGCAAAGCCCCAGAGAGGGGTTGGGAGTCGGTGCAAGTGTGTGCCTCGCCTGGAGGGATTTTTGAAATGAGTCCGGTGCAAGGCGTATCCTGTGACAGGCTATTTGGGCGCCTGCAAGGAAGGGCTTACTTTTGATCCTTGGATTCACGTGTGCCGGGCAGAGCAGTTGCGGTCTGTGTCCCGTCCTTTGTCTGGTCCCCGTTTTGTGTCACGTGGTGCGTGTGGTGTCTCACTTGGGGTCAGCCTGGACCTGCTCTGCCCTGCTCCGTGCATCAGTGGGGAGATGGAATCTGGCTCCGAGTCTCAGGTCAGCATGTCAGCTCCCTTAGAGTCGAGCCGATGGCTGTGCAGTCTGTGAGCAGGATGGTCTTGCGATGCCCTGCTGGGGTGTGTAGAGTCCCGTCTAGGTAGAGTAGCAAAGAGTGTCCGGGGTTTGGAGGTTTTTGGCTTTCGTTGTGAGCAATTCCTAAACGTTGGAGAGCTGAGTGTTTGAGCGTTTGGCCATTTCATTTGCAGGGGCGGTCTTGGGAGCAGCTGAAGAGAGAGGAGTCTTGGAGGTGAGTTGGGGAGGCAGCAGGAGGAGCGGGGATCCCCTGCAGCTTTAGAGATGCCATCTAATTTTGTCTCTGGCTCACTCAGGTATCCCAGAAGATGGCAGCCAGAGTGTCCGAGTCCGGTGAGAGCCAGCGACCCGAGGACCTGCCTGGTCGAGAGTGAGTCGCGGGCTCTTGGGGCTGGGACCACGTGCCACACTACTGAGATACGGTGTCTGGTTTTCTTTCTCGCAGTTGACTGCCGGTAGTCTGACGATGGGAGGACCTCTGAGCCAGCCCAGGTGCCCCTCCTGTGCATGAAAGATGGCTTCGCATCCCCGGCTCTCGGAAAGATAAGTGCCGGGCAAAGCCCCAGAGAGGGGTTGGGAGTCGGTGCAAGTGTGTGCCTCGCCTGGAGGGATTTTTGAAATGAGTCCGGTGCAAGGCGTATCCTGTGACAGGCTATTTGGGCGCCTGCAAGGAAGGGCTTACTTTTGATCCTTGGATTCACGTGTGCCGGGCAGAGCAGTTGCGGTCTGTGTCCCGTCCTTTGTCTGGTCCCCGTTTTGTGTCACGTGGTGCGTGTGGTGTCTCACTTGGGGTCAGCCTGGACCTGCTCTGCCCTGCTCCGTGCATCAGTGGGGAGATGGAATCTGGCTCCGAGTCTCAGGTCAGCATGTCAGTTCCCTTAGAGAGTCGAGCCGATGGCTGTGCAGTCTGTGAGCAGGATGGTCTTGCGATGCCCTGCTGGGGTGTGTAGAGTCCCGTCTAGGTAGAGTAGCAAAGAGTGTCCGGGGTTTGGAGGTTTTTGGCTTTCGTTGTGAGCAATTCCTAAACGTTGGAGAGCTGAGTGTTTGAGCGTTTGTCCATTTCATTTGCAGGGGCGGTCTTGGGAGCAGCTGAAGAGAGAGGAGCCTTGGAGGTGAGTTGGGGAGGCAGCAGGAGGAGCGGGGATCCCCTGCAGCTTTAGAGATGCCATCTAATTTTGTCTCTGGCTCACTCAGGTATCCCAGAAGATGGCAGCCAGAGTGTCCGAGTCCGGTGAGAGCCAGCGACCCGAGGACCTGCCTGGTCGAGAGTGAGTCGAGGGCTCATGGGGTCTGGGCCCACGTGCCACACTACTGAGATACGGTGTCTGGTTTTCTTTCTCGCAGTTGACTGCCGGTAGTCTGACGATGGGAGGACCTCTGAGCCAGCCCAGGTGCCCCTCCTGTGCATGAAAGATGGCTTCGCATCCCCGGCTCTCGGAAAGATAAGTGCCGGGCAAAGCCCCAGAGAGGGGTTGGGAGTCGGTGCAAGTGTGTGCCTCGCCTGGAGGGATTTTTGAAATGAGTCCGGTGCAAGGCGTATCCTGTGACAGGCTATTTGGGCGCCTGCAAGGAAGGGCTTACTTTTGATCCTTGGATTCACGTGTGCCGGGCAGAGCAGTTGCGGTCTGTGTCCCGTCCTTTGTCTGGTCCCCGTTTTGTGTCACGTGGTGCGTGTGGTGTCTCACTTGGGGTCAGCCTGGACCTGCTCTGCCCTGCTCCGTGCATCAGTGGGGAGATGGAATCTGGCTCCGAGTCTCAGGTCAGCATGTCAGTTCCCTTAGAGAGTCGAGCCGATGGCTGTGCAGTCTGTGAGCAGGATGGTCTTGCGATGCCCTGCTGGGGTGTGTAGAGTCCCGGCTAGGTAGAGTAGCAAAGAGTGTCCGGGGTTTGGAGGTTTTTGGCTTTCGTTGTGAGCAATTCCTAAACGTTGGAGAGCTGAGTGTTTGAGCGTTTGGCCATTTCATTTGCAGGGGCGGTCTTGGGAGCAGCTGAAGAGAGAGGAGCCTTGGAGGTGAGTTGGGGAGGCAGCAGGAGGAGCGGGGATCCCCTGCAGCTTTAGAGATGCCATCTAATTTTGTCTCTGGCTCACTCAGGTATCCCAGAAGATGGCAGCCAGAGTGTCCGAGTCCGGTGAGAGCCAGCGACCCGAGGACCTGCCTGGTCGAGAGTGAGTCGCGGGCTCTTGGGGCTGGGACCACGTGCCACACTACTGAGATACGGTGTCTGGTTTTCTTTCTCGCAGTTGACTGCCGGTAGTCTGACGATGGGAGGACCTCTGAGCCAGCCCAGGTGCCCCTCCTGTGCATGAAAGATGGCTTCGCATCCCCGGCTCTCGGAAAGATAAGTGCCGGGCAAAGCCCCAGAGAGGGGTTGGGAGTCGGTGCAAGTGTGTGCCTCGCCTGGAGGGATTTTTGAAATGAGTCCGGTGCAAGGCGTATCCTGTGACAGGCTATTTGGGCGCCTGCAAGGAAGGGCTTACTTTTGATCCTTGGATTCACGTGTGCCGGGCAGAGCAGTTGCGGTCTGTGTCCCGTCCTTTGTCTGGTCCCCGTTTTGTGTCACGTGGTGCGTGTGGTGTCTCACTTGGGGTCAGCCTGGACCTGCTCTGCCCTGCTCCGTGCATCAGTGGGGAGATGGAATCTGGCTCCGAGTCTCAGGTCAGCATGTCAGCTCCCTTAGAGTCGAGCCGATGGCTGTGCAGTCTGTGAGCAGGATGGTCTTGCGATGCCCTGCTGGGGTGTGTAGAGTCCCGTCTAGGTAGAGTAGCAAAGAGTGTCCGGGGTTTGGAGGTTTTTGGCTTTCGTTGTGAGCAATTCCTAAACGTTGGAGAGCTGAGTGTTTGAGCGTTTGTCCATTTCATTTGCAGGGGCGGTCTTGGGAGCAGCTGAAGAGAGAGGAGCCTTGGAGGTGAGTTGGGGAGGCAGCAGGAGGAGCGGGGATCCCCTGCAGCTTTAGAGATGCCATCTAATTTTGTCTCTGGCTCACTCAGGTATCCCAGAAGATGGCAGCCAGAGTGTCCGAGTCCGGTGAGAGCCAGCGACCCGAGGACCTGCCTGGTCGAGAGTGAGTCGCGGGCTCTTGGGGCTGGGACCACGTGCCACACTACTGAGATACGGTGTCTGGTTTTCTTTCTCGCAGTTGACTGCCGGTAGTCTGACGATGGGAGGACCTCTGAGCCAGCCCAGGTGCCCCTCCTGTGCATGAAAGATGGCTTCGCATCCCCGGCTCTCGGAAAGATAAGTGCCGGGCAAAGCCCCAGAGAGGGGTTGGGAGTCGGTGCAAGTGTGTACCTCGCCTGGAGGGATTTTTGAAATGAGTCCGGTGCAAGGCGTATCCTGTGACAGGCTATTTGGGCGCCTGCAAGGAAGGGCTTACTTTTGATCCTTGGATTCACGTGTGCCGGGCAGAGCAGTTGCGGTCTGTGTCCCGTCCTTTGTCTGGTCCCCGTTTTGTGTCACGTGGTGCGTGTGGTGTCTCACTTGGGGTCAGCCTGGACCTGCTCTGCCCTGCTCCGTGCATCAGTGGGGAGATGGAATCTGGCTCCGAGTCTCAGGTCAGCATGTCAGTTCCCTTAGAGAGTCGAGCCGATGGCTGTGCAGTCTGTGAGCAGGATGGTCTTGCGATGCCCTGCTGGGGTGTGTAGAGTCCCGTCTAGGTAGAGTAGCAAAGAGTGTCCGGGGTTTGGAGGTTTTGGCTTTCGTTGTGAGCAATTCCTTAATGTTGGAGAGCTGAGTGTTTGAGCGTTTGGCCATTTCATTTGCAGGGGCGGTCTTGGGAGCAGCTGAAGAGAGAGGAGCCTTGGAGGTGAGTTGGGGAGGCAGCAGGAGGAGCGGGGATCCCCTGCAGCTTTAGAGATGCCATCTAATTTTGTCTCTGGCTCACTCAGGTATCCCAGAAGATGGCAGCCAGAGTGTCCGAGTCCGGTGAGAGCCAGCGACCCGAGGACCTGCCTGGTCGAGAGTGAGTCGAGGGCTCATGGGGTCTGGGCCCACGTGCCACACTACTGAGATACGGTGTCTGGTTTTCTTTCTCGCAGTTGACTGCCGGTAGTCTGACGATGGGAGGACCTCTGAGCCAGCCAGGTGCCCCTCCTGTGCATGAAAGATGGCTTCGCATCCCCGGCTCTCGGAAAGATAAGTGCCGGGCAAAGCCCCAGAGAGGGGTTGGGAGTCGGTGCAAGTGTGTGCCTCGCCTGGAGGGATTTTTGAAATGAGTCCGGTGCAAGGCGTATCCTGTGACAGGCTATTTGGGCGCCTGCAAGGAAGGGCTTACTTTTGATCCTTGGATTCACGTGTGCCGGGCAGAGCAGTTGCGGTCTGTGTCCCGTCCTTTGTCTGGTCCCCGTTTTGTGTCACGTGGTGCGTGTGGTGTCTCACTTGGGGTCAGCCTGGACCTGCTCTGCCCTGCTCCGTGCATCAGTGGGGAGATGGAATCTGGCTCCGAGTCTCAGGTCAGCATGTCAGCTCCCTTAGAGAGTCGAGCCGATGGCTGTGCAGTCTGTGAGCAGGATGGTCTTGCGATGCCCTGCTGGGGTGTGTAGAGTCCCGTCTAGGTAGAGTAGCAAAGAGTGTCCGGGGTTTGGAGGTTTTTGGCTTTCGTTGTGAGCAATTCCTAAACGTTGGAGAGCTGAGTGTTTGAGCGTTTGGCCATTTCATTTGCAGGGGCGGTCTTGGGAGCAGCTGAAGAGAGAGGAGCCTTGGAGGTGAGTTGGGGAGGCAGCAGGAGGAGCGGGGATCCCCTGCAGCTTTAGAGATGCCATCTAATTTTGTCTCTGGCTCACTCAGGTATCCCAGAAGATGGCAGCCAGAGTGTCCGAGTCCGGTGAGAGCCAGCGACCCGAGGACCTGCCTGGTCGAGAGTGAGTCGAGGGCTCATGGGGTCTGGGCCCACGTGCCACACTACTGAGATACGGTGTCTGGTTTTCTTTCTCGCAGTTGACTGCCGGTAGTCTGACGATGGGAGGACCTCTGAGCCAGCCCAGGTGCCCCTCCTGTGCATGAAAGATGGCTTCGCATCCCCGGCTCTCGGAAAGATAAGTGCCGGGCAAAGCCCCAGAGAGGGGTTGGGAGTCGGTGCAAGTGTGTGCCTCGCCTGGAGGGATTTTTGAAATGAGTCCGGTGCAAGGCGTATCCTGTGACAGGCTATTTGGGCGCCTGCAAGGAAGGGCTTACTTTTGATCCTTGGATTCACGTGTGCCGGGCAGAGCAGTTGCGGTCTGTGTCCCGTCCTTTGTCTGGTCCCCGTTTTGTGTCACGTGGTGCGTGTGGTGTCTCACTTGGGGTCAGCCTGGACCTGCTCTGCCCTGCTCCGTGCATCAGTGGGGAGATGGAATCTGGCTCCGAGTCTCAGGTCAGCATGTCAGTTCCCTTAGAGAGTCGAGCCGATGGCTGTGCAGTCTGTGAGCAGGATGGTCTTGCGATGCCCTGCTGGGGTGTGTAGAGTCCCGGCTAGGTAGAGTAGCAAAGAGTGTCCGGGGTTTGGAGGTTTTGGCTTTCGTTGTGAGCAATTCCTTAATGTTGGAGAGCTGAGTGTTTGAGCGTTTGGCCATTTCATTTGCAGGGGCGGTCTTGGGAGCAGCTGAAGAGAGAGGAGCCTTGGAGGTGAGTTGGGGAGGCAGCAGGAGGAGCGGGGATCCCCTGCAGCTTTAGAGATGCCATCTAATTTTGTCTCTGGCTCACTCAGGTATCCCAGAAGATGGCAGCCAGAGTGTCCGAGTCCGGTGAGAGCCAGCGACCCGAGGACCTGCCTGGTCGAGAGTGAGTCGAGGGCTCATGGGGTCTGGGCCCACGTGCCACACTACTGAGATACGGTGTCTGGTTTTCTTTCTCGCAGTTGACTGCCGGTAGTCTGACGATGGGAGGACCTCTGAGCCAGCCCAGGTGCCCCTCCTGTGCATGAAAGATGGCTTCGCATCCCCGGCTCTCTCGGAAAGATAAGTGCCGGGCAAAGCCCCAGAGAGGGGTTGGGAGTCGGTGCAAGTGTGTGCCTCGCCTGGAGGGATTTTTGAAATGAGTCCGGTGCAAGGCGTATCCTGTGACAGGCTATTTGGGCGCCTGCAAGGAAGGGCTTACTTTTGATCCTTGGATTCACGTGTGCCGGGCAGAGCAGTTGCGGTCTGTGTCCCGTCCTTTGTCTGGTCCCCGTTTTGTGTCACGTGGTGCGTGTGGTGTCTCACTTGGGGTCAGCCTGGACCTGCTCTGCCCTGCTCCGTGCATCAGTGGGGAGATGGAATCTGGCTCCGAGTCTCAGGTCAGCATGTCAGTTCCCTTAGAGAGTCGAGCCGATGGCTGTGCAGTCTGTGAGCAGGATGGTCTTGCGATGCCCTGCTGGGGTGTGTAGAGTCCCGTCTAGGTGGAGTAGCAAAGAGTGTCCGGGGTTTGGAGGTTTTGGCTTTCGTTGTGAGCAATTCCTTAATGTTGGAGAGCTGAGTGTTTGAGCGTTTGGCCATTTCATTTGCAGGGGCGGTCTTGGGAGCAGCTGAAGAGAGAGGAGCCTTGGAGGTGAGTTGGGGAGGCAGCAGGAGGAGCGGGGATCCCCTGCAGCTTTAGAGATGCCATCTAATTTTGTCTCTGGCTCACTCAGGTATCCCAGAAGATGGCAGCCAGAGTGTCCGAGTCCGGTGAGAGCCAGCGACCCGAGGACCTGCCTGGTCGAGAGTGAGTCGAGGGCTCATGGGGTCTGGGCCCACGTGCCACACTACTGAGATACGGTGTCTGGTTTTCTTTCTCGCAGTTGACTGCCGGTAGTCTGACGATGGGAGGACCTCTGAGCCAGCCCAGGTGCCCCTCCTGTGCATGAAAGATGGCTTCGCATCCCCGGCTCTCGGAAAGATAAGTGCCGGGCAAAGCCCCAGAGAGGGGTTGGGAGTCGGTGCAAGTGTGTGCCTCGCCTGGAGGGATTTTTGAAATGAGTCCGGTGCAAGGCGTATCCTGTGACAGGCTATTTGGGCGCCTGCAAGGAAGGGCTTACTTTTGATCCTTGGATTCACGTGTGCCGGGCAGAGCAGTTGCGGTCTGTGTCCCGTCCTTTGTCTGGTCCCCGTTTTGTGTCACGTGGTGCGTGTGGTGTCTCACTTGGGGTCAGCCTGGACCTGCTCTGCCCTGCTCCGTGCATCAGTGGGGAGATGGAATCTGGCTCCGAGTCTCAGGTCAGCATGTCAGCTCCCTTAGAGTCGAGCCGATGGCTGTGCAGTCTGTGAGCAGGATGGTCTTGCGATGCCCTGCTGGGGTGTGTAGAGTCCCGTCTAGGTAGAGTAGCAAAGAGTGTCCGGGGTTTGGAGGTTTTTGGCTTTCGTTGTGAGCAATTCCTAAACGTTGGAGAGCTGAGTGTTTGAGCGTTTGGCCATTTCATTTGCAGGGGCGGTCTTGGGAGCAGCTGAAGAGAGAGGAGCCTTGGAGGTGAGTTGGGGAGGCAGCAGGAGGAGCGGGGATCCCCTGCAGCTTTAGAGATGCCATCTAATTTTGTCTCTGGCTCACTCAGGTATCCCAGAAGATGGCAGCCAGAGTGTCCGAGTCCGGTGAGAGCCAGCGACCCGAGGACCTGCCTGGTCGAGAGTGAGTCGCGGGCTCTTGGGGCTGGGACCACGTGCCACACTACTGAGATACGGTGTCTGGTTTTCTTTCTCGCAGTTGACTGCCGGTAGTCTGACGATGGGAGGACCTCTGAGCCAGCCCAGGTGCCCCTCCTGTGCATGAAAGATGGCTTCGCATCCCCGGCTCTCGGAAAGATAAGTGCCGGGCAAAGCCCCAGAGAGGGGTTGGGAGTCGGTGCAAGTGTGTGCCTCGCCTGGAGGGATTTTTGAAATGAGTCCGGTGCAAGGCGTATCCTGTGACAGGCTATTTGGGCGCCTGCAAGGAAGGGCTTACTTTTGATCCTTGGATTCACGTGTGCCGGGCAGAGCAGTTGCGGTCTGTGTCCCGTCCTTTGTCTGGTCCCCGTTTTGTGTCACGTGGTGCGTGTGGTGTCTCACTTGGGGTCAGCCTGGACCTGCTCTGCCCTGCTCCGTGCATCAGTGGGGAGATGGAATCTGGCTCCGAGTCTCAGGTCAGCATGTCAGTTCCCTTAGAGAGTCGAGCCGATGGCTGTGCAGTCTGTGAGCAGGATGGTCTTGCGATGCCCTGCTGGGGTGTGTAGAGTCCCGTCTAGGTAGAGTAGCAAAGAGTGTCCGGGGTTTGGAGGTTTTTGGCTTTCGTTGTGAGCAATTCCTAAACGTTGGAGAGCTGAGTGTTTGAGCGTTTGTCCATTTCATTTGCAGGGGCGGTCTTGGGAGCAGCTGAAGAGAGAGGAGCCTTGGAGGTGAGTTGGGGAGGCAGCAGGAGGAGCGGGGATCCCCTGCAGCTTTAGAGATGCCATCTAATTTTGTCTCTGGCTCACTCAGGTATCCCAGAAGATGGCAGCCAGAGTGTCCGAGTCCGGTGAGAGCCAGCGACCCGAGGACCTGCCTGGTCGAGAGTGAGTCGCGGGCTCTTGGGGCTGGGCCCACGTGCCACACTACTGAGATACGGTGTCTGGTTTTCTTTCTCGCAGTTGACTGCCGGTAGTCTGACGATGGGAGGACCTCTGAGCCAGCCCAGGTGCCCCTCCTGTGCATGAAAGATGGCTTCGCATCCCCGGCTCTCGGAAAGATAAGTGCCGGGCAAAGCCCCAGAGAGGGGTTGGGAGTCGGTGCAAGTGTGTGCCTCGCCTGGAGGGATTTTTGAAATGAGTCCGGTGCAAGGCGTATCCTGTGACAGGCTATTTGGGCGCCTGCAAGGAAGGGCTTACTTTTGATCCTTGGATTCACGTGTGCCGGGCAGAGCAGTTGCGGTCTGTGTCCCGTCCTTTGTCTGGTCCCCGTTTTGTGTCACGTGGTGCGTGTGGTGTCTCACTTGGGGTCAGCCTGGACCTGCTCTGCCCTGCTCCGTGCATCAGTGGGGAGATGGAATCTGGCTCCGAGTCTCAGGTCAGCATGTCAGCTCCCTTAGAGTCGAGCCGATGGCTGTGCAGTCTGTGAGCAGGATGGTCTTGCGATGCCCTGCTGGGGTGTGTAGAGTCCCGTCTAGGTAGAGTAGCAAAGAGTGTCCGGGGTTTGGAGGTTTTTGGCTTTCGTTGTGAGCAATTCCTAAACGTTGGAGAGCTGAGTGTTTGAGCGTTTGTCCATTTCATTTGCAGGGGCGGTCTTGGGAGCAGCTGAAGAGAGAGGAGCCTTGGAGGTGAGTTGGGGAGGCAGCAGGAGGAGCGGGGATCCCCTGCAGCTTTAGAGATGCCATCTAATTTTGTCTCTGGCTCACTCAGGTATCCCAGAAGATGGCAGCCAGAGTGTCCGAGTCCGGTGAGAGCCAGCGACCCGAGGACCTGCCTGGTCGAGAGTGAGTCGCGGGCTCTTGGGGCTGGGACCACGTGCCACACTACTGAGATACGGTGTCTGGTTTTCTTTCTCGCAGTTGACTGCCGGTAGTCTGACGATGGGAGGACCTCTGAGCCAGCCCAGGTGCCCCTCCTGTGCATGAAAGATGGCTTCGCATCCCCGGCTCTCGGAAAGATAAGTGCCGGGCAAAGCCCCAGAGAGGGGTTGGGAGTCGGTGCAAGTGTGTGCCTCGCCTGGAGGGATTTTTGAAATGAGTCCGGTGCAAGGCGTATCCTGTGACAGGCTATTTGGGCGCCTGCAAGGAAGGGCTTACTTTTGATCCTTGGATTCACGTGTGCCGGGCAGAGCAGTTGCGGTCTGTGTCCCGTCCTTTGTCTGGTCCCCGTTTTGTGTCACGTGGTGCGTGTGGTGTCTCACTTGGGGTCAGCCTGGACCTGCTCTGCCCTGCTCCGTGCATCAGTGGGGAGATGGAATCTGGCTCCGAGTCTCAGGTCAGCATGTCAGTTCCCTTAGAGAGTCGAGCCGATGGCTGTGCAGTCTGTGAGCAGGATGGTCTTGCGATGCCCTGCTGGGGTGTGTAGAGTCCCGTCTAGGTAGAGTAGCAAAGAGTGTCCGGGGTTTGGAGGTTTTGGCTTTCGTTGTGAGCAATTCCTTAATGTTGGAGAGCTGAGTGTTTGAGCGTTTGGCCATTTCATTTGCAGGGGCGGTCTTGGGAGCAGCTGAAGAGAGAGGAGCCTTGGAGGTGAGTTGGGGAGGCAGCAGGAGGAGCGGGGATCCCCTGCAGCTTTAGAGATGCCATCTAATTTTGTCTCTGGCTCACTCAGGTATCCCAGAAGATGGCAGCCAGAGTGTCCGAGTCCGGTGAGAGCCAGCGACCCGAGGACCTGCCTGGTCGAGAGTGAGTCGAGGGCTCATGGGGTCTGGGCCCACGTGCCACACTACTGAGATACGGTGTCTGGTTTTCTTTCTCGCAGTTGACTGCCGGTAGTCTGACGATGGGAGGACCTCTGAGCCAGCCAGGTGCCCCTCCTGTGCATGAAAGATGGCTTCGCATCCCCGGCTCTCGGAAAGATAAGTGCCGGGCAAAGCCCCAGAGAGGGGTTGGGAGTCGGTGCAAGTGTGTGCCTCGCCTGGAGGGATTTTTGAAATGAGTCCGGTGCAAGGCGTATCCTGTGACAGGCTATTTGGGCGCCTGCAAGGAAGGGCTTACTTTTGATCCTTGGATTCACGTGTGCCGGGCAGAGCAGTTGCGGTCTGTGTCCCGTCCTTTGTCTGGTCCCCGTTTTGTGTCACGTGGTGCGTGTGGTGTCTCACTTGGGGTCAGCCTGGACCTGCTCTGCCCTGCTCCGTGCATCAGTGGGGAGATGGAATCTGGCTCCGAGTCTCAGGTCAGCATGTCAGTTCCCTTAGAGAGTCGAGCCGATGGCTGTGCAGTCTGTGAGCAGGATGGTCTTGCGATGCCCTGCTGGGGTGTGTAGAGTCCCGTCTAGGTAGAGTAGCAAAGAGTGTCCGGGGTTTGGAGGTTTTGGCTTTCGTTGTGAGCAATTCCTTAATGTTGGAGAGCTGAGTGTTTGAGCGTTTGGCCATTTCATTTGCAGGGGCGGTCTTGGGAGCAGCTGAAGAGAGAGGAGCCTTGGAGGTGAGTTGGGGAGGCAGCAGGAGGAGCGGGGATCCCCTGCAGCTTTAGAGATGCCATCTAATTTTGTCTCTGGCTCACTCAGGTATCCCAGAAGATGGCAGCCAGAGTGTCCGAGTCCGGTGAGAGCCAGCGACCCGAGGACCTGCCTGGTCGAGAGTGAGTCGAGGGCTCATGGGGTCTGGGCCCACGTGCCACACTACTGAGATACGGTGTCTGGTTTTCTTTCTCGCAGTTGACTGCCGGTAGTCTGACGATGGGAGGACCTCTGAGCCAGCCAGGTGCCCCTCCTGTGCATGAAAGATGGCTTCGCATCCCCGGCTCTCGGAAAGATAAGTGCCGGGCAAAGCCCCAGAGAGGGGTTGGGAGTCGGTGCGTGTGCCTCGCCTGGAGGGATTTTTGAAATGAGTCCGGTGCAAGGCGTATCCTGTGACAGGCTATTTGGGCGCCTGCAAGGAAGGGCTTACTTTTGATCCTTGGATTCACGTGTGCCGGGCAGAGCAGTTGCGGTCTGTGTCCCGTCCTTTGTCTGGTCCCCGTTTTGTGTCACGTGGTGCGTGTGGTGTCTCACTTGGGGTCAGCCTGGACCTGCTCTGCCCTGCTCCGTGCATCAGTGGGGAGATGGAATCTGGCTCCGAGTCTCAGGTCAGCATGTCAGCTCCCTTAGAGAGTCGAGCCGATGGCTGTGCAGTCTGTGAGCAGGATGGTCTTGCGATGCCCTGCTGGGGTGTG
The DNA here is from genome assembly GCF_025592945.1 of Manacus candei. Taxonomy (NCBI): domain Eukaryota; kingdom Metazoa; phylum Chordata; class Aves; order Passeriformes; family Pipridae; genus Manacus; species Manacus candei. The sequence goes on from NW_026138110.1 coordinate 3,703,051, forward strand.
TAGAGTCCCGTCTAGGTAGAGTAGCAAAGAGTGTCCGGGGTTTGGAGGTTTTGGCTTTCGTTGTGAGCAATTCCTTAATGTTGGAGAGCTGAGTGTTTGAGCGTTTGGCCATTTCATTTGCAGGGGCGGTCTTGGGAGCAGCTGAAGAGAGAGGAGCCTTGGAGGTGAGTTGGGGAGGCAGCAGGAGGAGCGGGGATCCCCTGCAGCTTTAGAGATGCCATCTAATTTTGTCTCTGGCTCACTCAGGTATCCCAGAAGATGGCAGCCAGAGTGTCCGAGTCCGGTGAGAGCCAGCGACCCGAGGACCTGCCTGGTCGAGAGTGAGTCGAGGGCTCATGGGGTCTGGGCCCACGTGCCACACTACTGAGATACGGTGTCTGGTTTTCTTTCTCGCAGTGGACTGCCGGTAGTCTGACGATGGGAGGACCTCTGAGCCAGCCCAGGTGCCCCTCCTGTGCATGAAAGATGGCTTCGCATCCCCGGCTCTCTCGGAAAGATAAGTGCCGGGCAAAGCCCCAGAGAGGGGTTGGGAGTCGGTGCAAGTGTGTGCCTCGCCTGGAGGGATTTTTGAAATGAGTCCGGTGCAAGGCGTATCCTGTGACAGGCTATTTGGGCGCCTGCAAGGAAGCGCTTACTTTTGATCCTTGGATTCACGTGTGCCGGGCAGAGCAGTTGCGGTCTGTGTCCCGTCCTTTGTCTGGTCCCCGTTTTGTGTCACGTGGTGCGTGTGGTGTCTCACTTGGGGTCAGCCTGGACCTGCTCTGCCCTGCTCCGTGCATCAGTGGGGAGATGGAATCTGGCTCCGAGTCTCAGGTCAGCATGTCAGTTCCCTTAGAGAGTCGAGCCGATGGCTGTGCAGTCTGTGAGCAGGATGGTCTTGCGATGCCCTGCTGGGGTGTGTAGAGTCCCGTCTAGGTAGAGTAGCAAAGAGTGTCCGGGGTTTGGAGGTTTTTGGCTTTCGTTGTGAGCAATTCCTAAACGTTGGAGAGCTGAGTGTTTGAGCGTTTGGCCATTTCATTTGCAGGGTCGGTCTTGGGAGCAGCTGAAGAGAGAGGAGCCTTGGAGGTGAGTTGGGGAGGCAGCAGGAGGAGCGGGGATCCCCTGCAGCTTTAGAGATGCCATCTAATTTTGCCTCTGGCTCACTCAGGTATCCCAGAAGATGGCAGCCAGAGTGTCCGAGTCCGGTGAGAGCCAGCGACCCGAGGACCTGCCTGGTCGAGAGTGAGTCGAGGGCTCATGGGGTCTGGGCCCACGTGCCACACTACTGAGATACGGTGTCTGGTTTTCTTTCTCGCAGTTGACTGCCGGTAGTCTGACGATGGGAGGACCTCTGAGCCAGCCCAGGTGCCCCTCCTGTGCATGAAAGATGGCTTCGCCTCCCCGGCTCTCAGAAAGATAAGTGCCGGGCAAAGCCCCAGAGAGGGGTTGGGAGTCGGTGCAAGTGTGTGCCTCGCCTGGAGGGATTTTTGAAATGAGTCCGGTGCAAGGCGTATCCTGTGACAGGCTATTTGGGCGCCTGCAAGGAAGGGCTTACTTTTGATCCTTGGATTCACGTGTGCCGGGCAGAGCAGTTGCGGTCTGTGTCCCGTCCTTTGTCTGGTCCCCGTTTTGTGTCACGTGGTGCGTGTGGTGTCTCACTTGGGGTCAGCCTGGACCTGCTCTGCCCTGCTCCGTGCATCAGTGGGGAGATGGAATCTGGCTCCGAGTCTCAGGTCAGCATGTCAGTTCCCTTAGAGAGTCGAGCCGATGGCTGTGCAGTCTGTGAGCAGGATGGTCTTGCGATGCCCTGCTGGGGTGTGTAGAGTCCCGTCTAGGTAGAGTAGCAAAGAGTGTCCGGGGTTTGGAGGTTTTGGCTTTCGTTGTGAGCAATTCCTAAATGTTGGAGAGCTGAGTGTTTGAGCGTTTGGCCATTTCATTTGCAGGGTCGGTCTTGGGAGCAGCTGAAGAGAGAGGAGCCTTGGAGGTGAGTTGGGGAGGCAGCAGGAGGAGCGGGGATCCCCTGCAGCTTTAGAGATGCCATCTAATTTTGTCTCTGGCTCACTCAGGTATCCCAGAAGATGGCAGCCAGAGTGTCCGAGTCCGGTGAGAGCCAGCGACCCGAGGACCTGCCTGGTCGAGAGTGAGTCGCGGGCTCATGGGGTCTGGGCCCACGTGCCACACTACTGGGATACGGTGTCTGGTTTTCTTTCTCGCAGTTGACTGCCGGTAGTCTGACGATGGGAGGACCTCTGAGCCAGCCCAGGTGCCCCTCCTGTGCATGAAAGATGGCTTCGCGTCCCCGGCTCTTGGAAAGCTAAGTGCAGGGCATAGACCCATTAAGACCCATTTCTCGTAGTTGACTCGGAATAACCTCGTGACTGCTGGAATCACGTCATGATGGGGTGACAGTTTGAGGTGCAATGTAGGAGTTTTAAAAGGTTGAGCTATGTGACACAGAGTTTTAGTGATGGCAGGTGCCATCCGGGTATATTTGGGGAGCGTCCGGGCAATAGACGTGTCGGGGAGCCTCTTTTTCTAATTTCAGTTTTTTCAGGCTCCTCTCCTGATTTTTATTTTTTTAGGCTCCTCTCCTGATTTTAAGATTTTTAGACTCCTCCCCTGATTTTAATTTTTTTAGCCTCCTCTCCTGATTTTTAGATTTTTAGGCTCCTCTTCTGATTTTAGGATTTTTAGGCTCCTCCCCTGATTTTAATTTTTTTAGGCTCCTCTCCTGATTTTTAGGCTCCTCTTCTGATTTTAAGATTTTTAGGCTCCTCTCCTGATTTTAATTTTTTTAGGCTTCTTGGTTTTCAATTTTTTAGGCTCCTCTCCTGATTTTAATTCTTTTAGACTCCTCTCCTGATTTTTAAATTTTTAGGCTCCTCTCCTGGTTTTCACTTTTTTAGGCTCCTCTTCTGATTTCAAGATTTTTAGGCTCCTCTCCTGATTTTACTTTTTTTAGGCTTCTTGGTTTTCATTTTTTTAGGCTCCTCTCCTGATTTTTAAATTTTTAGGCTCCTCTCCTGGTTTTCAATTTTTTAGGCTCCTCTTCTGATTTTAAGATTTTTAGGCTCCTCTCCTGGTTTTCATTTTTTTAGGCTCCTCTCCTGATTTTTAAATTTTTAGGCTCCTCTCCTGGTTTTCAATTTTTTAGGCTCCTCTTCTGATTTTAAGATTTTTAGGCTCCTCTCCTGGTTTTCATTTTTTTAGGCTCCTCTCCTGATTTTTAAATTTTTAGGCTCCTCTCCTGGTTTTCAATTTTTTAGGCTCCTCTTCTGATTTTAAGATTTTTAGGCTCCTCTCCTGATTTTAATTTTTTTAGGCTTCTCTCCTGATTTTTGTTGTTTTAGTCCCCTGTCCTGATTTTAATTTTTTAGGCTCCTCTCTTGATTTTAATTTTTTTAGGCTCCTCTCCTGATTTTTAGATTTTTAGCTTTCTCTCCTGATTTTCAATTTTTTTAGGCTCCTCTCCTGATTTTAATTTTTTTAGGCTCCTCTCCTGATTTTTAAATTTTTAGGCTCCTCTCCTGGTTTTCAATTTTTTAGGCTCCTCTCCTGATTTTTTGATTTTTAGGCTCCTCTCCTGGTTTTCAATTTTTTAGGCTCCTCTCCTGATTTTAATTTTTTTCAATTAAGAGAGGAGCCTAAAATCAGGAGAGAAGCCTAGAAATCTAAAAATCGTTTTAGGCTCCTCTCCTGATTTTAATTGTTTTAGGCTCCTCTCCTGATTTTTAGATTTTTAGGCTCCTCTCCTGATTTTAATTTTTTCAGGCTTCTCTCCTGATTTTTGTTGTTTTAGTCCCCTGTCCTGATTTTAATTTTTTAGGCTCCTCTCCTGATTTGAATTTTTTTAGACTCCTCTCCTGATTTTTAGATTTTTAGCTTTCTCTCCTGATTTTCAATTTTTTTAGGCTCCTCTCCTGATTTTCAATTTTTTTAGGCTCCTCTCCTGATTTTACTTTTTTTAGGCTTCTTGGTTTTCAATTTTTTAGGCTCCTCTCCTGATTTTTTGATTTTTAGGCTCCTCTCCTGATTTTAATTCTTTTAGACTCCTCTCCTGATTTTTAAATTTTTAGGCTCCTCTCCTGGTTTTCAATTTTTTAGGCTCCTCTTCTGATTTCAAGATTTTTAGGCTCCTCTCCTGATTTTACTTTTTTTAGGCTTCTTGGTTTTCATTTTTTTAGGCTCCTCTCCTGATTTTTAAATTTTTAGGCTCCTCTCCTGGTTTTCAATTTTTTAGGCTCCTCTTCTGATTTTAAGATTTTTAGGCTCCTCTCCTGGTTTTCATTTTTTTAGGCTCCTCTCCTGATTTTTAAATTTTTAGGCTCCTCTCCTGGTTTTCAATTTTTTAGGCTCCTCTTCTGATTTTAAGATTTTTAGGCTCCTCTCCTGATTTTAATTTTTTTAGGCTTCTCTCCTGATTTTTGTTGTTTTAGTCCCCTGTCCTGATTTTAATTTTTTAGGCTCCTCTCCTGATTTTAATTTTTTTAGGCTCCTCTCCTGATTTTTAGATTTTTAGCTTTCTCTCCTGATTTTCAATTTTTTTAGGCTCCTCTCCTGATTTTAATTTTTTTAGGCTCCTCTCCTGATTTTTAAATTTTTAGGCTCCTCTCCTGGTTTTCAATTTTTTAGGCTCCTCTCCTGATTTTTTGATTTTTAGGCTCCTCTCCTGGTTTTCAATTTTTTAGGCTCCTCTCCTGATTTTAATTTTTTTCAATTAAGAGAGGAGCCTAAAATCAGGAGAGAAGCCTAGAAATCTAAAAATCGTTTTAGGCTCCTCTCCTGATTTTAATTGTTTTAGGCTCCTCTCCTGATTTTTAGATTTTTAGGCTCCTCTCCTGATTTTAATTTTTTCAGGCTTCTCTCCTGATTTTTGTTGTTTTAGTCCCCTGTCCTGATTTTAATTTTTTAGGCTCCTCTCCTGATTTGAATTTTTTTAGGCTCCTCTCCTGATTTTTAGATTTTTAGCTTTCTCTCCTGATTTTCAATTTTTTTAGGCTCCTCTCCTGATTTTCAATTTTTTTAGGCTCCTCTCCTGATTTTACTTTTTTTAGGCTTCTTGGTTTTCAATTTTTTAGGCTCCTCTCCTGATTTTTTGATTTTTAGGCTCCTCTCCTGATTTTAATTCTTTTAGACTCCTCTCCTGATTTTTAAATTTTTAGACTCCTCCCCTGATTTTAATTTTTTTAGCCTCCTCTCCTGATTTTTAGATTTTTAGGCTCCTCTTCTGATTTTAGGATTTTTAGGCTCCTCCCCTGATTTTAATTTTTTTAGGCTCCTCTCCTGATTTTTAGGCTCCTCTTCTGATTTTAAGATTTTTAGGCTCCTCTCCTGATTTTAATTTTTTTAGGCTTCTTGGTTTTCAATTTTTTAGGCTCCTCTCCTGATTTTAATTCTTTTAGACTCCTCTCCTGATTTTTAAATTTTTAGGCTCCTCTCCTGGTTTTCACTTTTTTAGGCTCCTCTTCTGATTTCAAGATTTTTAGGCTCCTCTCCTGATTTTACTTTTTTTAGGCTTCTTGGTTTTCATTTTTTTAGGCTCCTCTCCTGATTTTTAAATTTTTAGGCTCCTCTCCTGGTTTTCAATTTTTTAGGCTCCTCTTCTGATTTTAAGATTTTTAGGCTCCTCTCCTGGTTTTCATTTTTTTAGGCTCCTCTCCTGATTTTTAAATTTTTAGGCTCCTCTCCTGGTTTTCAATTTTTTAGGCTCCTCTTCTGATTTTAAGATTTTTAGGCTCCTCTCCTGGTTTTCATTTTTTTAGGCTCCTCTCCTGATTTTTAAATTTTTAGGCTCCTCTCCTGGTTTTCAATTTTTTAGGCTCCTCTTCTGATTTTAAGATTTTTAGGCTCCTCTCCTGATTTTAATTTTTTTAGGCTTCTCTCCTGATTTTTGTTGTTTTAGTCCCCTGTCCTGATTTTAATTTTTTAGGCTCCTCTCTTGATTTTAATTTTTTTAGGCTCCTCTCCTGATTTTTAGATTTTTAGCTTTCTCTCCTGATTTTCAATTTTTTTAGGCTCCTCTCCTGATTTTAATTTTTTTAGGCTCCTCTCCTGATTTTTAAATTTTTAGGCTCCTCTCCTGGTTTTCAATTTTTTAGGCTCCTCTCCTGATTTTTTGATTTTTAGGCTCCTCTCCTGGTTTTCAATTTTTTAGGCTCCTCTCCTGATTTTAATTTTTTTCAATTAAGAGAGGAGCCTAAAATCAGGAGAGAAGCCTAGAAATCTAAAAATCGTTTTAGGCTCCTCTCCTGATTTTAATTGTTTTAGGCTCCTCTCCTGATTTTTAGATTTTTAGGCTCCTCTCCTGATTTTAATTTTTTCAGGCTTCTCTCCTGATTTTTGTTGTTTTAGTCCCCTGTCCTGATTTTAATTTTTTAGGCTCCTCTCCTGATTTGAATTTTTTTAGACTCCTCTCCTGATTTTTAGATTTTTAGCTTTCTCTCCTGATTTTCAATTTTTTTAGGCTCCTCTCCTGATTTTCAATTTTTTTAGGCTCCTCTCCTGATTTTACTTTTTTTAGGCTTCTTGGTTTTCAATTTTTTAGGCTCCTCTCCTGATTTTTTGATTTTTAGGCTCCTCTCCTGATTTTAATTCTTTTAGACTCCTCTCCTGATTTTTAAATTTTTAGGCTCCTCTCCTGGTTTTCAATTTTTTAGGCTCCTCTTCTGATTTCAAGATTTTTAGGCTCCTCTCCTGATTTTACTTTTTTTAGGCTTCTTGGTTTTCATTTTTTTAGGCTCCTCTCCTGATTTTTAAATTTTTAGGCTCCTCTCCTGGTTTTCAATTTTTTAGGCTCCTCTTCTGATTTTAAGATTTTTAGGCTCCTCTCCTGGTTTTCATTTTTTTAGGCTCCTCTCCTGATTTTTAAATTTTTAGGCTCCTCTCCTGGTTTTCAATTTTTTAGGCTCCTCTTCTGATTTTAAGATTTTTAGGCTCCTCTCCTGATTTTAATTTTTTTAGGCTTCTCTCCTGATTTTTGTTGTTTTAGTCCCCTGTCCTGATTTTAATTTTTTAGGCTCCTCTCCTGATTTTAATTTTTTTAGGCTCCTCTCCTGATTTTTAGATTTTTAGCTTTCTCTCCTGATTTTCAATTTTTTTAGGCTCCTCTCCTGATTTTAATTTTTTTAGGCTCCTCTCCTGATTTTTAAATTTTTAGGCTCCTCTCCTGGTTTTCAATTTTTTAGGCTCCTCTCCTGATTTTTTGATTTTTAGGCTCCTCTCCTGGTTTTCAATTTTTTAGGCTCCTCTCCTGATTTTAATTTTTTTCAATTAAGAGAGGAGCCTAAAATCAGGAGAGAAGCCTAGAAATCTAAAAATCGTTTTAGGCTCCTCTCCTGATTTTAATTGTTTTAGGCTCCTCTCCTGATTTTTAGATTTTTAGGCTCCTCTCCTGATTTTAATTTTTTCAGGCTTCTCTCCTGATTTTTGTTGTTTTAGTCCCCTGTCCTGATTTTAATTTTTTAGGCTCCTCTCCTGATTTGAATTTTTTTAGGCTCCTCTCCTGATTTTTAGATTTTTAGCTTTCTCTCCTGATTTTCAATTTTTTTAGGCTCCTCTCCTGATTTTCAATTTTTTTAGGCTCCTCTCCTGATTTTACTTTTTTTAGGCTTCTTGGTTTTCAATTTTTTAGGCTCCTCTCCTGATTTTAATTTTTTAGGCTCCTCTCCTGATTTTAATTCTTTTAGACTCCTCTCCTGATTTTTAAATTTTTAGGCTCCTCTCCTGGTTTTCAATTTTTTAGGCTCCTCTCCTGATTTTTTGATTTTTAGGCTCCTCTCCTGGTTTTCAATTTTTTAGGCTCCTCTCCTGATTTTAATTTTTTTCAATTAAGAGAGGAGCCTAAAATCAGGAGAGAAGCCTAGAAATCTAAAAATCGTTTTAGGCTCCTCTCCTGCTTTTAATTCCTTTAGACTCCTCTCCTGATTTTTAAATTTTTAGGCTCCTCTCCTGATTTTACTTTTTGTAGGCTCCTCTCCTGATTTTCAATTTTTTTAGGCTCCTCTCCTGATTTTAATTGTTTTAGGCTCCTCTCCTGATTTTAATTTTTTTAGGCTCCTCTCCTGATTTTTAGATTTTTAGGCTCCTCTCCTGATTTTAAGATTTTTAGACTCCTCCCCTGATTTTAATTTTTTTAGCCTCCTCTCCTGATTTTTCGATTTTTAGGCTCCTCTTCTGATTTTAAGATTTTTAGGCTCCTCTCCTGATTTTAATTTTTTTAGGCTCCTCTCCTGATTTTTAGATTTTTAGCTTTCTCTCCTGATTTTCAATTTTTTTAGGCTCCTCTCCTGATTTTCAATTTTTTTAGGCTCCTCTCCTGATTTTAATTTTTTTAGGCTTCTTGGTTTTCAATTTTTTAGGCTCCTCTCCTGATTTTAATTCTTTTAGACTCCTCTCCTGATTTTTAAATTTTTAGGCTCCTCTCCTGGTTTTCAATTTTTTAGGCTCCTCTTCTGATTTTAAGATTTTTAGGCTCCTCTCCTGATTTTACTTTTTTTAGGCTTCTTGGTTTTCATTTTTTTAGGCTCCTCTCCTGATTTTTAAATTTTTAGGCTCCTCTCCTGGTTTTCAATTTTTTAGGCTCCTCTCCTGATTTTTTGATTTTTAGGCTCCTCTCCTGGTTTTCAATTTTTTAGGCTCCTCTCCTGATTTTAATTTTTTTCAATTAAGAGAGGAGCCTAAAATCAGGAGAGAAGCCTAGAAATCTAAAAATCGTTTTAGGCTCCTCTCCTGATTTTTAGATTTTTAGGCTCCTCTCCTGATTTTAATTTTTTTAGGCTCCTCTCCTGATTTTTAAATTTTTAGGCTCCTCTCCTGGTTTTCAATTTTTTAGGCTCCTCTTCTGATTTTAAGATTTTTAGGCTCCTCTCCTGATTTTACTTTTTTTAGGCTTCTTGGTTTTCATTTTTTTAGGCTCCTCTCCTGATTTTTAAATTTTTAGGCTCCTCTCCTGATTTTAATTGTTTTAGGCTCCTCTCCTGATTTTTAGATTTTTAGGCTTCTCTCCTGATTTTAATTTTTTCAGGCTTCTCTCCTGATTTGAATTTTTTTAGGCTCCTCTCCTGATTTTAATTCTTTTAGACTCCTCTCCTGATTTTTAAATTTTTAGGCTCCTCTCCTGATTTTAATTCTTTTAGACTCCTCTCCTGATTTTTAAATTTTTAGGCTCCTCTCCTGATTTTAATTGTTTTAGGCTCCTCTCCTGATTTTTTGATTTTTAGGCTCCTCTCCTGGTTTTCAATTTTTTAGGCTCCTCTCCTGATTTTAATTTTTTTCAATTAAGAGAGGAGCATAAAATCAGGAGAGAAGCCTAGAAATCTAAAAATCGTTTTAGGCTCCTCTCCTGATTTTAATTTTTTCAGGCTTCTCTCCTGATTTTTGTTGTTTTAGTCCCCTGTCCTGATTTTAATTTTTTAGGCTCCTCTCCTGATTTGAATTTTTTTAGGCTACTCTCCTGATTTCTCCAGATTTTACTTGTTTAATTCTTACGTAATTACAGAGTGTAAGAGAAATAAACACAGGAGAAGGGCCTAATGGAATTAGGCTCTTCTACTGATTTTAAGAGAAATACATTTTCAAACCACTCAGCAATTACAAACCAAGTATCAAAAAAAAAAAAATCTGTTTTATAACCGTATTTATTGGTGTAGTTTCTTTGGAAAATTGGATAAGTAAAAAATCGCAGAGGAACACTACCACCTGGTGACATAGAAAAGGAATTGCACATATATTTCACATGGAATACTGCCACCTGCCGACGGAAAACAGGAACTACATTGAGAAAAAAATTCATAACTGCGCCACCTGCTGATGGAAAGGAGGAACTGCATTTCAAAAAAATTCAGCGCAGTGCCACCTGCTGAAAAAAAACCGCAATTGCAACTGAAAATTTATCCAACTGCTGCCACGTTGTGGACAATCAAGGAATTGCACATAATTTTTATGAAAAACTAAAAGATACATTATCTTAATAAAAAACCACCCAAGTAACACCACACACACCTCACAACACAAAAGCAACCACCGAAAAAAGCCTCAGCCTAAGGGTTGATAGGCCTAGGGTTCGAGATTAAGATAGACATACCTGTAAGCCAAACCCTACAGCTATCCCTACGGCAAGGACTACGCCTAGCCTCATAAATAACCGAAACCCTAATCCTACCCCTACACCTGGCCCTAACCCCACACCTAAACCTACAGTCTACACGTAACCCTAGGCCAACCCAAACCCTAACTCAACACCTAACCCTAACCATAACCATCCCCCCAACCGTAGGCCTGACCCACAACCTAACCCTAACACTACACCTAACCCTAAGGGAAACCTTAAGCCTAACTCTAACCCTAAACCTGGACCTAGGCCTAGAGAGAGGGTTACAGTCAGCATTAGGCTTACAGTTAGATTTAGGGTTAGGGTATACAGTTATGCTACACCTAAACCCACCCCTAAACCTTAGGGTTAGGGGTACAGTCAATTTTAGGGGTAGGTCTAGGTGTAGCATTAGGGGTTACAGTCGGGTTTAGGGGTAGGGTTAGGTGTAGCATTAGGGTTCGGGGTTAGGGTTCGGGGTTAGGGTTCGGGTTAGGGTTCGGGTTCGGGTTCGGGTTAGGGTTCGGGGTTAGGGTTCGGGTTAGGGTTCGGGTTCGGGTTCGGGTTCGGGTTAGGGTTCGGGTTCGGGTTAGGGTTCGGGTTCGGGTTCGGGTTCGGGTTCGGGTTCGGGTTAGGGTTAGGGTTAGGGTTAGGGTTAGGGTTAGGGTTAGGGTTAGGGTTAGGGCGCCATTAGGGTTAGGGTTAGGGTTAGGGTTAGGGTTAGGGTTAGGGTTAGGGTTAGGGTTAGGGTTAGGGTTAGGGTTAGGGTTAGGGTTAGGGTTAGGGTTAGGGTTAGGGTTAGGGTTAGGGTTAGGGTTAGGGTTAGGGTTAGGGTTAGGGTTAGGGTTAGGGTTAGGGTTAGGGTTAGGGTTAGGGTTAGGGTTAGGGTTAGGGTTAGGGTTAGGGTTAGGGTTAGGGTTAGGGTTAGGGTTAGGGTTAGGGTTAGGGTTAGGGTTAGGGTTAGGGTTAGGGTTAGGGTTAGGGTTAGGGTTAGGGTTAGGGTTAGGGTTAGGGTTAGGGTTAGGGTTAGGGTTAGGGTTAGGGTTAGGGTTAGGGTTAGGGTTAGGGTTAGGGTTAGGGTTAGGGTTAGGGTTAGGGTTAGGGTTAGGGTTAGGGTTAGGGTTAGGGTTAGGGTTAGGGTTAGGGTTAGGGTTAGGGTTAGGGTTAGGGTTAGGGTTAGGGTTAGGGTTAGGGTTAGGGTTAGGGTTAGGGTTAGGGTTAGGGTTAGGGTTAGGGTTAGGGTTAGGGTTAGGGTTAGGGTTAGGGTTAGGGTTAGGGTTAGGGTTAGGGTTAGGGTTAGGGTTAGGGTTAGGGTTAGGGTTAGGGTTAGGGTTAGGGTTAGGGTTAGGGTTAGGGTTAGGGTTAGGGTTAGGGTTAGGGTTAGGGTTAGGGTTAGGGTTAGGGTTAGGGTTAGGGTTAGGGTTAGGGTTAGGGTTAGGGTTAGGGTTAGGGTTAGGGTTAGGGTTAGGGTTAGGGTTAGGGTTAGGGTTAGGGTTAGGGTTAGGGTTAGGGTTAGGGTTAGGGTTAGGGTTAGGGTTAGGGTTAGGGTTAGGGTTAGGGTTAGGGTTAGGGTTAGGGTTAGGGTTAGGGTTAGGGTTAGGGTTAGGGTTAGGGTTAGGGTTAGGGTTAGGGTTAGGGTTAGGGTTAGGGTTAGGGTTAGGGTTAGGGTTAGGGTTAGGGTTAGGGTTAGGGTTAGGGTTAGGGTTAGGGTTAGGGTTAGGGTTAGGGTTAGGGTTAGGGTTAGGGTTAGGGTTAGGGTTAGGGTTAGGGTTAGGGTTAGGGTTAGGGTTAGGGTTAGGGTTAGGGTTAGGGTTAGGGTTAGGGTTAGGGTTAGGGTTAGGGTTAGGGTTAGGGTTAGGGTTAGGGTTAGGGTTAGGGTTAGGGTTAGGGTTAGGGTTAGGGTTAGGGTTAGGGTTAGGGTTAGGGTTAGGGTTAGGGTTAGGGTTAGGGTTAGGGTTAGGGTTAGGGTTAGGGTTAGGGTTAGGGTTAGGGTTAGGGTTAGGGTTAGGGTTAGGGTTAGGGTTAGGGTTAGGGTTAGGGTTAGGGTTAGGGTTAGGGTTAGGGTTAGGGTTAGGGTTAGGGTTAGGGTTAGGGTTAGGGTTAGGGTTAGGGTTAGGGTTAGGGTTAGGGTTAGGGTTAGGGTTAGGGTTAGGGTTAGGGTTAGGGTTAGGGTTAGGGTTAGGGTTAGGGTTAGGGTTAGGGTTAGGGTTAGGGTTAGGGTTAGGGTTAGGGTTAGGGTTAGGGTTAGGGTTAGGGTTAGGGTTAGGGTTAGGGTTAGGGTTAGGGTTAGGGTTAGGGTTAGGGTTAGGGTTAGGGTTAGGGTTAGGGTTAGGGTTAGGGTTAGGGTTAGGGTTAGGGTTAGGGTTAGGGTTAGGGTTAGGGTTAGGGTTAGGGTTAGGGTTAGGGTTAGGGTTAGGGTTAGGGTTAGGGTTAGGGTTAGGGTTAGGGTTAGGGTTAGGGTTAGGGTTAGGGTTAGGGTTAGGGTTAGGGTTAGGGTTAGGGTTAGGGTTAGGGTTAGGGTTAGGGTTAGGGTTAGGGTTAGGGTTAGGGTTAGGGTTAGGGTTAGGGTTAGGGTTAGGGTTAGGGTTAGGGTTAGGGTTAGGGTTAGGGTTAGGGTTAGGGTTAGGGTTAGGGTTAGGGTTAGGGTTAGGGTTAGGGTTAGGGTTAGGGTTAGGGTTAGGGTTAGGGTTAGGGTTAGGGTTAGGGTTAGGGTTAGGGTTAGGGTTAGGGTTAGGGTTAGGGTTAGGGTTAGGGTTAGGGTTAGGGTTAGGGTTAGGGTTAGGGTTAGGGTTAGGGTTAGGGTTAGGGTTAGGGTTAGGGTTAGGGTTAGGGTTAGGGTTAGGGTTAGGGTTAGGGTTAGGGTTAGGGTTAGGGTTAGGGTTAGGGTTAGGGTTAGGGTTAGGGTTAGGGTTAGGGTTAGGGTTAGGGTTAGGGTTAGGGTTAGGGTTAGGGTTAGGGTTAGGGTTAGGGTTAGGGTTAGGGTTAGGGTTAGGGTTAGGGTTAGGGTTAGGGTTAGGGTTAGGGTTAGGGTTAGGGTTAGGGTTAGGGTTAGGGTTAGGGTTAGGGTTAGGGTTAGGGTTAGGGTTAGGGTTAGGGTTAGGGTTAGGGTTAGGGTTAGGGTTAGGGTTAGGGTTAGGGTTAGGGTTAGGGTTAGGGTTAGGGTTAGGGTTAGGGTTAGGGTTAGGGTTAGGGTTAGGGTTAGGGTTAGGGTTAGGGTTAGGGTTAGGGTTAGGGTTAGGGTTAGGGTTAGGGTTAGGGTTAGGGTTAGGGTTAGGGTTAGGGTTAGGGTTAGGGTTAGGGTTAGGGTTAGGGTTAGGGTTAGGGTTAGGGTTAGGGTTAGGGTTAGGGTTAGGGTTAGGGTTAGGGTTAGGGTTAGGGTTAGGGTTAGGGTTAGGGTTAGGGTTAGGGTTAGGGTTAGGGTTAGGGTTAGGGTTAGGGTTAGGGTTAGGGTTAGGGTTAGGGTTAGGGTTAGGGTTAGGGTTAGGGTTAGGGTTAGGGTTAGGGTTAGGGTTAGGGTTAGGGTTAGGGTTAGGGTTAGGGTTAGGGTTAGGGTTAGGGTTAGGGTTAGGGTTAGGGTTAGGGTTAGGGTTAGGGTTAGGGTTAGGGTTAGGGTTAGGGTTAGGGTTAGGGTTAGGGTTAGGGTTAGGGTTAGGGTTAGGGTTAGGGTTAGGGTTAGGGTTAGGGTTAGGGTTAGGGTTAGGGTTAGGGTTAGGGTTAGGGTTAGGGTTAGGGTTAGGGTTAGGGTTAGGGTTAGGGTTAGGGTTAGGGTTAGGGTTAGGGTTAGGGTTAGGGTTAGGGTTAGGGTTAGGGTTAGGGTTAGGGTTAGGGTTAGGGTTAGGGTTAGGGTTAGGGTTAGGGTTAGGGTTAGGGTTAGGGTTAGGGTTAGGGTTAGGGTTAGGGTTAGGGTTAGGGTTAGGGTTAGGGTTAGGGTTAGGGTTAGGGTTAGGGTTAGGGTTAGGGTTAGGGTTAGGGTTAGGGTTAGGGTTAGGGTTAGGGTTAGGGTTAGGGTTAGGGTTAGGGTTAGGGTTAGGGTTAGGGTTAGGGTTAGGGTTAGGGTTAGGGTTAGGGTTAGGGTTAGGGTTAGGGTTAGGGTTAGGGTTAGGGTTAGGGTTAGGGTTAGGGTTAGGGTTAGGGTTAGGGTTAGGGTTAGGGTTAGGGTTAGGGTTAGGGTTAGGGTTAGGGTTAGGGTTAGGGTTAGGGTTAGGGTTAGGGTTAGGGTTAGGGTTAGGGTTAGGGTTAGGGTTAGGGTTAGGGTTAGGGTTAGGGTTAGGGTTAGGGTTAGGGTTAGGGTTAGGGTTAGGGTTAGGGTTAGGGTTAGGGTTAGGGTTAGGGTTAGGGTTAGGGTTAGGGTTAGGGTTAGGGTTAGGGTTAGGGTTAGGGTTAGGGTTAGGGTTAGGGTTAGGGTTAGGGTTAGGGTTAGGGTTAGGGTTAGGGTTAGGGTTAGGGTTAGGGTTAGGGTTAGGGTTAGGGTTAGGGTTAGGGTTAGGGTTAGGGTTAGGGTTAGGGTTAGGGTTAGGGTTAGGGTTAGGGTTAGGGTTAGGGTTAGGGTTAGGGTTAGGGTTAGGGTTAGGGTTAGGGTTAGGGTTAGGGTTAGGGTTAGGGTTAGGGTTAGGGTTAGGGTTAGGGTTAGGGTTAGGGTTAGGGTTAGGGTTAGGGTTAGGGTTAGGGTTAGGGTTAGGGTTAGGGTTAGGGTTAGGGTTAGGGTTAGGGTTAGGGTTAGGGTTAGGGTTAGGGTTAGGGTTAGGGTTAGGGTTAGGGTTAGGGTTAGGGTTAGGGTTAGGGTTAGGGTTAGGGTTAGGGTTAGGGTTAGGGTTAGGGTTAGGGTTAGGGTTAGGGTTAGGGTTAGGGTTAGGGTTAGGGTTAGGGTTAGGGTTAGGGTTAGGGTTAGGGTTAGGGTTAGGGTTAGGGTTAGGGTTAGGGTTAGGGTTAGGGTTAGGGTTAGGGTTAGGGTTAGGGTTAGGGTTAGGGTTAGGGTTAGGGTTAGGGTTAGGGTTAGGGTTAGGGTTAGGGTTAGGGTTAGGGTTAGGGTTAGGGTTAGGGTTAGGGTTAGGGTTAGGGTTAGGGTTAGGGTTAGGGTTAGGGTTAGGGTTAGGGTTAGGGTTAGGGTTAGGGTTAGGGTTAGGGTTAGGGTTAGGGTTAGGGTTAGGGTTAGGGTTAGGGTTAGGGTTAGGGTTAGGGTTAGGGTTAGGGTTAGGGTTAGGGTTAGGGTTAGGGTTAGGGTTAGGGTTAGGGTTAGGGTTAGGGTTAGGGTTAGGGTTAGGGTTAGGGTTAGGGTTAGGGTTAGGGTTAGGGTTAGGGTTAGGGTTAGGGTTAGGGTTAGGGTTAGGGTTAGGGTTAGGGTTAGGGTTAGGGTTAGGGTTAGGGTTAGGGTTAGGGTTAGGGTTAGGGTTAGGGTTAGGGTTAGGGTTAGGGTTAGGGTTAGGGTTAGGGTTAGGGTTAGGGTTAGGGTTAGGGTTAGGGTTAGGGTTAGGGTTAGGGTTAGGGTTAGGGTTAGGGTTAGGGTTAGGGTTAGGGTTAGGGTTAGGGTTAGGGTTAGGGTTAGGGTTAGGGTTAGGGTTAGGGTTAGGGTTAGGGTTAGGGTTAGGGTTAGGGTTAGGGTTAGGGTTAGGGTTAGGGTTAGGGTTAGGGTTAGGGTTAGGGTTAGGGTTAGGGTTAGGGTTAGGGTTAGGGTTAGGGTTAGGGTTAGGGTTAGGGTTAGGGTTAGGGTTAGGGTTAGGGTTAGGGTTAGGGTTAGGGTTAGGGTTAGGGTTAGGGTTAGGGTTAGGGTTAGGGTTAGGGTTAGGGTTAGGGTTAGGGTTAGGGTTAGGGTTAGGGTTAGGGTTAGGGTTAGGGTTAGGGTTAGGGTTAGGGTTAGGGTTAGGGTTAGGGTTAGGGTTAGGGTTAGGGTTAGGGTTAGGGTTAGGGTTAGGGTTAGGGTTAGGGTTAGGGTTAGGGTTAGGGTTAGGGTTAGGGTTAGGGTTAGGGTTAGGGTTAGGGTTAGGGTTAGGGTTAGGGTTAGGGTTAGGGTTAGGGTTAGGGTTAGGGTTAGGGTTAGGGTTAGGGTTAGGGTTAGGGTTAGGGTTAGGGTTAGGGTTAGGGTTAGGGTTAGGGTTAGGGTTAGGGTTAGGGTTAGGGTTAGGGTTAGGGTTAGGGTTAGGGTTAGGGTTAGGGTTAGGGTTAGGGTTAGGGTTAGGGTTAGGGTTAGGGTTAGGGTTAGGGTTAGGGTTAGGGTTAGGGTTAGGGTTAGGGTTAGGGTTAGGGTTAGGGTTAGGGTTAGGGTTAGGGTTAGGGTTAGGGTTAGGGTTAGGGTTAGGGTTAGGGTTAGGGTTAGGGTTAGGGTTAGGGTTAGGGTTAGGGTTAGGGTTAGGGTTAGGGTTAGGGTTAGGGTTAGGGTTAGGGTTAGGGTTAGGGTTAGGGTTAGGGTTAGGGTTAGGGTTAGGGTTAGGGTTAGGGTTAGGGTTAGGGTTAGGGTTAGGGTTAGGGTTAGGGTTAGGGTTAGGGTTAGGGTTAGGGTTAGGGTTAGGGTTAGGGTTAGGGTTAGGGTTAGGGTTAGGGTTAGGGTTAGGGTTAGGGTTAGGGTTAGGGTTAGGGTTAGGGTTAGGGTTAGGGTTAGGGTTAGGGTTAGGGTTAGGGTTAGGGTTAGGGTTAGGGTTAGGGTTAGGGTTAGGGTTAGGGTTAGGGTTAGGGTTAGGGTTAGGGTTAGGGTTAGGGTTAGGGTTAGGGTTAGGGTTAGGGTTAGGGTTAGGGTTAGGGTTAGGGTTAGGGTTAGGGTTAGGGTTAGGGTTAGGGTTAGGGTTAGGGTTAGGGTTAGGGTTAGGGTTAGGGTTAGGGTTAGGGTTAGGGTTAGGGTTAGGGTTAGGGTTAGGGTTAGGGTTAGGGTTAGGGTTAGGGTTAGGGTTAGGGTTAGGGTTAGGGTTAGGGTTAGGGTTAGGGTTAGGGTTAGGGTTAGGGTTAGGGTTAGGGTTAGGGTTAGGGTTAGGGTTAGGGTTAGGGTTAGGGTTAGGGTTAGGGTTAGGGTTAGGGTTAGGGTTAGGGTTAGGGTTAGGGTTAGGGTTAGGGTTAGGGTTAGGGTTAGGGTTAGGGTTAGGGTTAGGGTTAGGGTTAGGGTTAGGGTTAGGGTTAGGGTTAGGGTTAGGGTTAGGGTTAGGGTTAGGGTTAGGGTTAGGGTTAGGGTTAGGGTTAGGGTTAGGGTTAGGGTTAGGGTTAGGGTTAGGGTTAGGGTTAGGGTTAGGGTTAGGGTTAGGGTTAGGGTTAGGGTTAGGGTTAGGGTTAGGGTTAGGGTTAGGGTTAGGGTTAGGGTTAGGGTTAGGGTTAGGGTTAGGGTTAGGGTTAGGGTTAGGGTTAGGGTTAGGGTTAGGGTTAGGGTTAGGGTTAGGGTTAGGGTTAGGGTTAGGGTTAGGGTTAGGGTTAGGGTTAGGGTTAGGGTTAGGGTTAGGGTTAGGGTTAGGGTTAGGGTTAGGGTTAGGGTTAGGGTTAGGGTTAGGGTTAGGGTTAGGGTTAGGGTTAGGGTTAGGGTTAGGGTTAGGGTTAGGGTTAGGGTTAGGGTTAGGGTTAGGGTTAGGGTTAGGGTTAGGGTTAGGGTTAGGGTTAGGGTTAGGGTTAGGGTTAGGGTTAGGGTTAGGGTTAGGGTTAGGGTTAGGGTTAGGGTTAGGGTTAGGGTTAGGGTTAGGGTTAGGGTTAGGGTTAGGGTTAGGGTTAGGGTTAGGGTTAGGGTTAGGGTTAGGGTTAGGGTTAGGGTTAGGGTTAGGGTTAGGGTTAGGGTTAGGGTTAGGGTTAGGGTTAGGGTTAGGGTTAGGGTTAGGGTTAGGGTTAGGGTTAGGGTTAGGGTTAGGGTTAGGGTTAGGGTTAGGGTTAGGGTTAGGGTTAGGGTTAGGGTTAGGGTTAGGGTTAGGGTTAGGGTTAGGGTTAGGGTTAGGGTTAGGGTTAGGGTTAGGGTTAGGGTTAGGGTTAGGGTTAGGGTTAGGGTTAGGGTTAGGGTTAGGGTTAGGGTTAGGGTTAGGGTTAGGGTTAGGGTTAGGGTTAGGGTTAGGGTTAGGGTTAGGGTTAGGGTTAGGGTTAGGGTTAGGGTTAGGGTTAGGGTTAGGGTTAGGGTTAGGGTTAGGGTTAGGGTTAGGGTTAGGGTTAGGGTTAGGGTTAGGGTTAGGGTTAGGGTTAGGGTTAGGGTTAGGGTTAGGGTTAGGGTTAGGGTTAGGGTTAGGGTTAGGGTTAGGGTTAGGGTTAGGGTTAGGGTTAGGGTTAGGGTTAGGGTTAGGGTTAGGGTTAGGGTTAGGGTTAGGGTTAGGGTTAGGGTTAGGGTTAGGGTTAGGGTTAGGGTTAGGGTTAGGGTTAGGGTTAGGGTTAGGGTTAGGGTTAGGGTTAGGGTTAGGGTTAGGGTTAGGGTTAGGGTTAGGGTTAGGGTTAGGGTTAGGGTTAGGGTTAGGGTTAGGGTTAGGGTTAGGGTTAGGGTTAGGGTTAGGGTTAGGGTTAGGGTTAGGGTTAGGGTTAGGGTTAGGGTTAGGGTTAGGGTTAGGGTTAGGGTTAGGGTTAGGGTTAGGGTTAGGGTTAGGGTTAGGGTTAGGGTTAGGGTTAGGGTTAGGGTTAGGGTTAGGGTTAGGGTTAGGGTTAGGGTTAGGGTTAGGGTTAGGGTTAGGGTTAGGGTTAGGGTTAGGGTTAGGGTTAGGGTTAGGGTTAGGGTTAGGGTTAGGGTTAGGGTTAGGGTTAGGGTTAGGGTTAGGGTTAGGGTTAGGGTTAGGGTTAGGGTTAGGGTTAGGGTTAGGGTTAGGGTTAGGGTTAGGGTTAGGGTTAGGGTTAGGGTTAGGGTTAGGGTTAGGGTTAGGGTTAGGGTTAGGGTTAGGGTTAGGGTTAGGGTTAGGGTTAGGGTTAGGGTTAGGGTTAGGGTTAGGGTTAGGGTTAGGGTTAGGGTTAGGGTTAGGGTTAGGGTTAGGGTTAGGGTTAGGGTTAGGGTTAGGGTTAGGGTTAGGGTTAGGGTTAGGGTTAGGGTTAGGGTTAGGGTTAGGGTTAGGGTTAGGGTTAGGGTTAGGGTTAGGGTTAGGGTTAGGGTTAGGGTTAGGGTTAGGGTTAGGGTTAGGGTTAGGGTTAGGGTTAGGGTTAGGGTTAGGGTTAGGGTTAGGGTTAGGGTTAGGGTTAGGGTTAGGGTTAGGGTTAGGGTTAGGGTTAGGGTTAGGGTTAGGGTTAGGGTTAGGGTTAGGGTTAGGGTTAGGGTTAGGGTTAGGGTTAGGGTTAGGGTTAGGGTTAGGGTTAGGGTTAGGGTTAGGGTTAGGGTTAGGGTTAGGGTTAGGGTTAGGGTTAGGGTTAGGGTTAGGGTTAGGGTTAGGGTTAGGGTTAGGGTTAGGGTTAGGGTTAGGGTTAGGGTTAGGGTTAGGGTTAGGGTTAGGGTTAGGGTTAGGGTTAGGGTTAGGGTTAGGGTTAGGGTTAGGGTTAGGGTTAGGGTTAGGGTTAGGGTTAGGGTTAGGGTTAGGGTTAGGGTTAGGGTTAGGGTTAGGGTTAGGGTTAGGGTTAGGGTTAGGGTTAGGGTTAGGGTTAGGGTTAGGGTTAGGGTTAGGGTTAGGGTTAGGGTTAGGGTTAGGGTTAGGGTTAGGGTTAGGGTTAGGGTTAGGGTTAGGGTTAGGGTTAGGGTTAGGGTTAGGGTTAGGGTTAGGGTTAGGGTTAGGGTTAGGGTTAGGGTTAGGGTTAGGGTTAGGGTTAGGGTTAGGGTTAGGGTTAGGGTTAGGGTTAGGGTTAGGGTTAGGGTTAGGGTTAGGGTTAGGGTTAGGGTTAGGGTTAGGGTTAGGGTTAGGGTTAGGGTTAGGGTTAGGGTTAGGGTTAGGGTTAGGGTTAGGGTTAGGGTTAGGGTTAGGGTTAGGGTTAGGGTTAGGGTTAGGGTTAGGGTTAGGGTTAGGGTTAGGGTTAGGGTTAGGGTTAGGGTTAGGGTTAGGGTTAGGGTTAGGGTTAGGGTTAGGGTTAGGGTTAGGGTTAGGGTTAGGGTTAGGGTTAGGGTTAGGGTTAGGGTTAGGGTTAGGGTTAGGGTTAGGGTTAGGGTTAGGGTTAGGGTTAGGGTTAGGGTTAGGGTTAGGGTTAGGGTTAGGGTTAGGGTTAGGGTTAGGGTTAGGGTTAGGGTTAGGGTTAGGGTTAGGGTTAGGGTTAGGGTTAGGGTTAGGGTTAGGGTTAGGGTTAGGGTTAGGGTTAGGGTTAGGGTTAGGGTTAGGGTTAGGGTTAGGGTTAGGGTTAGGGTTAGGGTTAGGGTTAGGGTTAGGGTTAGGGTTAGGGTTAGGGTTAGGGTTAGGGTTAGGGTTAGGGTTAGGGTTAGGGTTAGGGTTAGGGTTAGGGTTAGGGTTAGGGTTAGGGTTAGGGTTAGGGTTAGGGTTAGGGTTAGGGTTAGGGTTAGGGTTAGGGTTAGGGTTAGGGTTAGGGTTAGGGTTAGGGTTAGGGTTAGGGTTAGGGTTAGGGTTAGGGTTAGGGTTAGGGTTAGGGTTAGGGTTAGGGTTAGGGTTAGGGTTAGGGTTAGGGTTAGGGTTAGGGTTAGGGTTAGGGTTAGGGTTAGGGTTAGGGTTAGGGTTAGGGTTAGGGTTAGGGTTAGGGTTAGGGTTAGGGTTAGGGTTAGGGTTAGGGTTAGGGTTAGGGTTAGGGTTAGGGTTAGGGTTAGGGTTAGGGTTAGGGTTAGGGTTAGGGTTAGGGTTAGGGTTAGGGTTAGGGTTAGGGTTAGGGTTAGGGTTAGGGTTAGGGTTAGGGTTAGGGTTAGGGTTAGGGTTAGGGTTAGGGTTAGGGTTAGGGTTAGGGTTAGGGTTAGGGTTAGGGTTAGGGTTAGGGTTAGGGTTAGGGTTAGGGTTAGGGTTAGGGTTAGGGTTAGGGTTAGGGTTAGGGTTAGGGTTAGGGTTAGGGTTAGGGTTAGGGTTAGGGTTAGGGTTAGGGTTAGGGTTAGGGTTAGGGTTAGGGTTAGGGTTAGGGTTAGGGTTAGGGTTAGGGTTAGGGTTAGGGTTAGGGTTAGGGTTAGGGTTAGGGTTAGGGTTAGGGTTAGGGTTAGGGTTAGGGTTAGGGTTAGGGTTAGGGTTAGGGTTAGGGTTAGGGTTAGGGTTAGGGTTAGGGTTAGGGTTAGGGTTAGGGTTAGGGTTAGGGTTAGGGTTAGGGTTAGGGTTAGGGTTAGGGTTAGGGTTA